>NC_092777.1:33690709-34002375 GCF_047496795.1 Chiloscyllium punctatum | reverse complement strand
GAACTTGATTAATCTTGAAAAATACATTAGGTCCTTCTAAAGGTGTGAGAATTCAAAGTTCCCAGGAGAACAAGTGACAGAAAAGGATAGTAGCACAATAAACTCTTTTGACCAATGGAACAATGCCTCACTGAATTAACATAGCAGCAATTTTCCTTTGTGTGTAATAAAGACAAGATTTGAAAGCATTTTGTGCAAAACCACTCTGAAAAATCTTGAGAGACACCATCAGAGAGGATTTTGGACAGCAAGGAGCATACAAGGATGAAGACTTTCAGAAATCAATAGCTATTCTACCAAAAGAAGCCCCAACAATCTGTAAGGACTGTATTTGCAGAAGCAATGAGGAACAAGATACCTCTCCAAATTCCTGTTGCTCCTGTGGATCTACCATACAAACAAAAACTAAGTATTCAACTATAGAAGCTAACTTAGCTGCTGAATCTTACTTCAGGTTTCAACTCCATTTCAGATATTGTGTTACAGGTCATCTTTATTAACTCAGTCACCAGCACACTATATTTTACTGCATTTTCACACCTGATCAGCCCTGACTACAAGCAACATTTGCCTCCACATACAGAACAATACCATCCCCATCAAGTCTCCACAAAACATTATAATATTAATTAGCCCTTACCAACCATCTCCTGGACCTGAATAGATTCCCCGATTAGTAAGTACCTGTTCAATACCTTTAAACTGGGCTAGTATCCCTAAATAAGCTAACTGACAAAACAGCGCTTCCATGAAATTACATGAATGAATGAAACTCATACCGGCAAATAGTTAACAAATTTCACAACCCAACCGCAGTAATCAGGTTAATATCCTTTGTTCTTTTAATAAGTACAGGTACAATTTCTAACTTATTTATAAAACCATAACATATAGGAGTGGAAGTAAGGCCATTCAGCCCATTGAGTCCACTCTGCCATTCATTCATGGCTGACGAACATTTCAAAGCCACTTACTCACACCCTCCCTGTATCCCTTAATTCTTTGCAAGACTAAGAATTTATCAATCTCTGCCCTGAAGACATTTAACATCCCAGCCTCCACTGCGCTCTGTAGTAATGAATTCCACAGGCCCATCGCTCTCTGGTTTCCTCATTTCCATTTTAAATTGACCCCCTCTAATTCTAAGGCTGTGCCCACAGATCCTAGCATTCCTGCCTGACGGAAACAAATTCCCAGTGTCCACCTTTTCTAAGCAATGCATTATCTTGTAAGTTTCTATTAGATCTCCCCTCAATTTTCTAAACTCTAATGAATACAATCCCAGGATCCTCAGCCGTTCTTCATATGTTAGGCCTACCATTCCAGGGATCATCCATGTGAATCTCCACTGGACATGCTCCAGTGCCAGTATGTCCTTCGTGAGGTGCAAGGCCCAAAACTGGACACAGTATTCTAAATGGAGCCTAATCAAAGCTTTATAGAATTCAGTTGCACATTGCTGCTTTTACATTCCAACTCTCTTGAGATAAATGACAACATTACATTTGCTTTCTTAACCATGGACTCAACCTGCAAGTCAACTTTAGAGAATCCTGGACTAGCACTCCCAGATCCCTTTGTACTTGGGCTCTATAAATGTTCTCACCGTTTAGAAAATAGTCCATGCCTGCATTCTTTTTTTCCCAAGTGCAAGACCTCACATTTGCTCACATTGAATTTCATCAGCCATTTCTTGGACCACTCTCCTAAACTGTCTAAATCTTTCTGCAGCCTCCCCACCTCCTCAGAACTACCTGCCTGTCCACCTAACTTTGTATCATTGGCGAACTTCGCCAGAATGCCCCCAATCCCTTAAAGTGAACAGCTGCAGCCCCAACACTGAACCCTGTGGGACACCACTTGTCACTAGCTGCCATTTTGATAAAGAACGTTTTATCCCAACCCTCTGCCTTCGGCTAGATAGCCAATCCTCAATCCATGCCAGGAGCTCACCTCGAACACCATGGGCCCTCACCTTACTCAGCAGCTTCCCGTGAGGCACCTTATCAAAGGCCTTTTGGAAGTCTAGGTAGACAACATCCACTGTGTTTCCTGGTCTAACCCATTTGTTACCTCTTCAAGGAATTCTAACAGGTTTGTCAGGCATGACCTCCCCTTAACTAAATCCATGCTGACTTGTTCTAATCCGACCCTGCACTTCCAAGAATTTAGAAATCTCATCCTTAATGATGGATTCTAGATTTTACCTACAACTGAGGTTAGACTAATCGGCTTCTAACTTTCCATCTTTTGTCTTGATCCTTTCTTGAACAAGGGGGTTGCAACAGTGATTTTCCAATCATCTGGGACTATTCCTGACTCTAGTGATTTTTGAAAGATTACAACCAATGCCTCCGCTATTTCTTCAGCCACCTCCCTCAGCACTCTAGGATGTAGCCCATCAGGGCCAAGCGATCTATCAATTTTTAGACCTTTTAGCTTTTCTAGCACTTTCTCTTTTGTAATGGTTATCATTCTCAACTATGCCTCTTGACTCTCCTTAATTGTTGGGATATTACTCATGTCTTCCACTGTGAAAACTGGCACAAAGTATTAATGAAGTTCTTCAGCTATTTCCTTATCTCCCAGCACTAGCCTTCCTACATCAATTTGGACTGGCCCAATTTATGCTCTACCTATTTAGAGCACATAGGCCTAGTATTTTTACTAACCTAAAAGACAAAAGGACTAACACTTCTTAATTATGCAAGCAGATCAGATAGACACGATGCCACAACTTGGCATCATTGGGCAGGATTGCTGGGGACATCGTCTAAACCAGTCACTGACAGTTCTTTAACCAAACAGTCACTGACAGTTCTTTGAGGGTAAGAAGCTTCCTCCTTGGAGTTGTGAGCTGGTGGACTCAGTCTGGTGGACTGAGCCCACCAGCTCAAACAAGGTATGGGTGTCGAGTTGTGAGCCCTTCAGGCAGGACAAATGAAACAGACCCCCCAGTAACCCTGAGAAGACACAAGACAAATGCCCAGGGAAGTGTCACTTCTGTGGGAAGGAAGGCAATTGGGCCAGGGGGTGCTGACAAAAAGGACAAAGGAGAAATCACGTAAGAAGCAATGAGGAATAGGAGACCCTGGGAGCTGGGAGTAACACCAATCTCCTAGAACAGTTCAAAAAACTAACCATCCAGAGCAGCAGGAGCTGCTAAAGCTAACAAAAAACTGGAAGAGCCCGCCCTGTGCCCCTCTACGTTCCTATTGGCTTTATGTCAGCAGAGGGGAGATGGATTGTATGTGACCATGAGGGCAGGTAATCTGGACACTGAGTGCCTTTTGGACACAGTAGCAGAATTGACATGCCTACCCAAAAGATTCAACTATAGAAGCTAAAACAGCTGCTGAATCTTACTTCAGGTTTCAACCCATTCACATCAGAAAGAGAAATGTCAAAAAGAAACAAGCACATAATCAGAGAGACATTCAGTATGCAAATAGATGCTGCAGTCCAACTTATTCGCATCATCAGACATTCCAATTTGACCTAGTCCCATTTGCCAGCATTTGGCCCATATCCCACTAAGCCCTCCCAAATCATACACCCATCCAGATGCCTTTTAAATCTTGTGATTTAATGCCATTTAAATATTGTAATTGTGCCCACCTCCACCACTTCCTCCATACACTCACCACTCTCTCCTTGAAAAAGTAAACCCCTGAAATCCTTTTTAAAACGTTCCTCTCTTATCTGAAACCAATGTCCTCTCGTTCACCCAATGTCCACTCTCCCACCCTGGGAAAAAGACCCTTGCCATTCAGCCTCTCCCTCTAGCTCAAGCCCCTTAGTCACAGCAACATCTTTGTCAATCTTTTCTGTACCCTCTCAAGTATAACAATATCCTTCTGATAGAAGGGCGACCAGAATTAAACACAGATTTTTAAATTGACCTCACCAATATCCTGCACAGCCACAGCATGACATCTGAGCTCCTAGGGAGGAGTGGGTACTGCAGATGCTGGAGATTAGAGTCAAGATTAGAGTGGTGCTGGAAAAGCACAGCAGGTCAGGCAGCATCTGAGGAGCAGGGAAAAAAAAAATCGACGTTTCGGGCAAAAGCCCTTCATTACCAATCGGGAATGAGCATTTCTGATGAAGGGCTTTTGCCTGAAACATCGATTTTCCTGCTCTTCAGATGCTGCCTGACCTGCTGTGCTTTTACAGCACTACTCTAATCCTGATCCCAAATCCTATACTCAATGTTCTGACCAATGAGGTCCAAACATGCCAAACACCACCCTGCCTTATCTGTGACGCCTCTTTCAAGGAACTTTGCACCTGCACCCCTAGATCTCTTTGTACGGCAACACTCTCCAGGACCCCAGTATTAACTGTATAAGTCCTACCTTGGTTTGCCTCACCAAAATTCAATACTTCATATTTACCTAAATTATTCTCCATCTGCCACTCCTTGGCCCATTGGCCCTTTGATCAAGGCCCCATTGTACACTGAGATAATCTCCCTCAATCCACTAAATCACCAGTTATGGTGTCACCTGAAAACTTACTAACCATACCTCCTATATTCACATGCAGATCATTTAAACAAATGGTGAAAAGCAGTGAACCCAGCACCAAGCCTTGTGGCACATCACTGGTCATAGGCCTCCAGTCCAAAAAGCAACCCCCTAACATCACCCTCAATCTCTAACCATCAAGCAAATTTTGTATCCAATTGGCTAGTACCCCCAGACTCCACATAATATACCAGTCTACATGCAGAATCTTATTGAACACTTTGGTGTAGTCCATGCAGACAATGTTAACCGTTCTGCCTTCATCAATCTTCTTTTCAAAATAACTCAATCAAGTCAGTGAGACACTATTCCCCATGCACAAAGCAATGTTGACAATTCTTAATCAGTCTTTGCCTTTCCAAATGCATATAGACCCTGTCCCTCAGAAAACCTTCCAACAATTTATCCTCCATTGATGTAAGGTTCACCAGTCTATAGTTCCCTGGCTTTTCCTTACAGCCTTTTGAAATAGGCACCACATTAGCCAACATATTATCATGGTGACTGCTCTCTTTTTCTTATTGATCTTTAATCTATCTTTTAACTAATAACTTTTTCATGTTTATTACATAAATACCTATCAGTAAATAACTACAAAGAGGGGAGAGGGGTTTCAAAGGGTGGAGTAGGGCTCAAAAATGGAGGAGAGACACTGAAAAGCATACAAAGAATATGCAAATTGGAGAGAGATGCTGCAAAGGGAAGAAATCATCTGAGACAAGAGTGTGTGGTCACCAAGGTGAGAAAGCAGTTCTAAACCTTTCAACAAAGGAATACTCATCTAACTGGGAGTAAGAAAATCAAGGTCATGAATTTGTTGCAAATTAATTGTGGAGTCTCTAAACTAAAGTGAAGGACATCCACAGCTACAATATGGGGGAAATGTAATGGATACAATTGCCATGAACACCATGCCAATTAAGATTGAACTGTTTTATTTCATGAAAAATTGTTCCTGAGGCATCTAGGAAATTAATGTCTTCTTTGTACGATGCTGTTTGAGTTTAAGAGATTGTTGGAATTTTGATGAACTCTTCTGATTCTGCTTCTGTGCGAGTCCAAATTTTCCATATATCTTCCCCATTACAGAAGATGGTGTCACAATATGTCTACATCACCTCACAAAAGAATGAAAAAATGAGTTCCTGAATACCAAAAGGTATCCCCAAAGCAAGCTTAAAGAGTCCTCAAAAATGAAAAGTTGTTTAAATGCCTGGCACAGATCAAACAGCAGTCTCACCAGCCTGTCTAAGTCGACAGTGTATTTATTAGGGCTTGAGAACAAACCAGAATGAAACACAATTCAAAGCCTGCAAATGGAATCTGATTACAAACCCTTGAGATTTACATATAAATTGAACCACGGCTAACAACTGAATAATTTCAGTGATCAAGAGAGAATAATTGCAAATAGCACATAAAACATTTGGGAAATTATAATTATGAGTTCACCTTCCAGGACACCACTTAGCAATTAGAATTAAACTGAACAGTCCAAAAAATACTTATAAGCTCAAATCGCTGAATCATAATTATATCTTTGACACTAATATACAGATAAAACTACTGCGAAATGCAATCAGCTTGTAGGTGTACTTTCAAGGAAACCTCAAATGGCTAGAACATTTGGAATTTTCGTCTTCAGCAATAAAGAGATTAAATGATAAGGCTGCATATTTAACATTTACAGTTAACCTGATCAGATTTTCAAAAGCTAATGTTACCCACTAACAAAACCAAGGAGAGCTTCCATATTCTGTTTTGTTTGAAAATTAAAGAAGAAGCTTATTTGATAAGCAGCAATCACAGAGAAGATTGCCTCTCGTGATCCCATTTACCCTGGGCAATGATATTTCCACATGTTTCTTAAGGGTCAGTGCCTCTGCTGTTACCAATTAAAAATTGCACATAACCCATAGATATTGAATGCTATATATACGTTACCATTTCTCCAACCAACACACTAACTTCCAGCATTGACATGTACGACATATGCAGGACAATATGAAGCAACTTGAATAACCAAATTTTCAAATAGCAGAAGCTGAAATTTAACAAAACCAGCTAAGTGCTTGTGGAGGGTTTCTCTACGAAATCTTGCAAGTTTTCTTGTGAAAATTTCCACTCCTCTCCTATTATGAATATACAATATATGTAAGGCCATGCTTTTATTCTATCTTTCACTCACTAACAACAAAAGTCCTTGCCACTGCTAGAATCTTCTAAGATTTGCACTATTGGTGCCATATTTAAAATCCCTGCTGTGTACCAGGTCAAACACTGAGAAATGGAGCTGCTTTTCTCAGTGTGCTGCTGCACGAGTCTAAAATATATGGCTAAGAAAGGGAAGTTGATCCGTTGCTTCCCCAACAAAGGCCTGGTAAATGGCAAGGGAAGTGGACAGGACGGGTATCCTTTCCTCAGGACAGCCACAGGAGACCCAGTTACCAGAGCCTGCCAGCCTGGTCTGAAGTTGACGATATACTAGTTTGGTCTGTTCAGATAAATGCCCAGCAATGCTGGAAGATGTTTAATGATGTTCTGCACTCCCCCAGGGAAAGTGCCACTAACCTCGCACTGCTACCTTACACTCACTCCAACTCTACTTTCTTAATTCATTCATGGGACTGGGGTGTAATTATTTGGCCAGCATTTATTGCCCATACCTAGTTGCCCTTGAGAAGGGGTAGTGAGTTGATGTTTTGAACCACTGTAGTCCCAGTGTCATTGGTAGATCCACAATGCCTTTATGGAGGGAATGCCAAGATTTTGATCCAGCAACAGTGAAGTAACAATGATATTTTTCCTAGTCAGGATCATGAGTGGCTTGGAAAGGAATTTGAAGGTAGTGGTGTTTCCATGCATCTGCTGCCCTTGTCCTTCTAGATGGAAGCAGTTGTAGGTTTGGAAGGTGCTGTCTCAGGATCTTTGGTGAATTTCTGCAGGGCATCTTGTAGATGATACAAACTGCTGTGAAACAGCGTCGGTGGTGGAGGGAGAGGATGTTTGAGGATGTGATACCATTAAAGCATGCTGCATTATCCTAGATGGTGTCAAGCTTCTTGACTGTTGATGGAACTGCACTCATTCGGGTAAGTGGGGATTATCCCATCCCACCCCTGACTTGTGGCTTGTAGATGGTGGATAGGCTTTGGGGAGTCAGGAGGTGTGTTACTTGCCACAGTATTCCTGACTTCTGACCTACATCCATAACCATTGTATTTAGGTGGTGAGTCCAGTTGAGTGTCTGGTCAATGGTAACTGTTAGGATGTCTATCGTGGCATCATCAGTGATGGTAATATCAAGGGGTAGTGATTAGCTTGTCTCTTATAGGAGATGGTCATTGTCTGGCATCTGTGTTGCATGCATGTTACTTGGATATTGTCCAGATCATGTTGCATCTGAACACAGACTGCTTCAGTATCAAGCGTCGTGTACAGTACTGAACATTGTGCAATCATTGACAAACATCCCCCTTCTGACCTAATAACAGAGACAAGGTCACTGATGAAGCAACTGAAGATAGCTAGAGTGAGGACACGACTTGAGTAATTTCTGCAGAGATGTCCCAGTGCTGAAATGACTGATCTCCATAACCAAATACCTATGTGCTGGATAAGACTCAAAGCAGCATGTGTTTGTCCCTGATACCCATTGATTTAGATTTTGCTAGGTTCTACTGCTGCCTCCATCTTCCACCAAGACTCATGGTCTACCACTTTCACTATTGCATATTGCCTCATTCAGTCTCACCACATGCCAGCAGCCCGTACCCACCCTCACCACCACCACCACAAACACCAATATCTCTGCATACTATCTCTGCTTCTTACTCATACACTCAGGATACCCCACTATCACTACACCATGACTAACAGCTGTACCAACAATGTCTATCTCCCTCAATCTCACTCCTTGTCTCAGAGGGATCCACATGGTCTCCACCCTGAAGAGACCAGCACCTCAGGCAGCATCCACTCATTCACAGGAGGGAGTAGCCACAGATCCCAGAGAGGACTCACTGAAAAGGAGGGTTCTTGCGCCTCCACCAATTCAGATTCTGATACTATGGCTCTATCTCGAAGAGAGTTGAGAGTGTGTTGCTGGAAAAGCACAGCAGGTCAGGCAGCATCCAAGGAGCAAGAGAATTGATGTTTCGGGCAAAAGTCCTTCATCAGGAATGAGGCTCTGAGCGGATGGGGTGGTGAGATAAATGGGAGAGGGTGGGGCTGGGGGGAAAGGTAGCTGAGTGTGCGATAGGTAGATGGAGGTGGGCCACCCTGCATGGGCCCCAACTATGCCTGACTCTTTGTCAGTTATGTCCATCTTCCACAGTTACACTGGCACCATTCCCCACCTTTTCATCTGCGACAGTGATGACTGTATCAGCACCACTTTAAAGACCGCAATTTCCCCTTCCACATGGTCAATGATGCACTCCAGTGCATCTCATCCACTTCCCACACCTCCCCCCTCGAGCCTCACCCCTTCAACTGTAACAAGGACAAAACCCCCCTAATCCTCACCTTCTACCCCACCAACCTCCATATACAACGCATCATCCTCCGCCATGTCCGCCACCTATAAACGGACCCCAGCAGAGATATGTTTCCTCCCCACGCCTATCCACTTTCCATAAAGACTGTTCTCTCCACGACTACCTGGTCAGGTCCATGCCTCACACCAACCTACCCTTCCCTCCCAGCACCTTCCTCTGCCACCGCAGGAATTGCAAAACCTCCCCCCTCACTTCTATTCAAGGCCCCAAAGGAGCCTTCCACAATCATCAAAGCTTCACCTGCACATCCACACATGTCATTGACTGCATCTGTTGCTCCTGATGTGGTCTCCTCTACATTGGGGAGACTGGATGCCTACTTGCAGAACGCTTCATAGAAATCTCCTGGTCACCTGCACCAACCACCCCCACCGCCCCGTGGCCAAACACTTCAACTCTGCCAAGGACATACAGGTCCTGGGCCTCCTCCATCGCCACTCCCTTACTACCCAACGCCTGGAGGAAGAACGCCTCATCTTCTGCCTCAGGAACCTCCAATCTCACGGCATCAATGTGGACTTCATCAGTTTCCTCACTTGCCCTCCTCCTACCTTATCCCAGTTCCAACCTTCCAACTCGGCACCGCCCTCATGACCTGTCCTACCTGTCCATCTTCTTACCCATCTATCCGCTCTACCCTCCTCTCTGACCTATCACCAGTACCCCACCTCCATCTACCTACCACCTCTCAGCTACCTTTCCCCCCAGCCCCAACTCCCTCCCATTTATCTCACCACCCCCTCAGCTCACAGCTTTTGCCCGAAACATCGATTCATTCTCCTGCTCTTCGGATGCTGCCTGACCTGCTGTGCTTTTCCAGCACCACACTGTCTAATCTCCAGCATCTGAAGTCCTCACTTTCACCCATCTAGAAGAGTGTCAGGAGTACCTGATGGTGAACACACACCAATATCTGGGCAAGGGAGAAATGCCCAGAGTGCTGGCAGTCGGAGGACTGCTGGAGACCCAGCACCTCCTCAGACCCAGGCAACAGAGTACCCTATGCTGCAGTCCATTCAGAATGCACAAAGAGAGAGAGGAGCAGTAGGTTGGTTTGACTGAGACACTGACATGCACAGTCACGTGCAAACACTCTGTCGGCAGGATATATGATAGACACCTGCATTCCATTGCTCTAGCCATTAGTGGGAGCGAAAGGTGACAGAGAGGTTAGGGACATGATTGTCAATGACCACCACTCCTCATCGTGGTCTATCATCCCACCTTTATAAATGGAGGTGCCCTTATTAATAATTATTGTCTGTTCTGTATTTCAGCATGGTGTCTCCTATCCCCACATCTGACTGCTCTCATTCCCACCACAGAAGTGGCCCCTGATAAACCCCTTGACTTTCAGTGAACAGACGGCCAAGGACTGACCTGGTCTATCCTGCTGATCAAATTGGAAAGTGACCAGAGTGACCAGACCCCTGACTAACCTCTGTGCAGCTCCAGACTGACCTACCGTTAATCTCTGGACTGGGTGTATGGATCTGCAGGACTGATGGTGGCACACTCCCGGGACTGTAATGATATGCAGGGAGAAAGTGAGCCCTCAACTCTGACAAACCTAGTACCCTCTGACTGACAACAAAACCCTTGGACTTGACTGAGGACTATCCCCCTCAAACTTTCAGACATGATTATTTGGTTGAAGTACAGGCAGGATGTTTGCCGGACATGCGGTAGGTGTAATACTGAGGTAGTACAGGGTCATAAAGAAACATCTCCTTATCCATCACTGGTCATTGCTGACAAACATGACACCTGCCTAGCTTTATGTCAGTGCTAAAAGGCAAGGCAAGGCAGAAGTACTGCGAGGATGTACATTTTGAATGAATGAATTAGCAATATGTAAAAAGGCAAAGCACAAGGCAGCAATTCTGTAAGTACCAAAGTAGGTGCGTTCAGATAAGGTTCCCCAAGGGAGACTGGTTAGATTAGATTACATTACATTGTGGAAACAGGCCCTTCGGCCCAACAAGTCCACACCGACCCGCCGAAGCGCAACCCACCCATACCCCTACATTTACCCCTTACTTCACACTACGGGCAATTTAGCGTGGCCAATTCACCTGACGTGCACATCTTTGGACTGTGGGAGGAAACCGGAGCACCCGGAGGAAACCCACGCAGACACGGGGAGAATGTGCAAACTCCACACAGTCAGTCTCCTGAGGCGGGTTAGCAAGGTTAGATCTCATGGAATACAGGGAGAACTAGCCATTTGGAAACAGAACTGGCTCAAAAGTAGAAGACAGAGGGTGGTGGTGGAGGGTTGTTTTTCAGACAGGAGTCCTGTGATCAGTGGAGTGTCACAAGGATCGATGCTGGGTCCTCTACTTTTCATCATTTATATAAATGATTTGGATGCGAGCATAAGAGGTACAGTTAGTAAGTTTGTTGATGACACCAAAATTGGAGGTGTAGTGGACAGTGAAGAGGGTTATCTCAGATTACAACAGGATCTTGATCAGATGGGCCAATGGGCTGAGAAGTGGCAGATGTAGTTTAATTCAGACAAATGTGAGGTGCGGCATTTTGGGAAAGCAAATCTTAACAGGACTTATACACTTAATGGTAAGGTTCTCGTGGATGTTGCTGAACAAAGAGACCTTGGAGTGCAGATTCATAGCTCCTTGAAAGTGGAGTCGCAGGTAGATAGGATAGTGAAGGTGGTGTTTGGTATGCTTTCTTTTATTGGTCAGAGTACTGAGTACATTCGGTGGAAGGTCATGTTGCGGTTGTACAGGACATTGTTTAGGCCACTTTTGGAATATTGCATGTAATTCTGGTCTCCTTCCTATCGGAAGAATGTTGTGAAACTTGAAAGGGTTCAGAAAAGATTTACAAGGATGCTGCCAGGGTTGGAGGATTTGAGCTATAGGGAGAGGTTGAAAAGGCTGGGCCTGTTTTCCCTGGAGCATCGGAGGCTGAGGGGTGACCTTGTAGAGGTTTATAAAATTATGAGGGACATGGATAGGATAAATAGATAAATAGATAAAGTATTTTCCCTGGGGTGGGGGAGCTTAGAACGAGAGGCCATAGGTTTAGGGTGAGGAGTAAATATATAAAAGAGACCTAAGGGGCAACATTTTCACGCAGAGCTGCCAGAGCAAGTGGTGGAGGCTAGTACAATCGCAACATTTAAAAGGCATTTGGATGGGTCTATGCATAGGAAGGGTTTGGAGGGATATGGACCAGGTGCTGGCAGGTGGGAATAGATTCGGGTTGGGATATCTGGTCGGCATGGACGAGTTGGAGCGAAGAGTCTGTTCCCGTGCTGTACATCTCTATGACCCGATAACTGCAGTTTGAACTTAAAAATATAAACTTATTTATCAGAATTAATTTTAATGTGCTATTTCTTTTACAGTAAAAATGGAAGCCCTGCATTTAAGTTTTCTTCCAACACAACTTTTCAAGGAAAGCTCATCACCCCAGTCAAAAATGAATACAAATAAAAGAAATTTAGCATTTCTATTTAAGATAATTGATATAAATCCACAATCCTACCACAATGTCCAAATAAGACTATAAAATGAAAAAATTGCTTGTTAAAGTGTGTACAAAAGTACTGCTTACTGAGTGAAGTAGTTATCTTACGGACAGTAGGAAACTATCATGAGAGGTCCTTGATACTACATTTAATATAGATCACAAATAATAACTTTCAATGCATTTAAGGGTAATTTGTCCAGACAAGTACAATGAGAACTGAAGAAACCTACAGCTTTTTATTATTTGGAAGTCAGCAGTCAGAGTAAACGTAAGACCATAAGATAGAGGAACAGAATGTAGACATTTGGTCTATCAAGTTTGCTCAGCCATTCAATCCTGGCTGACATGCTTCTCAACCACATTCTCCCACCTTCTCCTGCAACCGATGATCCTCTTACTAATCAAGACGCATCTATCTCTGTCTTAAATACACTTACGGAACACCAGCTGCCGTCCTGATAACGATCCCTTTCTCCTGACTAGATTAGATTAGATTCCCTACAGCGTGGAAACAGGCCCTTCAGCCCAACGAGTCCACACTAATCCTCCAAAGATTAACTACCCAGACCCATTTCCCTCTGACTAATGGGCAATTTAGCATGGCCAATTCACCTGACCTGCACATCTTTGGACTGTGGGAGGAAAATGGAGCACCCAGAGGAAACCCACACAGACACGGGGAGAATATGCAAACTCCACACAGACAGTCACCCAAGGTTGGAATCGAACCTGGGACCCTGGTGCTGTGAGGCAGCAGCGCTAACCACTGAGCCGCTGTGCCGCCCACCAACTCTCTGCTTTCTGCCAATCAACCAATCCTCTTATCCATGCCAATACCTTGCCCCTAACACCAAGGGCTCTTATTTCCCAGTCTCAGTACAACATCTTTGTCAAAGGCCTTCTGGAAATCCAAATAGATCACGTCCATAAATTCTCCTTTGGGACAGCATGCTCGCTATTTCTTCCAAAAAGTCTAACAGATTTGTCAGGCATGACCTCCCCTTGATGAAGCTGTGTTGATTCAGCCCTATTTTACCATGCACTTTGAAGTCCTCCGCAATCTCATCCTTAACAACGGACTCCAAAATCTTGCCAACAGCCGAGATCAGGCTAACCGGCCGATAATTTCCTGCCTTCTGCCTCCCTCTCTTCTTAAACAGGGTTTACATTAACCACTTTTCAGTCCTCTGGGACCTCCCTAGTGCTCATGATTCCTGAAAGATGCCTCCACAATCTCCTCAGCTCCTCAGATTTATCTACAGTCACCTAATACCTTTACCTTAGTGATAGCTACCAAACTCGCTCACCTGACTGTCTCAAAGTTCCGGTGTACTATCGGTATCTTCCTCCATGAAGAAAGATGCAAAGTACCTGTTTGGTTCATCCACCATTTCTTTGATATCTCTCTACTTCTCCAGCCTTATTTTCCAGCAATTCAAAGTCCATTCTTGCCTCTCTTGCCTTTTAGATACCTAAAACAAATCTCTTGCAATATTCTTTCAGATTACTAGCTATCTTAATCTCATTTTACATCTTCTTCCCCATTATTGCATTTTTAGTTACCCTCTACTGGTTTTTAGCAGCTTCCCAATCCTCTGGCTTCTACTCTGCACGAATGTTTATACTTTATCTTTTGCTTTTATGCTGTTCCTGATTTCCCTTGTCAGCCATGCTTGCCTCATCCTTCTCCAAGATGCTACGCCTCCTGAATTACTTGTGCCATGGCTACTCCACCATTGTTCCTGCAAGGCTCCCTTTTAGTCAAGTTTGGCCAGCTTCTCCCTCACATCTTTGTAATTACCTTTAGTCAATTGTAATACCATTATATTTGATTCCAGCTTCTCCCCTCTCAAAAACTGCAGGATGAATTCTCTCATATTGTGGCTCCCTAATCAAGTCTGCCTTATTACACATCAGCAAATCCTGAATTGCCTGGTTCCTAGTGAGCTCTGCCATAAGCATTCACCAAAAATGTCTCTCCAACAACATGTATCCAAAAGGCACACATTTTAGTGGCAAAGTTCCATGCTTCAACATCAGTCAGAAATATTTCTCTTTACCTTACCAAGGGTTCATGAATATGCCCAACCTTAAGTACTTAGTGCCATACTATTTCAAGAGGTACACACAGCCAATTCTGAGCCTAGAAGACCTTTTACAATTGCCATGTCCCAGCCACCATTGTAATAGCTGATGCAACAGAACTATGAGACAAGCTTACTCCACAAATGGCCCAAGGCCCTGGAAATGAACTCTCGCCTCTTATTCTTTACCAAAGCAGGTTTCACATATTACCTGCTCCCAGCATTAATCCTGGCCTGGCTGCTTCCAATTCCTAAACCCAAATCTTAATATGTTTCAGCCTCTAAATTAAGCATTATTCTTCCTCAGCCTTAGCTGTGGGAATTGAAACTATTCAGGTACACAGTTATCCGCTGCTGAAGATGAAGTCTGGAATTTCTTCCACAGGACATAGACTGTGATACAGGCTGTTATGTAGTTCACAAACTGCATTCCTAACGGAGGTGTAGCTTTGGCCAGGAGTTTAGGCTTTTCCTGCAGGATGTAGCTTCACTGCAGTTTGAGAGCCATGAACCAGTGCTGGGAGGGCTGCAGAGGCAGGGAAGAGCGCCAGCTCCTCAGCCTGCTTAACAGGTCCCTTCACCTTAGTGAATATAGCCAATATGGCAAGTTTCTAATAGATTGCCATTGACTGGGAACATCCTTTTCCCAAGTGTATGATATTCATATGTTTTCATTTTAAACCAGGATTGTCTATGGTGGAACATATCAAATTAATAGATCTTTCCTAAGTAAGGCATTTAAAATCTGGAATACTTCGATCATTAGCACAATTGAAAATTACACTGTAGTCTCACTGTGATTTTATCATTTGAGGCAAGAATTTGGTTTAATTAATGCAAGTTACATAGTCAACATTTTCAACTGCAGTAATAGCATTAACTATCATGTATTTATTTGTTCATTTCCCTTTTCAATTCAATTGACTCCACTCATCTTAATAGCATTAAAAATCACACAGCACCAGGTCCAACAGGTTTAATTGGAAGCACACTAGCTTTCGGAGCGACGCTCCTTCATCAGGTGATAGTGGAGGGCTCGATCGTAACACAGAATTTATAGCAAAAATTTGCAGTGTGATGTAACTGAAATTATACATTGAAAAATTGATTGTCTGTTAAGCCTTTCATCTGTTAGAATACAGTGATAGTTTCACTTCTTTCATGTGTAAATCACAAAACTCTTTTTTTTAAGTTGCATTCTTGGGTTAGCTGTTAACAATGGTGATAGCTAGACAATATGTTGAAGGTGTTAGCCCCCTGTGTTCTCTGTCTATGACCTGATGTTTAGATTGATTCTAATCTAAAAAGTGAGATAACAGAGTTTTACATAAATTCATGCAGTTTTTGAGCTCAGAGTTCTACATGAATGTATGCAGTTTTTGAGCAAAGTGCAATGTAACTCTGCAAATACAAATTCACCCCACAAAATATATGTGTGCATGTGGGTCTTTGTCTGTCTATGTGTGTGTGTGTGTGTGTCTGTCTGGGGTGGGGGTTGTGAGTGTGAGAAAGTGTGTGTATGTGTAGTGAGTGCAGAGTGTCTTAAGTCTGTGAGGGAGTGCATGTGTGGGAGTGTGTGTGTGGGTGTCTGTGTGCACCTGTGTCCGTGTGTGTGTGTGTGGTGCAATGGTGATCACCTATAATGTGACATGAACCCAAGGTCCTGGTTGAGGCCCTCCCTATGGGTAGCGAACTTAATAACAATTGCACATAGCCACTGTGCTTGTAGGACTGAAAAAGATCCCAGTCACACACAGCATTGTAACCATAGTTTGTTCCAGACTTTTGAACAGACCTCTCAAATGTTAATGTTGATCATTCTTTCCGCACGTTCTCTCCAGCTGTAACACTGTATTGCACACTCTGTTCCATTACCTGATGCACTTTGTGCAGTGCGGTCTGCCTTCAGCACAAAAAAATTACTTTCCACTATATCTCAGTACATGTGACAATTTGGCGGGTCAGTGTTGACTTGTTGGGCTGAAGGGCCTGTTTCCATACTGTAAGTAATCTAAAAAAAAATCTATTGTGCTTGTGATACTGTAAAAATAGCAAACATGGGTGGCACAGTGGCTTATAGGTGGCTCAGTGGTTAGCACTGTTCCATCACAGTGCCAGGTTCGATTTTACCCTCGAGCAACTGTCTGTTTGGAGATTGCATACTCTCCCCATGTCTGTGTGGGTTTCCTCCAGGTGCTCCAGTTTCCTCCCATAGTCCAAAGATGTGCGGGTTAGGTGGATTGGCCATGCTAAATTGCCATAATGTCCAGGAATGTGCAGGCTAGGTTGATTAGCCACGGGAAATGCAGGGTTACAGGGTTAGGGTAGGGGGTGTTTCTGCTGAGGATGCTCTTTGGAGGATCAGTGTGGACTCAGTGGGCTGAATGGCCTATTTCCATGCTGTAGGTATTCTATGATAACAAGCAACTCACTAGAAGAAACATCAATTAGATAGCCCAGTATATTACATTATAGCAAAACTGTGATATGCTGCTAAACAGGGCTTCTGTCAGTAATCTGAAGAGCTATAAAATAATATTACTTGTTAGCAGTTTGACCACCACCATCAAGCACAATATTTTGGCATCAACAAAGTTCCTGTTCAGTTGCATACCTAAAGCATACACGAAGCCAGAAAGATACAGTGCAGGACTTGTTCCATAATAAGTAATGGCTAACTTGATCCTGATCTCAAGTGGAGCTAAGTGTCAGAGCAGGTTTGGAGAGTTGAATTATCTACTCCAGTTCTTAATTCCCATGTTCCTATATAATGTATGTGCACCTTCTTTCAAAAATACTGCACTGCAAAATCAAATTGGTCACAACAGCGAAATTTTAAAGGAAACAATAAGCATCATTACGTTTTCCTGTGCTTAGCTTGGATCTAAGTAAAAATCAAGTTATTTCTGACTAACAGCTCAATTCTGAGATATTTGTTGTACTATTTTCAATGAGTTTCCAACAGTTTAAATATAAAAGGCATTGTATTGAAACAGACTATCACTTTACCAATTGTACAGCATTCATTATGCCATCATTCACTCATGAACAAACCTTTCTTGTGTGCACAACACTGCAACCTAAAGAACAGGATGTACTGCACAGCACATTTCACAGAGGCTGAAATATGAAAGCACTATTCAATTCTAAATTGGTAAGCTTTTCATTACAAATCAACAGATCATCCACTACCTTATCAATGTGAGGATGCCAATACTCATCGTGCATTGTCTTGGCTTCAGTATTGTTCATCCTTGAGAAAAAGGTGGGCTTTGTGAGGTGCAGACGAGTTGGATTAATCCCGAATGATTCAGCTATTACTTGCTGAATACGCCCTCGCACATCACTGCAAAAAATAATCAATTCATAATTAATTAAAATCATTAAGTTTGGAATCTTTGAAATTAAAATCTAATTTTCATCTAAAACTAAGGTGACCACTGCAGCCATTTTAGGTCCCAATTTCTTCCTTTTTACAAACCATTTCAGTCTATGAAAGGTGTCCTGTATAACAATCAGATGAAGCAAGTTAAAATTTATCAGCGTCATCATATACTAAATATTTCAACTGTTTTCACATAGTACACAGTATAGCGGAAATCTGTCACCAAGAACTATAGGTGCTGGCTGAAATAACTCCACAGAGGCCAGTATCCCGTCACTAAGTCACCCTTTATTTACACATGGAGTGTCCTTGAGCCTGATCCAGTTCTCAGAGTGAACAGAATGTCAGATACTCCTGTTTTTTTTTCCCTTTTTTTATGTCTGACACTCCAGTTCTTTTTTTTTCATTTTCACCCCCACACTACCACCTAACTGCGGTAGTGCTTATTTTCCCCAGCACCCATGTTGTGTGTGTGCAGGTGTGAGACACAGTGAGAGACACAAAGTGTATGAACCTTTATTCAATTTCCATCACCAGGAAGAAAGGAAAAACACCCGAGTGGCCAAGATACTCCTGTTCATTTTTTTTCTTTTTTTTAAAAGGAAAACCCCCGAGTGGCCAGTGACAAGCAGTGCCCTTCACATCAAAGGGCAATGCTGTGTGATCAACCAGTGAAGTGGAGGACAGGGATTAAATCAAAATAAAGTTGGAGGGGGGAATAATACACTCCACTCCCTGCAGTCCTCTCCTGGTTGTTTTTTTTTCCTCATAACCCCACAGTACTGCCTAACTGCGGTAGTGCTTATTTTTTCTTCCCGAGCACCCATGGTGTGTGTGTGCAGGTGAGACACAGTGAGAGACACAAGGTGTACAGATCTTTATTCAATTTCCACCACCAGGAAGATAGGAAAACACCCGAGTGGCCAAGATACTCCTGATCTTTTTTTTTCTCTTTTTATTTTGCCCAAAAACACAACTCCTGTTTTTTTTAATATATTTAGCCCTCACACTACCACCTAACTGCGGTAGTGCTTATTATTTTTTTCCCCAGTACCCATGGTGTGTGTGTGCAGGTAGGAGACACATTGAGAGACACAAAGTGCACGAATCTTTATTCAATTTCCACCACCAGGAAGATAGGAAAAACACCCGAGTGGCCAGTGACAAGCACTGCCCTTCACATCAAAGGGCAATGCTGTGTGATCAAAACAGTGAAGGGGAGGGTAGGGACTAAATCAAAATAGAGTTGGAGGGGGAAATAATGCACTCCACTCCCTGCGGCGCCCACCTCTCCCTGAACGACTCCAGGGTGTTGGTGGACACCGCGTGCTCCTTCTGCAAGGACACCCGAGCTCTAACGTAACCACGGAAGAGGGGCAGGCAGTCAGCCCTAACGACCCCCTCCATGGCCTGCTGCCTGGACCTGTTGATGGCCAGTTTGGCCAGGCCCAGGAGCAGACCCACGAGGAGGTCTTCGGACCTGCCCTCCCTCCTCCGTACTGGGTGCCCGAAGATCAGGAGAGTGGAACTGAAGTGCAACCAAAAGCAGAGGAGAAGGTTTTAAGAAAATCAAAAATGGAGTGCAAACGCCCACACCCAATATAGACATGGTCCATGGATTCCACAGCGCCACAGAACAAGCAGTTGGGCTGGGAGACCGTGAACCACCGCAATCTGCGGTTGCAGGGGACTGCTGCGTGCATCACCCTCCACCCCAGATCCCCGAGAGAAAGGGGGAAGACTCCCACGTAGAGAGCCCTCCACTGGGGATCCCCACCGCCCGGTGGCAAATGGACACGCCAAGGCGTGTCCGGACGGTGGATGAGGGAGAAGAGGTGGACAGTGTGCAGCAGCAGTCTATACAGGGCCCTTCTTTTCACATCCTTGAACGTGACAAAATTAAAATTCCGGAGGCGGCTCAGGTTGTGGGGCACAGGCTCCTGCGGGAAGTACAGGACCTTGGGGCCAATGTGAAATTCCATCCGGGCTGGGGTGAGCGCGGACGGTATCCCACCGCACACCTGAGCGTCTTCCAACTGGTGCACTACGTCGGGTCCGAGCACCGCCGTTTTAAGGCGTCGGATGGTGGCGGCCATGTACCAGACATCTACCGCTGCCCTGCTCGCTATGTCCTGCGGCAGCGTCCAGCCCAGGCCCCCGGCACCCAGCACGTCCCCGACCCTGGTCGCCCTCGCCGCCACGGCCCTCCCCTCCAACAGCCACTCGAACCCGTGAGTACGGAGGTGCGGATTCCTGAGCAACGGCTCCCTGACGACAGCCGCTACTCCAGCCGGAGGGTAGGCGCGACGCGATTCGACCATGTTCCAAACAGTGATCGGGTCCTGGTAAAAGACAGGCAGCTTCTTGAGGGCGACCTCCAAACCGTCACGGTCAACGAACAGGAGCTGCGTGTCGTAGTTGAGGTTACGCACTTGGTGGAAAAAATACATCGCCAGGATGCACCACCTAGGAGGAGGCTCTACTCCTGTTCTTTTTTTTTCTTTTTCTTTTCTCAGGCAACAGCAGCAGTGGTGGAGGTCCTGGGGAGGGGCCCCAAGGCAAGTCCCAGGCAGCAGCAGTGAGGCAGGCCCCAAGCAGCAACAGGGACAGTCCCCTTCAAGGAGGAGAGTCCTTGCACGTGTGCACAGACACACAATCTCACACTGATCCAATTCCCAAGATAGGCAAAACACCCAAGTGGCTAGTGACAAGCAGTGGCCCTTCAAAACCAAGGGTCCATGCTGCGATCTCCTAGCTATATTTTTTTTCTTTTTTTTAAAGCAGTGAAATCCCGTTAATTTTTTTTTTAGTCACACACTGATCCAACTCTCTCCACTCCCTTTTTTTAATTTAACTCCCACACTACCGCCTAACAGCGGTAGTGCTTATTTTTTCCCCAGCACCCATGGTGTGTGTGTGTGCAGGTGTGAGACAAAGTGAAAGACACAAAGTGCATCAATCTTAATTCATCTACTCCTGTTCTTTTTTTTCTTTTTTCTTTTCTTCTTCTTCCCCCACACTACCGCCTAACTGCGGTAGTGCTTATTTTTTTCCCCAGCACGCATGGTGTGTGCGTGTGCGTGTGCAGGTGTGAAACACAGTGAAAGACACAAAGTGCACGAATCTTTATTCATCTACTCCTGTTCTCTTTTCTTTTATTTACCCCACACTACCGCCTAACTGCAGTAGTGCTTATTTTTCACCAGCACCCATGGTGCGTGTGTGCAGGTGTGAGACACAGTGAAAAGACACAAAGTGCAGCAATCTTTATTCATCTACTCCTGTTCTTTTTTTTTTATCTTTTTCTTTTCTCTTTTGTCTTTTCTTAAAACACCCGAGTGGTCAGTGACAAGCACTGCCCTTCAAACCAGAGGGCAATGCTGTGAGATCAAAACAGTGAAGGGGGGGGGGGGGGGGTAGGGACTAAATCAAAATAGAGTTGGAGGGAGAATCTCCTGATTTTTTTTTTCTAAGTGCGGTAGTGCTTATTTTTTTTCCCCAGCACCCATGGTGTGTGTGTGCAGGTGTAAAACACAGTGAAGGACACAAAGTGCACCAATCTTTATTCATCTACTCCTGTTCTCTTTTCTTTTATTTACCCCACAATACCGCCTAACTGCAGTAGTGCTTATTTTTCACCAGCACCCATGGTGCGTGTGTGCAGGTGTGAGACACAGTGAAAAGACACAAAGTGCAGCAATCTTTATTCATCTACTCCTGTTCTTTTTTTTTTACACCGCGTGCTCCTTCTCCAAGGACACCCGGGCTCTAACGTAACCCCGGAAGAGGGTCTAATCTGGTTATATATATTTTTTTTCTTTTTCTTATTTTTTTTTTCCCGAGCAGCCATGGCGTGTGTGTGCAGGTGTGAGACACAGTGAAAGGACACAAAGTGCAGCAATCTTTATTCATCTACTCCTGTTCTTTTTTTTTTCTTCTCTTTTTTTTTCTTTTATCTTTTTTCTTTTTTTTTTGTTTTTTTTCTAAATTTAACCCCCACACTACCGCCTAACTGCGGTAGTGCTTATTTTTTCCCCAGCACCCATGGTGTGTGTGTGCAGGTGTGAGACACAGTGAAAGACACAAAGTGTACGAATCTTTATTCAATTTCCACCACCAGGAAGACAGGACAAACTCCCAAGTGGCCAGTGACAAGCACTGCCCTTCAAACCACAGGGCAATGCTGTGTGATCAAAACAGTGGAGGGGAGGGTAGGGACTAAATCAAAATAGAGTTGGACGGGGAAATAATACACTCCACTCCCTGCGGCGCCCACCTCTCCCTGAACGACTCCAGGGTGTTGGTGGACACCGCGTGCTCCTTCTCCAAGGACACCCGGGCTCTAACGTAACCCCGGAAGAGGGTCTAATCTGGTTATATTTCTTTTTTTTTTCTTTTTCTTATTTTTTTTTTCCCGAGCACCCATGGTGTGTGTGTGCAGGTGTGAGACACAGTGAAAGGACACAAAGTGCAGCAATCTTTATTCATCTACTCCTGTTCTTTTTTTTTTACAAAATGGAACAGTCCTTTTTATCTTTTTTCTATTTTTTTTCTCAGTTTAACCCCCACACTACCACCTAAGTGCGGTAGTGCTTATTTTTTATCCCCTGCACCCATGGTGTGTGTGTGCAGGCGTGAGACACAGTGAAAGGACACAAAGTGCAGCAATCTTTATTCATCTACTCCTGTTCTTCCCTGTCAGCCAACGCTCCCTGATTGGACCAGATTAACAGTCCCAATTAGGGAACTCATTTTCTATGATGTCCATCTGGCTGACCTCATTACAATCACTACACTGCCCAAACAAATTGTTCATGACTGAGCTGGACAGAATCTTGAGATCTGTGGTATGAACAAAAGATGAGTCAGTGGTAACTAGCGTTTAAAAAGGTCATGATTTAACAGAATGGTGAAATAGACTGAAGACTCAAAGTGTCTCAGTCCTTTATGTAAAAGCTTAAAAGAATAAAACTCCCGGAAGCGACGGCTTACCGGTCGAGGTTTATTCCGCTCTTTGGGACTTGATCGGCCAGGACCTACTGGAGGTGTATGTCAGTATGCTTCGGGCAGGTACCATGAGTGAATCCATGAGGAAAGGCATCATCACCCTCGTCTACAAGCGGAAGGGGGAGAGGGAGGAAATTAGAAATTGGAGACCGATCTCTCTGTTAAATGCAGACTACAAAATCTTGTCAAAGGTCATCGCCAACCGGGTCAGGTCTGCTCTGGGATCAGTGATCCACCCGGACCAAACCTGTGCTGTACCGGGCAGGAAGATCTCTGAGAGTCTTGCACTCCTCAGGGATACGATCGCCTACGTGCAGGACAGGGGGGTGGACACCTGCCTCATCAGCCTGGACCAGGAGAAAGCCTTTGACAGGATATCGCATACATATATGAGGGATGTCCTCTCCAAAATGGGCTTTGGGGAGGGAATCGGAAATTGGATCAGACTGCTCTACACCAACATTGTCAGTGCAGTCTCAATCAATGGGTGGGAATCAGATAGCTTCCCTGTAAGATCTGGAGTCAGGCAGGGATGCCCCCTCTCACCCGCCTTGTTTGTGTGTTGCATAGAGCCATTTGCCGAATCCATCAGGAAGGATGCGAGCCTGAGAGGGGTGACTATTCCTGGCAGCAGGGGCCTGCAGGTTAAGGCCTCCCTGTACATGGATGACGTCGCTGTTTTCTGCTCGGATCCGCTGTCCGTGCACAGACTCGTGTGCATCTGCGACCAGTTCGAACGGGCCTCGGGGGCCAAGGTAAACCGAGGCAAGAGCGAGGCCATGCTCTTCGGGAACTGGGCCGACCAATCCTCTATCCCCTTCACCGTCAGGACTGACCACCTGAAGGTGCTGGGCATTTGGTTCGGGGGGGCTGGGGCGTGCGCCAAGACCTGGGAGGAGCGGATCAGGAAGATGAGGCAGAAACTAGGCAGATGGGGGCAACGGTCGCTCTCCATCGCGGGAAAAAACCTGGTCATCAGGTGTGAGGTACTCTCAGTATTGCTATATCTGGCACAGGTCTGGCCTATCCCCAGGACCTGTGCCGCCGCAGTCACCCGGGCCATCTTCCAATTCATTTGGAGATCAAAGATGGACCGGGTCCGAAGAGACTCTATGTACAAAGACCGGTGCAATGGGGGAAAAAACACGCCCAATGCCACCCTCACCCTGATGGCCACCTTTGTGTGTGGCTGCATCAAGCTGTGCGTGGATCCCCGGTACGCAAACACCAAGTGTCACTACGTACTGAGGTTCTACCTGTCCCCAGTGTTGCGAAGGATGGGCCTGGCCTCGCTGCCGCGGAACGCTCCGAGTAGTTGGACCGTTCCGTATCACCTGTCCTTCGTGGAGAAATTTATGAGGAAAAACACCTTTGACCACAAGTCCATCAGGAAGTGGTCAGCACGTAGTGTCCTTGAGACCCTTCGGGAAAAGGAGAGGGCGGATCCTGTCGAGCGGTTCCCTGAGCAGACTGTCAAAGCCATTTGGCAGAATGCCTCATCGCCAGAACTTTCCAACAAGCTCCAAGACGTGGCTTGGCTGGTGGTGAGAAGGGCTCTGCCTGTGAGATCCTTTATGCACGCCCGGACTCTCTGCCGCACCGCACGCTGCCCTCGAAGTGGCTGCGGGGGGGACGAGACTGTCACACACCTCCTTCTGGAATGTGCCTATGCAGAGGAAGTCTGGAGAGGAATGCAGTGGTGCTTGTCGAGGTTCATCCCGAGCAGCGCCGTGACGCGGGACTCCGTGCTCTACGGCCTGTTCCCCGGGACTCACACCGAGACGAACATTAACTGCGCCTGGAGGATCATCAACTCGGTGAAGGACGCTCTCTGGGCGGTCCGAAACCTGTTGATCTTCCAGCTGAAGGAGTTGACCCCGACTGAGTGTTGCAGACTGGCACATTCCAAGGTCCAAGACTACGTGTTGAGGGACGCGCTGAAGCTTGGGGCAGCTGCCGCCAAGGCGCGGTGGGGAAAGACCACCGTGTAAGATCGGCCTGCCTAAAGAAGAACAGGGGGCCCACGCGGACGTTTTTTTTTGGGCTCTGCTGATGCCTCAGCCAAATATATGTATATGTACAAGATTGAAAAATGCACAGGATTGTAAAGGACAAGGATAAAGCCGAATCTGTGTTTGTAAATGTGGACATATGTATGGCATGATCCAATGTACAGACCATCAAATCATTTTATGAATAAAGTATATTTTTGAAATTAAAAAAAATGCATATGAAAAAGTGTTGTTTTAGCCACAGAATTTACATCATACTA
Organism: Chiloscyllium punctatum; assembly: GCF_047496795.1. Taxonomy (NCBI): domain Eukaryota; kingdom Metazoa; phylum Chordata; class Chondrichthyes; order Orectolobiformes; family Hemiscylliidae; genus Chiloscyllium; species Chiloscyllium punctatum. The sequence goes on along the minus strand of NC_092777.1, from coordinate 33,977,038 downwards.
GTTTGACTTGCACAGTTTACAGGATATTTGTTCATTTCAAAAATTTAGTGCAACTTGACTGTCAAGTATTGGAACCTAATTCCTTTACACACTGTTAACAACAGAAAACTTTGTTTTGAAGCTATTGAAAAGAAAGACTTGCAAACAAGTACAAAATTTGTATTTTAAATTGATTTTGGAAACATGTAGAGGCAGCTTTCTGGCATGATTTTACATGGATCCAGTTCATTTGGAATGTAAAATAAGCCACTGAGCAAATGTTTTTGAAGCTGTGTTTGATGCTAACCAGATTCATAAAATGTTACAAAATATTGTGGCAAACTTCTAGTATTGCCAATAAATGTAATAGAAATTTTCCATTACAGAGTTGAATCCCAGAGAATAGCAACACTTCCGACCTTCCATACCTTTAATCAGCAGTGATCCAGCACCATTACTTTACAGTAATGTGCACAAACCCAGAGATATTAGCACACTCATGAAAAGTTTGGGAGAAGATTTGTAGCTCGGGTGCTCGTGGTTGTGGTTCTGTTCGCCGAGCTGGGAATTTGTGTTGCAAACGTTTCGTCCCCTGTCTAGGTGACATGCTCAGTGCTTGGGAGCCTCCTGTGAAGCGCTTCGGTGATGTTTCCTCCGGAAGCGGCAGAGACAAACCACTATAAATACCAGAGGAAACATCACCGAAGCGCTTCACAGGAGGCTCCCAAGCACTGAGCATGCCACCTAGACAGATTAGATTAGATTAGATTACTTATAGTGTGGAAACAGGCCCTTCGGCCCAACAAGTCCACACCGCTCCGCCGAAGCGTAACCCACCCATACCCCTACATCTACATCTAGATCTACCCCTTACCTAACACTATGGGCAATTTAGCATGGCCAATTCACCTGACCTGCACATGTTTGGACTGTGGGAGGAAACCGGAGCACCCGGAGGAAACCCACGCAGACACGGGGAGAACGTGCAAACTCCACACAGTCAGTCGCCTGAGGCGGGAATTGAACCCGGGTCTCTGGCGCTGTGAGGCAGCAGTGCTAACCACTGTGCCACCGTGCTGCCCACAGGGGACAAAACGTTTGCAACACAAATTCCCAGCTCGGCGAACAGAACCACAACAACACTCATGAAAAATTTATTTTCTTCTTATTTTGATACTTGACTTAAGAATTTACAAGTATGATGCCTCACAAATTACATACTAGAAGGACAGATAACCCTCAGGAGGTTAATCAGAGTGAGGAACTGAAAGATCTCCAATGTGCTAAGTGGAGACAAGAAACTGAAGCTTTTCATCCTGTATTCATCAGAACTGGGATGCAAGAAACAGACATGAAACAAGAGACATAATTTTGTACAAAAAGAGAAGAGGGTCACTTTGTGTGCTTAATATAGAGATACAGCATTTCACAACTATTGGGGCAGCACAGTAGTTAGCACTGCTGTCTCACAGCACCAGGGACCCGGGTTCAATTCCAGCCTCTGGTGACTGTCTGTGTGGAGTTTGCATATTCTCCCTGTGTCTGCATGGGTTTCCTCTGGTTTCCTCTCACAGTCCAAAGATGTGCAGGTCAGGTGAATTGGCCATGCTAAATTGCTCAAAGCATTAGGTGCATTAGTCAGAGGGAAATGGGTCTGGGTAGGTTACTCTTCGGAGAGTTAGTGTGGACTTCCATACTGTAAGGAATCTAATCATCTAATCTAATCTATCCTGTGTGATAAAGAATACCTCGATCAAATCATCACTCATGATATATCGTTGTACATTTTGCCCTGAGAAGTGTCCAGTCTATCTCATGTTACTGGGAGGGGAAGCTGTTTCAAAAATGTTAAAAAGAAGTGCTCGCTGTCTCATGCTACCACTTCCCAGTCAATCCATGAGCAGTTTCCTCCACTGACAAAGTGCTGCTGTAAAATCTAAAAGAGTTTTTTTTTAAACCTATCACATAAATCAGTAATATGGTATTTCTGTTTCAGTGCTGGTATGATGCCAGATATGTATACCATACATCCCAACAGCAGGTGGACAGCATGAAATAGTACTTCCTGTTAACCAATCACATGGCAACCAGCTTATCATTTTCAACGAGTCCTTGCTTGCAAGCCTTAGAAATGAGTATCCACTATTAGATGTGATTCTGCTGTTGGAAATTTTGTATTAAATAATGCGGATAGCTCTAAGAATTACCTTGAAGACCAGTTTAAGGTCATCAACCATGCCTGTAGCATATAGCTACATATATAAATCCGCAGGAACCTGTTTTATGTTGGCAAAAAATCCATCTCAGAGCGGCACAGTGGCTAGGGTGCCACGGTGGCTCAGTGGTCAGCAATGCTGCTTCACAGTACCAGGGACCCGGGTTCAATTCCAGTCTTGGGCGACTGTGTGCAGTTTGCACATTCTCTCCGTGTCTGCATGGGTTTCCTCCGGGTGCTCCAGTTTCCTCCCACAATCCAAAGATGTGCAGATCAGGTGATTTGGCCATGCTAAATTGCCCATAGTGCTAGGTGCATTAGTCGGGGTAAATGTAGGGGAATGGGTCTGGGTGGGTTACTTTGGAGGGTCGTGTGGACTTGTTGGGCTAAATGGCCTGTTTCCACACTGTAGGGAATCTGATCTAATTTGTACATACATTTTAGTTAAGGGGTCATAGAGACAGCCAAACTGCATTCCCATGGCAATACCCTGACCAATCAGAATCGACCTGTCAGCTCCGAGAATTTAAAATAGACAATTAATAGTTCTGCTGCATCGCTGTGCCAATGATAGTCCAACCTATCAGCACCCTCCTCTCAATCTGTATAAATGGTGTCTCTTGTTTGAAATGGTTTCCTTATTCTGATAGGTATAACATTTTTAAAAATCTATTCTATTATGTTTTTAGCAATATTTAAGTTTGTACTATCATCAAGAACTTAAAGTAATTAATATCAATAAAGAAAATGTATTCAATAAACTTAAAAGACTAAAAGCTAACAAACCTGCTGAATCAAATGGCCTCTATCTTAGTATTCAGAAGAGTTAGCTGGGAACAGAGTGGATGCACTCGTTACAATTTTCCAAAACACTCTCCTTTCCCAGCAGAGTGGAAGCTTACAAGTGTATCACTAGTATCCAGAAAAAGAAGGAAATGGAGAACAGGAACCTAGAGGCCAGTGAGCTTGAGATCACTCATTAGCAAAATGCTGGAATCTATTATAAAACAATGAGTTAGGATGTAATAGTAGGATCAGCTTTGTGGTTTTCTAAACAGGGAACCATGTTTGACAAATTCATTCAGGTTTCTTGAGGATATAACGTTTAGAGGAGTTGAACAGAAATTAGTCAATGCAGCATTGTTGGATTACCAGAAGGCGTTCAAGGGCTCATGGAATTAGGAGGAATAAGTTCACATTCATGGACAATAGGTGAATGAACAGGGAGCAAAGGGTAGCAATTAAGGGGATAATTTCATGTTGAAAGGCTCTATCCAACATCGGCTCCAACTACTTTCAATCTACATTAGATGAAGGGTCCAAGATTAATTTACCCATGCCTGCAGATAATACAAAACTCAGCTGGAATACAAGATTTGAAGAGGACACAAGGAATCTAGGCAGGTTTGAGTGGACAACAATGTTATAATTGGTGCAAATTGTGGGAAAAAGTCAAGTTGAAGAAGCAGATTTTTTTGAAAAAGATTTACTAAACTTTTAGATGTTGATATTCAGAGAATTGGAAATGCTTGTGCAAGGAATACAGAGTTATCGATAAGAGGGGAAGTGACATGCTGGTCTTTATTGCAGGTAAATTTTAATTCAAGATAAGGAAGCATTACTCCACTTTTTTTGTAACTTTAGTGAAACCATACCAGCAGTATTGTTCATCATCCCCATAGCTCAGAAAGGATAAAACTTAGGGACAGTACTGCAAAGATTCACTGAATTTGTTCCTGGGATTAAAGGATTATCCTGTGATGAAAGGTTGATTAAATTGGAACTTAACTCTCCACTGTTTAGAAGAATGAAGGAGACCTCACTGAAATATACCAGATTCAGGAGCAGCTTGACAGGACAGATATTGACAGGTAGCTTTCCCTAGATGGGAAGTCTAAAGCATAGTGGCACAGTCTCTGGGTCAATATTTTAGGGCTGAGACGAGGAAATATTTCTTCAGAAGTAGGGCTTTGGATCTTTGGAATTCCATTCACCAGAGGGTGGTGTATATTGCGTTGCTGACAATATTCAATATTCATATAGTCTCCTCCTGTTCCTGCTTCCTATACTTAATGGAATCACTTGATGGCTCGACATTACTAATTTTGTACATCGATGGCAGTGTATTAGATTTAAATAGTATACTTTTTTAGCACTAAATTTCCTTCTTCACTTTAGTTGCTATTATCCTCCCCATCTGAGTTTATTAGTGAAGGTTATTTTGAGATGAAATGTTTCTACAGCACACAGCACCTTGAAACAAATGGAGCTGTCCTGTTTTAATAAAAGCTAAATGCTGTAGTATCTACAATTATTTCTCAGTATGGGAGGCCTTTTCTAAGTGCGGTCCAGGGTGTGCTGAATTTTTTAAGTGTAATGTCCAGTTAAATATTTTGAAAGGACCCGTTTCAATCTTAGTCTGTATAAATTTGTATAATTGTACAACCATTCACTAACTCTCTCATGACCTTTTGGCATTTGGAGAGAAGTATGGTGCTGGGTCGGGATACATACTTTGATAAACCAGACAATTTCACAAAGTAAGGGATTTTTTTGCGAGGTAAGCAACAGGCAACAACAACATGAGTAGCATCAACCAAAATATGAATAATAAATAATGCTGAACATCCAAAGTCTTACCATTTCTGTATTTCATAGAAAATTCAAGTGTTTGTGAAAAATTGACGCAAAATACGAAGAAAGAATCGGCCCTAAAAAAGATGAACAAGACCAATAAAGAACAGCAACCTCCTATCGCTCTGAACTTGTGAAGCATGGATCAGAATAGGTCCTTGAAAATTGCTGGGGTGGTTACATTGTCTGCTGAAATGCAATGCATATGTACTTACTAATGATAAAAACATACTTTGGGTTCAGAAACAATTTCAGAGTAACAGCTGGCTTGTGTCACTACCTTATGAAACAAAACTGCCGAGCAGAGGGAGGTGCGGCTTGGAAGCCACACAAAGACCTTGATGACAAAATGACCAGCTCGCAGAGGTTCATCATCAGACACCAGAAAAAAACGCAAGCATCCATTATGTCACATTGGCGACATGGATAAAATATCCATCGATTTTAATATGTCCAGTTATCAAACTACAAAATGGATAGGTTCAAAACAGTTCTAGTGAATTGGACACAAGGACAAGAAGGACATAAGGAGGCAAGATTCACAATGGTATGACATGTGGCCAATGGAACAAATTTAAAGCCTGTGGTAATTTAAAAAAGTAAAACAATGCCAGTCATCAAGTTCCCTGCAAGTGTTTCGGTGCATGTTCCTAACAATGGTTGGATGAATGAGGGTGGAGTGGAGATATGGGTCAATAAAAGCAACTCCTCAGTGTGGAATATGTTCAAATCCCAAAGAACCATTGAGCTGAAGAGACACCTGTGAAGAATGAATATCCATATTGTAGTAACACCAAGTGCTCTAACATTCTCTAGACATGTGCCTCAACAAGCCAGAGGAAAACGGAGCTGAGAATTAGGAGATCAGCCATGATCTCATTGATTGGTGGAATGGACACACCTGCGGAATGGTCTACTTCTGCTCCTGTTTCTTATACAAGGATCATTTTTGCACCAAATGGATAAATCGACAAAGAAAAGATCTTTCACACAGAGTGAAAATACATATAATTGTCCAACTAGATGTTTTGTGTGGCTTCATCATCAAATCGTGGGATGCACTGAATTCACCATATCATCAAATTGTTCACAAACTGCACAGCATCTAACTTAATGGATGAAGAGGAAAGTGATTCAATGTGAAGAAATGATTCTGAAAACGAAAGCTCCGAATCTGATCAGGAGTAGGAGTCTTACAATGCAACCATCACTGAAACAACTAGGAATTAATTGAATGTACTTTTTGCACTGGGCACTGAAGACAATGAGTCTGACAGTTTTAAAGCACTTTGACTGCAATTAATGGCATCCTTGTAGAATATGTTAATATTTGATTAAAATGTGTCAGAGTACTTCAAAACCAGGTGGTTCACATTTTATTCTCAGACCCTGTTTATCCAAAGGTCTTTTCAAGACTTCAAAGGTCGATATAAACACTATGATTGGCATCATTTTCTCCTCCTGCTATTACAAGATAAGAATTTTCATATAGTTATTATTATAAAATTGATCTGGGAAGTTGATTTTGAATTGACTTTTTCTGGAATATTACTTACATGAATGGCCAACAGAGCGGGACACCAATGTTAAAGCCACAATTACCATTTCTTAACAGAGAATCAGCTAGAGTCAGGGCCTGCATAATGGTACTGTATTGATCTCAACACAACAGTAAAGCTCAAACAAGCAGCTGAAGGTCAATGGGAGTTTCAGATGAATAAAAAGCAAAATGTAAAACAACACTGGCCACGAGTATCAATACAAAGTCAGAAATTAAATATTTCAATAGAAGGGAGGAACTGAGAAAAAGTTGTTTATCAATGGCCTGTTTCCACACTATAGGTAATCTAATCAACAACAAACTACTTCAATGAGTTGCATGCCATCTGAAAGCAGTGATATATCAACATTTAAAGCCATTCATTTTTTTTCCTATTTTTAAGATGTGAGTAGGGAACAATCAATAAGGCTCAGGGAATAGATCAGGATTAGTCTGACAGCTATTGAAAATTGAAATTACTGCTACCCACTGCAATTGCTCAAAATTCAATGGGCCTTATAACCTTGCTCAAGGCCGAGAGAGAGACAATATTTTTTAAAAAGCAAGAGATGCACAGATTTTTTTTATCCTTTTTGAAAATTAGGCTAGTACAATTGCAACATTTAAAAGACATTTGGATGGGTAAATGAATAGGAAGGGGTTTGGAGGGATATGGGCCAAGTGCTGGCAGGTGGGACTAGATTGGGTTGGGATATCTTGTCCTCATGAACGGGTTGGACCGAAAGGTCTGTTTCCGTGTTGTACATCTCTATGTCTCTATGACTCTACATAAGGCAATGATCAGTATACACAGTCTCAAAGTGGTCAAGATATGACTGAGAGGAGGGAACGAGAAAGAATGAGAGGAGAGAGATATTAGTTAAGGAATAACCATGTACATCGTCATTCTTGCTACTCACGTAAGTAATCAGGATATTTCAGGCGTGTTACCTGTAGAGTGCGAAGTCTTCTTTATCAAATATATCCTTTATTTGCTCTCCAAAGTACCTGCAAATATAATTTTAAATTAACAGCAGGCAAATATCCTAACCTACATGCTCTCTTCCGTTAAAAGCGTTTAATCATTTTAAAGAGCCTCACAGCACCCAATTTCTCCTCCCAGCCTGCATATCACTGATTAAAGTTACTACTTATCACTCTATTGAATGGTCTTTGGCTTTATATCTCTAAAACAATAAAAGTTCCAGTTAGGAATGCTATCTGTTGCTTAACAATTTTGCATATCAGTATCTTTCTTTAACATTGTGATGGACTCTTCATACATAACCTTCCCTCTGAGTTCACGACAGGACACAACCAATTTCCAGTTCTGTTCACTATCATATGAGACATGAATCTCGGGTAAATGTCTAGTGACACCTTGATCAGGATTAGCTCAGCCCTTTAGCTTGCTGAAACTATCAGCGAGAACACATGAAGAATTGAGCGGAGTGCAAACAGCAGATCTTACCTATAGATATTAACAAATTGTTTCCCCATTGATAGTGCTCCAGAGTGCAAATCTAGAATGGAGGCCTGAAAGTAGAGAGATATTACAACAGTTGATGACTTGAAAAACCACAACAAAATTTGTCCCTCCCTTTAAACATGGAGTCATTTACCAACAAATGGTATCTACTGAAAAATATACTGCTGTCACTGAAATTTGATTAATTTCTATTTATTCATGACCAGAACATTTCATATAGTCCTGCCAGACATTTAACACTGATTTGCCTGCTCAAGGTTAATTTGTGAACATGCATAAAAAAGGAAATAATCAAATCAGTTTGTTAATTCGTGTAGATTACAGGATAGAAATAAAGCTCATTAAAATAATGTTTAATAAGCTCATAAAATTAATATTGAAATTAAGATCCATGGTTGAAACAAACGTTTAACATTTGAAAATGTAAAGAGAAAGCTGCTTTTGATGTTGGAAATCTGAAACATAAGCCAGAAATGTATGTTTCTCTCAAAAAAGGACAGGTCAGAGTGGGATGATGCCATCCCCTATATCATTGCTGGTGTTTTACCAGTGATAGAGAGATGTCAGCCAAGCCATAAACCCTTGAGCAAATTAAAGTGGTGAGAAGAGATGCCCATCTTACAAAACAAGGTTACATCTGATAGTCTGGCTGCAAGTTCAGGAAAGGTGGTTCCCACATGTTCAAAGTTTTGTGCCCCAGAAAGGACTCCCACAGAGGAAAGGATTACCCACTTGAAACTCCTATCTTTCTTCTTCTTCCTCGCAGCCTCCTCGGACTTCCACTCATCACTCCCTCTCCCCACACCAGGGTCTGCCTGCTTGGTTCTGGCATTGGCTATACGACTTCCAGACCAGCCTTCTTCATGGCTCCTTGTCAGGGACTGACAGTCCCGGCAATGGCCACAGCTCCCAGTGGCGCTATGGGGCCTGAAGATCTGCTAGCTCTTGATCAGCTAGAAACTCAGAGGCGGAACTTCCTCCCACAGGAAGCCAGCAGACTGCCTGAGTGCATACAATCTAGTGGTGGCTTCCAAAGCCATTTTGAAGTGATTAGTCCCTAGTTTTGCAGCTGGAGCCAGGGCTGCCCCCAACATCACCACCACATACAATCCAGCCCTTACCTAAAATCTTCCAGAAACATTAAACAGGTCAGAGAAAACACAGAAACAAGTATTTCAGGTTGATAAAGTGTTCCTACCAGTTTGCTCCACAGATCGACGAACTGAAGTTTCTCAGTATGTTGTGCTTTTGTCTATAAGTTAGCTAAAGCTCCTAAAGTTACTGTCAATTGACAGTGTCCACTGACACTGAAATGCTAGCCGTATGCCAATCAAACCATTCTAAGAAACTGCAAGACCAGCATGTATCTGAAGTAGATCAGAATGTGTACAACTTTGCTAGCCAAAAAAATCAAGGAGGCTCTCTGTTTAAATACCAAATAATACGTTGGTGTCCAACATGATTCTTAATTCCATGTACAAATAGAGCAAAAAGAATATAGTCTTTGCACGTTTAGTTGAATATCCAGCAGTGAGATATTATCAGGCTCTTGTCAACAGAATTCCAAAACTTCTGGAACTCTGCTAGTAAATTTGAAAACCAGAGATTAAATAATGCAAGAACTCCACAAGTAGAACAGGGCACTAGAGATACAACATAAAACACACTTATTTTCCATATCCTGATAATATATCTGAAGTGTATTCAGTTTCAAATCTAATTTTAACATTGTGCATTTCATCATCAACAAATATTTCTGATCTTTTTTGCCTTGAAAAGGAATATGCTTTCTTTTACCTGAAACAGTACAGATAATCATAAATAAACCAAAAACGAACAAGAAGTATAAACCATTTTGCAGCTCAGGCAGCATCAGTGATGACACTAGAATAATAAGTATTATTTCATGTTATTTCATTCAACGTCTATTTTAAAATAAATTGCTCAGCTGGTTATTTTTGACTTTATAGTCTCATTTTCTTCCCTTCATTTCTTCAAAAGACACATAGCTTCTTCCAAATTCCTTACAGTAATCTTGAGCATTCACTTCCCTTTAGTTCTATTTATCTACATGAAAACATTTGGTTTCATTTGCTAGCATTCACGTTGTTTTCAGTTTTCGCTCTCATTCAAACTTATGTCCCATCATTAGCTACAAGCATCATTTGTTCTCCACACTCTGTCCTCTCAGCCATTCTTCCAGTGTCAAGCCGGACACAAGAAGGGTTCATTTAAAACCTCACGACCAGGCTAGCTGGAAAAGCCGAAGCCCACCCACTGAAGAATGCAGCTATATTCCATTTCACCAGAGGGAAGAACATGCAACATTCAACAAAGTTCATTCCAACCAGTTGTTACCCAAGAACTGAGTATGAAAGTTAGTCTTAAAGTATCTGAGTGCTATTCAACTTTGGTCTAAATCAGAGGCCAGCCTCATCCTGATATGGGTGTTTTAGCAAGAGTTAAGAGAATTAATCCATGTTTCTCTCCTTTGCCTGATCTACAGAAAGCAAATTCAATGAAATAGAAATCAGATAAGTTCTTCAACAGGTCGGGAATGCAGCACATCAAGTTACTGAAAAGTAGCTCATTGCTTTTATGTCTCATCTTGGAGAACAATGTTCTTCTTTCAACAAGTACAAATTAAAAATCAATGGTTAGTCACTTATTTTATGTTGTTTGGGCCCATTGCTGTTTCAGTAACCACACTGCTACACATTTTTGTCCAATTTTCCCACTATAAAAATCGTTGGTACATCTGTCTACATTAGTATGCAATTTAAACGTGTGTGTTGTTACCGTTGAATGGCCCTGAGGTGACATAAATGGTATAAGCCAATCGCCCATTTATTGTAGAACCTGCCTGTTTAACATGCTTCTCTTGCAAGTGTTGACCAACCTGCTTTGTAAGATTCCTATTTACTGCACTATTGCTGGAGATATTATATTATTCAGGAGGGTAGCAGTTAAACAACACATAGACTGCAATCATTTTGAAAGGTCATGTATGAAAAGTAATTAAATGGAGGCGCATTTGTGATTCCAAAGTTGCACAGTGAAATTGGTCACTCACAGGATTACATATCTTGTTTACTTTGTTTGATACATCATGTGGGACATGAAGCTTGATATTTTAATTGAGGCATCTCTCATCAGTATATAAACATTTTAAAACTTTGTCAGCTATAATTACTATCCATAAGGTCAGAGTACAACACTGGGTAACTGGGAGTGGAATGTGTGTTGCTGGAAAGACATAGCAGGTCAGGTAGCATCCTGATCGCGACTCTGATCTCCAGCATCTGTCGTCCTCACTTTCTCCTATCGGGCAACTGGGAGACAAGAAAGAAGAACTGGCAATTATTTCTCTTTGTTTGAATGACTGTGTTTCATTAGAATTTCGAAGAATGAGGTGGAATCCAATTGAAACTTTAACATTCTAACAGATATACAGATTAGATGCAAGGAGGTTGTTTCCCTTGGTTGAGAAGTTTAAAACCAGGTGATACAGTCTCAGGAGCTTTTTGTTTGGGATAAGGGTGCCACTGGTTAATCACCTAATTGGAGGAAGGTAATTAAGAGTCAACCACATTTCTATGGGTCTAGAGTCACATGTAGGCCAGACCAGGTAAAGATGGCAATTTCCTTCCCTCAAGGACATTAATGAATGAGGTGGGTTTTTCCCAAACATCACCAATGGATTTGTGGTCACTGTTAGACTCTTATTTCCAGATTTCAATAGAATTCATATTCCACCATCTTGCATGGCAGGATTCAAACCGGATTCCCAGAACATTACCTGGGTCTCTGGATTAACAAACCAGCAATAATACTAAGAGGCCATTACCTTCCCATGAACATTGTGCAATCAATGGTGAACATCTCCACATCTGACCTTATGACACAGGGAAAGTCATTGATGAAGCAGCTGAAGATGGAATGGCCTCAGATACTACCCTGAGGAACTCCTTCAGAAATGTCCTGGAGCTGCAATGACTTGCCTCCAATAACCACAACCATCTTCCTTTGTGTCAGGTATGACTCCAACCAGCAGCAAGTTTGCCCCCTGATACCAATTGTTCCAGTTTTGCTTGGGCTCCTTGACGTCACACTCAATCACCTGCTGCCTTAAGGTCAAGTACAGACACTTTCATCACACTTCTGGTGTACAGCTCGCTCATGTCTCTATATTTGGACAAGGCTATTTTAAGGTCTGGAGCCATTCCATCAGTCTGCTGTAAAATTATTCCAGCATTGGTTCCAGTATAGCTCAGGAAGCAAACACAAAATAAGATTAGATTTCTCCATTGTGATGATGCATATTGAAGCCTCCATTTGTACCAATTTCTGAGTTAAGACACAATTGCAAAGGTTGACAAAGGTTATATTAGGCAGATGTTCAGATGTATTGGCCCATTATGCACAAGGCACTTACTGGATTATAATTCCAAATCAAACAACCAAATTACTCTTATAAAACACAGTAGGGATGTGCCTGATTGTGCATAATAGTCCTCCATTTTTTAGGTTAGGAGCACCTGGTTGTATGTGCTACTGTGATCTGACTGATTAGCCTTGGTGACAAGATAGCAGACTCACACCTGTGGGACAGGTATCACATGAGAAATGAATGCAAGTTAGTCAATATTCATATTCAGATGGTCTTCTTTGAGGCAGTATCAATCATTTCCTATAAAGCTATGACAGCAATGGTCGATTTATTTTAACAATCCAAACAGGGCTGCTGTAGTTCCACTCGAGACAATACAATCATGGGTTTTCATAGAACTCTGCTGCTTCAATGATTTCATGAACCTGGTATTATATCCCTGCTTATATAAAGTGCTTGAAATTAGTTATGTGTTTTAACTTGTGTTTAAAGCCTCTAAGGTAATGAAAAATGAACATCAATGCATCCATTTATTTGGAACCGTTTTGTTATTGCTTAAATACTTAACTTTGTTCAATGGATTCAGAAAAACATTTCCTATTTGTAACAATACTTTAGAGAATTGGAAAACACCATCAGCACTTTTAAATACCAATTTCAATTACATGATTAAATTGCCCAATGGTTTACCCAGTCTCTGCAATTCTACATACACAACTAAATAAATTCTATAAACAGACATTTCTGCATTACTGAAGTCTATCCAAAAAAGAATTTATAATGATATTATTTAAAGAATCTACAAAGACATCTTGGCACAGAACCTATCCTCTCCAAGACTGGCATTATGGATTCAGAGGGAGGGAGGGAAAGAAGAGAACCTTTACTAATCATTTCTAATTTAACATGACTGTAGGATGTTAAAAAAACAAACACAACTGATCTGAGGGATATGAAACAGCAGTGAAATGTTTAATTATACTATTCATCTTCGACAATTTCAATCATGTTTACCTTCCAATCACATTCAGGAGAATATCTACTGTAAACATATTAAGTTTAATTTAAATGAAACTGATGCATGCAATGTAATAAAACAGGAATGATAAAAAAGACAAGAAATTATCTGACTTTTTCATTAGAAAATGAGGCAGGGTAAATGAAATGTGAAAAATGTTATGTCAGTGTTAGAAAAAAGTATTTTCTTTCTAACACTGACATAACATTTTTCACATTGTACAGACTGCAATTTGATTTGTTCACTGATCAAGACTGGAACAGTATTGAAATGTTTCTGATCTCTTTAATAAAAACAGAACAAAAACTGGATAATGTAGAAAGGTTTAACAACGCAGCAGCTTTTATCTCTGACAGCCAAATGCAAGCTACTTGAGTGGAATTTTATGAGTGAGATCTTCAAGGGTGTGAGCTTGACAACAATTTCCAAGGTTGCATCAATGGCCCATTTATTTGTTGTACTTAAATTTACAAGCACTTGTAACCCCTAATTGCAACACGAAAAGCACTCAATAGGAATAATAAAATTGTTGTGTGCAGGATATAAAAAATAACATCAACAGAACAATTACAGATAAATTCAATGCCATGATGGGGCTCACTTTTTTTGAAATACTGAAGTAAAACTCAAAGCTGGAGAAACTCACCAAGTATGGTAGCATCTGTGCAGAGAGAAACAAGAGTTAATGTTTCGAGTATAAGAATAGGTCAGGTACCCCTTTCTCAACTGAGGATTGCACCCTATCATGGCCAACAGAGCCAACAACCGCAACCAATCCATGGGCAGCACAGTGGCTCAGTGGTTAGCACTGCTGTGTCACCAGGACCAGGGTTCAATTCCAGTTCAAGGCAATTGCGTATGTGAAGTTTGCACATTCTCTGTGGCTGCATGGGTGTCCTCCGGGTGCTCCTACTTCCTCCCACAGTCAAAAGATGTGAAGGTTGGGTGGACTGGCCGTGCCAAATTGCCCATAGTGTGCAGGCTAGGTGGGTTAGTCATGAGAAATGAGGAATCACAGGGATGGGGTGGGTCTGAGTGGGAACCCTCAGACAGTTAGTGAGGACTTGATGGGCCGAATGGCCTGCTTCCACACTGCAGGGATTCTACGATTTTATTCTATGATTCCATTTCCTGCTCTTGCACTCTCGCGCCTTCCTTTCCCTGCCAGCATCAGAATAGAGATTTGTGTGTCCTCACTGCCCACTCTCCCCACCCCCACATTAAAAGGAATATCCTCCACTATCACCCGCCCTATAATGCCAGTATCAAAATTATCTTCTCCTCCTCTGTCACAATTCCATAGGAACTGTTCCCTCCACAATATACTGGTTCACTCCTTCACCATCCCCACTGTCTCATACCTACCCCACAGCATCTCCTCATTCAATCACGGAAGGTGCCCTTTCACCTCCTCCTTCCTCACTGAACAAAGTTCAGACATTTCTTCCAGGTGAAGCAGCAATTTACTTGCATTTCTAGTTTACTGCCTTCACTGCTCAAAATGCAGTCTCTTCCTCATTGCGGAAACCAAACGCAGATGGATGCCTGCTTTCTGGAACACTTCTGCTTAGTCCACAAGTATGACCACAACGTTACAGTGACTTGTCACTGCAACCTTGCCCTTATGCTCACTGTTCTGTCCGAGGCCTGCTGCATATTAGAGTGAAGTCCAATGCAAAATCTGCCAGTTAGACACTTCAGAGCCTTCAGGACTCAACATTAAGCTCAATGATTTCTGACAATGAACTTCTCTCCTTTTGATTAAAAAAAATGTTAATTCCCACTCTTCCTCCAAAAGCCACCACCTGTCCCCCTACCCTCTACTACCTTATCATGCTTTTCAAGGTTTTGCTTTCAGTCAGATTCCATTTGTATCCTGTTTATTGCACCTACTCTGCATCAATACCTTGCCTTCTCCCAAAACCATTCTCACTCCCTTTGTCTTTTGTCCTGTGACACCTTTGACATTCATTCTCCCTTAACTCTTCTCTGACCTGCCCTTTGTTTCCACTTGCCCAACCCCACTTTTCAACAGTATAAAACCCATGATTTTTCCACCTCTCTTCAATTCTAAAGAAGAATCATTGGACTCAAAATGGTAACTCTGTCACTCTCTCCATAGAAGCTGGCAGATCCATTGAGCTTCTCCAGCACTTTATGCTTTCCTTCAGTGTTAAAAATGTGAGTTCAAAAGTTTATTGACATCCCCCTCAAGCAGATGAATTTTCTGATAACTTGTGACATTTTTATACTAGGATTTGAGACAAATATTTTTCTCAGAAAATATTTCATTTCCATCTCAAAGCACGGATTGTTCTGTTATAAAGATGATTTATCTAGGATACATTAGGAAAGAATAATACCAATGTTCATGCTGTGAAACCCATATTTAAAATTACTACATGTTTGCAATGAGTTAACATTTTCTGGCACACATTTTTAAAAAATACATGTAATTGGAGTCTCCCAGGTTCTGGCACAAATTTGCAATTTGATTTCCCATTGTCAATCTTGAGGGACAACTAGAAAATTAAAACAAACAGCTAATTGGCTTAATCCATGCGATGGTCAGGATAGAGTAAGCATTGGTTTCCCTCTGACTGCACTCAGTCTTTTAGTCTTAACTTCTTGGGGAGAAGGGGGTTTGGAAATGGAGTGAAGTTTTAGAAGAGCATGGAGGTGGGTTAGTGGGTGGCACACAATATAAACCTCTGTCAAATAAATATAACTCAACGCATTTCTATCATTGCTCAGTCCTTTGAATTGTTGTTGTGTCGTCATAGTCTTACCAGACCATAGGGGTTGCTCTCTTATTAGAGAGAAGCAACTGGTGGTAATTTAACCTGAGGGCCACCAGACCTCAGGCGAGGAAAGAGCTTGAGAAGGACAGCCCTTCATAACCTCAAACCGGTGATGGGAATTGAATCTATGCTGCTGGCATCACACTGCTCTGTAAACCAACAATCCAGCCAACTTATCTAAACTGATTCCAAGTCCTTTGAATATAGGAGTTGGAATGTCATGTTGAGGTTGTACAGGACATAGGTGAGGCCTCTTCGGAATACTGCGTCCAGTTCTGGTTGCCCAGTTATAGGAAGGATATTATGAAGCTGTAGAGAGTTCAGAAGAGATTTACTGAGTATATTGTTGAGTGTGAAAGGTTTGAGTTATAAAGGAAGGCTGGATAGGCTTCACTGGAGCATAGGGAGTTGAGAGGTAATCTTAGAGAAGTTTATAAAATCATGAGGAGTACAGAGGGGGTAATGATAGTTGTCTTTTCCCTCAGATGAGGAATATCATGTCGAGGCAGCACATTTTTAAGGTGAGAGGAGAGAGATTTAGAAAACACATAGGGGCAATGTTTTTACACAGAGGGTGGAATGAACTTCCTGAGGAAGTGGTGGACGTGAGTACAATTGCAACATTTAAAAGACATTTGGATAAGTACATGGATAGGAAAGTTTTGGAGAGATTGAGTCAGGAGCAGACAGGTGGGGCTAACTGAGTTTGGGTTTATGTTCGGCATGAACTGGTTGGACCGAAGGGTCTGTTTCCATGCTGTATGAGTATGATTATATGGCCCAGTTAACGTTATATTTTCTCATTAGGAAAACTGACTAGAACTTGAAAAGTTATTTCAAAGGACCATCAGTCTATTTCACTTCATCTGGTTCCTCATGTTTTCTTGAAAGCATCTGAATTTTATTTACAAAATGAAATACATTTTATCAACCCTTCCAATATATTCATAAGTTCTGCTTTTTCCAGCTATAGAGACAATGCCGATGCCAGAGCAAACAAAAATGAATCAACATTCCAATAAAGAAGTGAGCAAACCCAATGACTCCCCCAAGTGCACAATATAGCTCCATTTCATAACAAGTATGAATTCAGGAGAGACTCCATTTGGAAAATGGTGTGTTGCTGCAGTGCATATTTAAGACATAGGGGCAGAATTAAGCCATTTGCCATTGAGTCTGCACCATCATTCAAAGAGATCATGTCTGATCTAAAATTCCTGAACTCTACTTTTCTGTCTCTTTCCCCATTAGCTTTGATTCCATTACCATTTTGAAAATATCTGTATATCTCAGCCTTGAATATACTTAATGATCCCTAGCCTCAACACCCCTTTGTGGTGAAAATTCCACAGATTTATGAACAGCTGAGAGTAGAAATTCCTCGTCAATTCAGTCTTAAATGTGCAACCTCTTATTTTGATATTAGGCTGTCTGGTCCTAGAATCTTCTACAACAGGAAACAACTTTTCTGCATCTACCTTGCCTCTCATTTCTCTAAACTCCAAAAAATTATCTTCTCTACAATCATTCTCACACCCTTTGCCTTTTTTTCTATGAAACCTTTGAGGTCCAATCTCCCTTAAGCTTTCCCAGACCTACACTCCTCTCAACTTTTCAACAGCATAAAATCCATGACTTATAAATCTCTTCAGCTCTGAAGCAGAGTCGTTGTACTTGAAACATTAACCCTGCTTCTCTGTACACAGAAGCTATCAGACTGACTGCATTTATCTAGCATTTTCTATTCATATATCACATTCTTTAACATCAGAATCACATTTGTATTGCCTTCATAAGTTAAATATAAGCAGTGGAGGTTGGGTTATGGGGTGATGGTGGCATTTGGGGAACAAGAGGGGTAAGTATCAAAATGAAGAACAATGTTCATGGTTTAAAGCTGTTAAATATAATGTTGACTCCTGGAGGCTATAAAATTGTGTTTCTGGATCTGCAGCCTCTCTACTCTTGGCAAATTAAAATTGTTCAAACCATGCCAGTTGTCCAGAATGTTGTGGAGCTTATTGTTGTCTTGCTTTTCTGTCTGAGGGGGGCACCTGGGAGGAGAGTGCAGTGCAAGGTAGATCCAGTTCCTGACCCGAGAGGGACATCTGACCAAAGGGGAGCATTCCTGCTCCTCTTGACCCATAAGGAGTACAGAGAAGGCATCTGTATTTTCCTTGAACTTGTTCTCACTTGACTGCAGCTGCCTTAGGCCCAGGACTCCAACCTGGCCACAGTTTAAATAATAAGCACATTAAATCCATAGCTTCAATCTTTATTACTGAACCTCCTAGGAGTAGATTGGCTACCCATGCCTCGTTCCACTTCAGAGAAACCATTACACTGGTGGGTGAGAGCTACATTCCCAATGCACTCAGAAGATCTGGCTCATTTGGCCTCATGTCTCCATTCAAACCTAACCAATCAGTCACATTCAGATTTCTTTTCCTTTGGAAGCAGTGGGGGCAAAATGAACACAATATTCCAGATGTGGTCCCATGCAAAGCCTGTCATAGGATTGAGAATGGCTCACATCCAACGGTAACATCACCTTATCATTATGAGTTGAATAAGGTTTCTCAAAAAGATATTTGAACAAAGTGATACTGACAAATTAAATTTACACTGAATAGACTTCCTACATATTCCAGTTTGATTCTGGTTCTCACCAGTTAACCTTGCTTGCATCACAACTAAATTAGGAATGGTTAGGGTCGAAATTGAAATAGATCAAATATTCCACATATAATCATCATTAAACATTGATTGTTATTTAATAGCTAATGTATTCCCATTCATTATGTTTCAACACCTTCACCGGACAATATGAAAGAATGAGTAATTTACTTTGTGTTACATAATTAAATCATAAAACCTCTTCCATATAAATTCAATTTCCGCAGTCATTGCCTCAACAGTGCATTCTATGCCCTCTCCACACCAAATGGCTCAGTCACCGACAAGCCCATTTTGGAACATTTTATTTTCTCTACACGGAGCCCTCCACTTATATCCAATCCTTTTCTTTCTACTCCTACCCTGAAAACAAAATCTCCCCTGAATCACATACAACTACACTTTCAGACTCTTAATTTTGACATTTTATTTGCCATCATACTTCTACAGTCATAGATATATTCACACTAGTCTTTCTCCTCTCTCCCTTTAA
Organism: Chiloscyllium punctatum; assembly: GCF_047496795.1. NCBI lineage: Eukaryota > Metazoa > Chordata > Chondrichthyes > Orectolobiformes > Hemiscylliidae > Chiloscyllium > Chiloscyllium punctatum. The sequence goes on along the minus strand of NC_092777.1, from coordinate 33,957,803 downwards.
TGTCCTTGTCCTCATTTACTCCCCCAAGTACCAATCTGACATAGCTCCCACCCTCATTTCCTTAAAGAGAGCTGGTACAAAACTGTTCAACTCAGCAAGGTTAAGGGTACAGGAGAGTTAATTTGGATAGTGAATGAAAACTACATCCAGAGAGGTCACAGGAGAGAGGCAATAGGAGTAGAGGTTCACTGAAGGAGGAAGGGACATAGAGTCATAGTCATGGAGATGTACAGTATGGAACAGACCCTTCGGTCCAACCCGTCCATACCGACCAGATATCCCAACCCAATCTAGTCCCACCTGCCAGCACCCGGCCCATATCCCTCCAAACCCTTCCTATTCATATACCCATCCAAATGCCTTTTAAATGTTGCAATTGTACCAGCCTCCACCACATCCTCTGGCAGCTCATTCCATACCCGTACCACTCTCTGGGAATGACAGCCTTAAATATGAAGAGGAAGTGGAGTCAATCCTAAGTTTGATTTCTTTCAGCGCCAGCATGCTTATAGGTTCACCCAATGATGACAGCCACAACTATCATAATGAATGCTAAGGGAAGAGAAGAAGGATCTCGGAGGCACAGCCTGGAATGACTTATGTATGGGAGAGAAGTAATAAGTTGATTATCTATTCATGTTGAGTACAGTGCAAAACTGAGAAGGACACATTACTCTCAAATTGCCAGGAGAGTGAAAATTACCATTGGAAGCAAAGACTTAATGACATTTCCATGCTGCATGACTATGACTCTATAACATGGAAGAGAAAGAGAAGGAGAAGGTCTAATGAACCTTTGTCATCAGTTGTAGCCCACAAAGCAGCAATGTGGTACAACACCAGTCTGAGACCACTGCTGAATAGCACATGCTTTGGACTCATTCTGTTAAGTGATGTTACTTTGGATCTGACCGAAGTGAGTGCTCATTTGGATCTCATTTCTTCAATTGGTCCTTGGGACCAATGAATATTGAGGTGCTGTTCATGCTGACAAGATAACTGTTGTTGATTAGGTTATTCCACAAAAATGTTCTGCATCATTTCATCCTATAGGAGGTTCTCTCGAGGGCTTTTTTGTTTGTATCTTATTATATTTCACAGCCATATAAGTGGAGCACTCTGTCTTCACTGACATATATACGAGGTTCAGAATGATAAAAACAGAATATGCTGACCAGCACATGCTCATTCTAAGCTGCAGTGTGTGTAACTACTCCAAGGGTCCTCGTTTGCAACAGTGACTTTAATTCTGCCACACAGGTACCTCAGAAGTCCATGCAGTAGAAAACAAATGAGCAGGAATACTGCTCAGCAGATTAAAGAGCAACTGTAAAAAGAGAAATAGAGCAAACAGTATTGTGATGATATACCGTAGACCTGAATCACTGGGCCTGACCTTCACTTTCAAAGCAGGTTGGCTCAAATCAGAAAATTTCTTGGCTCAGCACAACCACCTCAGGAAATGCTCTGAAATGGCACAGTTTTTATTCCTGGATGGCAGGTTTTGGAGACAGACAGTCAGGTCTACCACCCCCAGATGGGGCCAAAATGGGTGCCATGTGCCAACATTAGTTGGTTAAAAGTCACATCTCAGTTCTCGAGCACTTTATTTCAGTTGCCTTTAAAAGTATTAGGTCTTCAAGCACACACTCCTCACCCTTATTACTCCCTATGCCTGATCCATGCTAATCCACCCCACTGGCTCCTCAAACCCTCCAAGTCACTCATGCCCAATTGCCATTCATCCATTCCATAGCAACACATGTTCCTCAATCATCTCAATGGTTTGCTCTGTGCCCAAGACAATCTTGTGCCATCTCATGACCCACATCTCCCACACATTCCCATGGCCACCTCTAAGCTGTATGTTATCTTCTTGTCAACTTATGTCAACTCATGAACCCCCAATTATCTCCTTGGCTCCTCATAGCCATTGCACCAACATGAAAACCAACACAGGTTCATTCCTTTGAGTTACAAATTACTCAAGTGAAAGATGGGGAAAATAGTTTATGTAGCAGGACATGATTTTCAATGCTCCATGCCAGAAAACCCAACTAAGTGTATCTTATTTACATCCAACACACAGAATCTTGAGCTAATATTTCAGGCTCCTGTGTTTGTGTGTAGAATCTGGAATAAAAAACTTTGAACTTGGCATCCAAGTAAAAATACCCTCAACAAATCACAGAATACCATAGCATAAAGTCGGGATGTAGTCTTAATTGTTACTTAAGCATGAAAAGTTTAAAAACAAATCACTTACCCCGCCATCTGATCCTCCCAAGGACAGCCCTTTCTTTGCTATACTGTAAACAGAAAATAAGGTCTGAGTTCACAAAGTGCTCTTAAAATCATGGGAATGCTGGCTGGGTGTACATATCTATTGACAGATTTACATTAGTTCATTCTGTGTGGTCAGTACGACATTCAATGGAGTCAAGGGCAAGACTTATGTAAGGCTCATGTTTCTTTAACAATTCTTCAACAAATGTACAAAAGAGATGTAATCCACTACTTCTTTGCAACTCCATTTTTAATTAATCTGTGGTAGAAAACAGAATACTGAATATATGCCCTGATAAAATAGCCCCATCAAATAATGAAGAAAAACACTAAATCCGAGATAATAAGCTTGAAATTTCTAGACTAAGTGTGTGGAAACAAAAGGTTTTTCAAGGGAGCTAAGAATTTGCTGTGGAAATTGGTTCCGCTGGAGTTACATCCTTCAAAACTGACCTGCACTAGACAAGATATGCTTGTCCTAGTCAACAAGTGACTACATTCCCACAATCTGGAATGCAGATTAACGGCCATTCCAAATTGATTGCCTGTGTAATTCTTCGCACATTGATAATTACTTAGTGAATGTTATCCAATTGCACAATCACACCGAATGATGGACATTGTGTTGCGAGTTCTGCAAACATGGGCTAGTTGGATACAGTCAGTACCTTGCTTACAAATAGCCAAAGGGACATGCTGTTTGATATGATCCACCATATTTTGAACGTATGACTGTATGGCCCACATTCATCACAATGTCACTGAAACTCATATACCACATTATTATGTATGCAATAGGCAGATTGTCTTTTTGTCTTGGAGACAGCATTCTATTAATGGTGAACATCACTCAGATAGCTGCTGCATAGTAGCAGTGTTATACAACTAGCATCATCTGTTGCTCAATCCTTTGAGAAACAGGGCAATTTGAAATAGACAGGGCAGTTTTTAGGAGCAAAAGTGATGGCTTTAGGCCATATCACGTGTTTGAGTGATATACAGCAAGAAGAGCGGTTGGCTAACATGGTGCCACTGTTTAAGAAAGGTGGTAAGGACATGGCAGGGAACTATAGATCAGTGAGCCTGACGTCGGTGGTGCGCAAGTTGTTGGAGGGAATCCTGAGGGACAGGATGTACATGTATTTGGAAAGGCAAGGACTGATTATGGATAGTCAACATGGCTTTGTGCGTGGGAAATCATGTCTCACTAATTTGATTGAGTTTTTTGAAGAAGTAACAAAGAGGATTGATGAGGGAAGAGCGATGGACGTGATCCATATGGACGTCAAGGCGGCCTTCGACAAAGTTCCCCATCAGAGACTGGTTAGCAAGGTTAGATCTCATGGAATACAGGAAGACCTGGCCATTTGGATACAGAACTGACTCATAACATAGAAGACAGAGAATAGTGGTGGAGGGTTGTTTTTCAGACTGGAGGCGTGTGACCAGTGGAGTGCCGCAAGGATCAGTGCTGGGTCCACTACGTTTCATTATTTATATAAATGATTTGGATGTGAACATAAGAGGTAGAGTTAGTAAGTTTGCAGATGACACCAAAATTGGAGGTGTAGTGGACAGCAAAGAAGGTTACCTCAGGTTACAACGGGATCTTGATTACATGGGCCAATGGGTTGAGGAGTGGCAGATGGAGTTTAATTTAACTAAATGCTAGATGTTGCGTTTAGGGAAAGCAAATCTTAGCTGGACTTATACACTTTATGGTAAGGTGCTGGGGAGTGTTGCTGATCAAAGAGACCTTGGAGTGCAGGTTCATAGCCCCTTGAAAGTGGAGTCGCAGGTAGATAGGATAGTGAAGAAGGCGTTTGGTATACTTTTCTTCATCGGTCAGAGTATTGACTACAGGAGTTGGGAGGTCATGTTGAGGCTGCACAGGACATTGGTTAGGCCACTGTTGGAATATTGCGTGCAACTTTGGTTTCCTTCCTATTGGGAAGATGTTGTGAAACTTGAAAGGGTTCAGAAAAGATTTACAAGGATGTTGCCAGGGTTGGAGGATTTGAGCTATAGGGAGAAGGTGAATAGGCTGGGATTGTTTTCCCTGGAGCGTTGGAGGCTGAGAGGTGACCTTATAGATTTTAAAAAATTATGAGAGGCATGGATTGGATAAATAGACAAAGTCTTTTCCCTGGAGTGGGGGAGCTCAGAACTAGAGGGCACAGGTTTAGGGTGAGAGGGGTAAGATATAAAAGAGACCGAAGTGGGGTGGTGCATGTGTGGAATTTGCTGCCAGAGGAAGTGGTGGAGGCTGGTACAATTGCAACATTTAAAAGGCATCTGAATGGGTATATGAATAGGAAGGGGTTGGAGGGATATCGGCCAGGCGCTGGCAGGTGAGACTAGATTGAGTTGGGATATCTGGTCGGCATGGACGAGTTAAACCTGAGGGTCTGTTTCCATGCTGTACATGTCTATGACTCTTTAAGTGATCTGGTCAGGGTCGCCATTATACAACAGGATGGCTTTGATGTGCCATATTTCAGCATCAATGTCCCATAGTGAATAAAATAAGTTGTCAATAAGGTCAATCTCATAGCGTGTGGAACTGTAGGTATCCCAATGCTGTACTAACCAGTGAAGATAGACAGTGGTTGAGAACTTCCCAATCCAATTTCTCACAAGGCACATCAAGGAAACACAGCTCATTCAACTGGCCTATTTCAAATGCGAATTTGAGCACAGGATGGAGCCTGGCAAAAATTTCTTCGCACTTGACAAGTAGCTGCATATTCACAAACAGCAAATGTACAAACGCCGTATCAGAAATACACAAAGGGTAGGAGGTTAGATTTCATGAACCAATTTGAGGATGTGAAGAATTTCACTGACAACCACTTCAGGATTGTCATTTGGGCACGCAGTGTGGCATCCTTGCATGTGCTGGAAGCTAGATACACGACAACAGTCTTTGCAGTCAGAAAGAAAATATACACAGATTCTCCCTATTCAATTCAACAAAATAGGTCAAATCCATTGCTGTGAAGGTTTAGATTAGATTACTTACAGCGTGGAAACAGGCCCTTCGGCCCAACAAGTCCACACCGACCCGCCGAAGCGCAACCCACCCATACCCTTACATCTACCCCTTACCTAACACTACGGGCAATTTAGCATGGCCAATTAACCTGACCTGCACACCTTTGGACTGTGGGAGGAAACCGGAGCACCCGGAGGAAACCCACGCAGACACGGGGAGAATGTGCAAATTCCACACAGTCAGTCGCCTGAGGCGGGAATTGAACCCAGGTCTCTGGCGCTGTGAGGCAGCAGTGCTAACCACTGAAGGAGTCATATACAGACAATAGGCTTCTCTCCCTCAAGAGCGAAGTTAACTTGTTAGGTTTAATAATCTTGCAACAGCTTCACAGTCACGTTTACAGATAGAAACACTCGATTTTGCAGACATTTTTAAAAACCTTTGGTGAGATTTTAACTCAAATTCCCATGATTACTAGTCCAGCATTAATAGTTCTGGAACATAGCAATTGTGATACTGTACCACAGAAGGCTCACAGCAAAAAAAAGATAGAAAGTATACTTTTTATAGCGATGTGTTCAATGCATAATCTAAAGAAATTACTCCTCTCCTAATTCCTATTCATCCAAGCTATACAGAATTATTTAGTTAATGTTGTCCATTTGTAGAATTGCATCTAATGATGGTCAGAGCATCCTCAGTGCTACTGAAGATTGGCTAATAGTATATATTTATTAAGATCAAACTGAAATAATTAAATGAAATCTGGGAGACAGTGCATCTTCCATCAAATACAACCACTTTCAGCTCATTCAGAAGATGCGGTTATTTTAGAATATTTTTAAACGCAATGCTAAAGATGCTAAGTTTAGGCTATGACAAATTGTCAAGTTCTCTGCATTATTAATAAGATTTTTGTGAAATGTCAATTTTAAGTCAAACCCATCATCAATCTACAAGTCAATGGATAAAAGTACAAGTATCGTTTTTAACCAGGTCTCACGTCAACTGAACTATCAGTAGTAAAATTATGTCCTAACAAAAGGCTTCAAAAAGAACTGACACTGCCCTAAAAGTCTAACAGAACAAAAACAACATATAGTTGAAGAACAATCATGAATAAAGGCTGGGTCAGCTGCTTCAAGGCAACGGAGTTAAATTCTATTTTATTACTGTCAATTTTAGGACGATGATGAGTGTTTTGGGATCACATTCACCAGTTTAGACTGCTTAGTGAAGTCTGAAACCCAATGGCCTCAAAAATGACAAGTAAAATAAACTAAAAGGAATTACAATGGAATTCAGTGAGACATGAAACTATATCCAATAATTCTTCAGTGGCATGATTTAATACGACACATAAAAGTGCATTTTTGGCAGTGACTGACTTAAGGAGGAAGTGAACTCTCTTGCTTAATACTGTAAATTTTATTTTCTAATGGATCAAAATGCATTTTTATGACACATTTGAAGTGTTTGATGATTCAGCTTTAATGAAAAGTGACCTAAAGAAATTACCCATATTCTAAGGCATAAGCAAGATATTTGCTTAGGTATCAACAGCATTCACACAGACATGATATTACATTATCCACATTTATCATACAAAGTTACCTTTATAAAGGATACAAGATAGACTCCTTGAGGATAGTGACCTAATTTAACCATAACCAGTTAAGATGATACTCTTGCAGTTCCCTGATGATGAGTCTCCTGCCAGTTATAACCTGTACTAATTTGTCTGCCTGCAAAGGGTTTTGTTCTACCATTGATGGCTGGATAGGTAGGTTTGCGAAACAGTGACACCAACTGCATGGGTTCAATTCCCACATTGTCTGAAGTTACCATAAAGGATTCTCCATCTTAACCTCTCCTCTTGCCTGAAGTGTGGTCACCCTCAGCTTATAACCACCACTAGTCATCTGCTTCTAATGAGACAACAGCCCGATGGTCTGGGAAGACTACAGTGACTTCAACTTTAATGAAAAACATTAATCAAAGTTCTCCATGTTTCTTCATCTTTGCCTTTGTGTTAGACATAAAGAACACACGTCTACATATGCGGAAAGGGCTGTATGAAACAATTCTCGAAAAACATAACAAACTTCCTTGCTGGAATTCACATCTCTCTCACTTATTGCAGAGCCTCACACTTCATTGGCACTGCAGAATGCAGACAGGTCAACTCCCATTCACACTCTTTTCATAAAAGGCTCATGAAAGTGTATTTCTGCCTTTGGCTGATAGCGCTCCATAATTGGAGTAATTTACTTTCTCTAATATAGCCGCAAACTCAACATATTACAGTAATTTATATATGAGTCAGCATGCTGTCAGAAATGCTGCCTTAGAAGTCACAACATGAACAGAGAAATCCTGGGTCAAAAAAGTTGTCTGTCTGCTCCAGTTAGCAATCACAGAGAAACAACACTATGATCACAATCACCTACATGAGCAGCACATACCTGTTACAGCCCAGAGTGAAATGTATACGAAATAAAATGAAAAATTCAAATTACTAAACCCTTGAAGCAAATTTTACACAACTATTCCTTACAAGGTTGAGATACCTCGACACGGTCCTGGCCCCCTTAGTCCAAGAACTCCCCATCTACGTTCAGGACACCACCCACTACCTCCACCTCCTCCATGATTTTTGTTTCCCCGACCCCCAACGCCTTATCTTCACCATGGACATCCAGTCCCTATACACCTCCAATCCCCATCACGAAGGCCTCAAAAGCCCTCCACTTCTTCCTTTCCCACCGACCCAACCAGTACCCTTCCACTGACACTCCTCTTCGACTGACTGAACTGGTCCTCAGTCTGTACAACTTCTCTTTCCAATCTTCCCACTTCCTCCAAACCAAAGGAGTAGCCATGGGCACCCGCATAGGCCCCAGCTACGTCTGCCTCTTCGTCGGATATGTGGAACAGTCCATCTTCCGCAGCTACACTGGCACCACCCCCCACCTTTTCCTCCGCTACATTGACGACTGTATCGGCGCTACCTCGTGCTCCCACGAGGAGGTGGAACAGTTCATCCACTTTACTAACACCTTCCACCCCGACCTCAAATTTACCTGGACCATCTCAGACTCCTCCCTCCCCTTCCTAGACTTCTCCATTTCTATCTCAGGCGACCGACTCAACACGGACATTTACTATAAAACGACCGACTCCCACAGCTACCTAAATTACACCTCCTCACACCCTGCTCCCTGTAAAAATGCCATCCCATATTCCCAATTCCTTCGCCTCCACTGCATGTGCTCCCAGGAGGGCCAATTCCAATACTGAACAACCCAGATGGCCTCCTTCTTCAAAGACCGCAATTTCCCCTCAGACGTGGTTGACAATGCTCTCCACCGCATCTCCTCCACTTCCCTCTCCTCCGCCTTGAACCCTGCCCCTCCAATCGCCACCAGGACAGAACCCCACTGGTCCTCACCTACCACCCCACCAACCTCCAGATAAATCGGATCATCCTTCGTCATTTCCAACACCTTCAAACACACCCCACCACCAAGGATATATTTCCCTCCCCTCCCCTATCAGCGTTCCGGAAAGACCACTCCCTCCGCGACTCCCTCGTCAGGTCCACACCCCCCACCAACCCAACCTCCACTTCCGGCACCTTCCCCTGCAACCGCAAGAAATGCAAAACTTGCGCCCACACCTCCCCCTCACTTCCCTCCAAGGCCCCAAGGGATCCTTCCATATCCATCACAAATTCACCTGCACCTCCACACACATCTCCTGCATCTGCTGCACCCGATATGGCCTCCTCTACATTGGGGAGACAGGCCGCCTACTTGCGGAACGTTTCAGAGAACACATCTGGGACACCCGCACCAACCAACCCAACCGCCCCGTGGCTGAACACTTTAACTCCCCCTCCCAGTCTGCCAAGGACATGCAGGTCCTTGGCCTCCTCCATCACCAGACCATGGCAACATGACGGCTGGAGGAAGAGCACCTCATCTTCCGCCTAGGAACCCTCCAACCACAAGGGATGAATGCAGATTTCTCCAGCTTCCTCATTTCCCCTCCCCCCACCTTATCTCAGTCCCAACCCTCAGACTCAGCACCGCCTTCTTGACCTGCAATTTTTTTCCCGACCTCTCCTCCCCCACCCCCTCTCAAATCTACCCTACAACTCTGTGGGAAGCGAGGGAGGTGTTTGCTGGGCCTCTTACTGAAATATTTGTATCATCAATAGTCACAGGTGAGGTGCTGGAAAACTGGAGGTTGGCTAACGTGGTGCCACTGCTTAAGAAAGGTGGTAAGGACAAGCCAGGGAACTATAGACCGGTGAGCCTGACCTCAGTGGTGGGCAAGTTGTTGGAGGGAATCCTGAGGGACAGGATGCACATGTATTTGGAAAGGCAAGGACTGATTAGGGATAGTCAATATGGCTTTGTGCATGGGAAATCATGTCTCACTAACTTGAGTGAGTTTTTTGAAGAAGTAACAAAGAAGATTGATGAGGGCAAAACAGTAGATGTGATCTATATGTACTTCAGTAAGGCATTCAACAAGGTTCCCCATGGGAGGCTGATTAGCAAGGTTAGATCTCACGGAATACAGAGAGAGCTAGCCATTTGGATACAGAACTGGTTCAAAGATATAAGACCACCTCGAAGGTGGTGGTGGTGGCGGGTTGTTTTTCAGACTGGAGGCCTGTGACCAGTGGTGTACCACAACAATTGGTGCTGCGTCCTCTACTTTCCGTCTTTTATATAAATGATTTGGATGCGAGCATAAGAGGTATAGTTAGTAAGTTTGCAGATGACACCAAAATTGGGGGTGTAGTGGACAGCAAAGAAGGTTACCTCAGATTACAACAGGATCGTGATCAGATGGGCCAATGGGCTAAGAAGTGGCAGATGGAGTTTAATTCAGATAAATGCGAGGCGCTGCGTTTTGGGAAAGCAAATCTTAGCTGGATTTATACACTTAATGGTAAGGTCCTAGGGAGTGTTGCTGAACAAAGAGACCTTGGAGTGCAGGTTCATAGCTCCTTGAAAGTGGAGTCACAGGTAGATAGGATAGTGAAGAAGGCGTTTGGTATGCTTTCCTTTATTGGTCGGAGTACTGAGTACAGGAGTTGAGAGGTCATGTTGCGGCTGTACAGGACATTGGTTAGATCACTGTTGGAATACTGCATGCAATTCTGGTCTCCTTCCTATCGGAAAGATGTTGTGAAACATGAAAGGGTTCAGAAAAGATTTACAAGGATGATGCCAGAGTTGGAGGATTTGAGCTATAGGAAGAGGCCGAACAGGCTGGGGCTGTTTTCCCTGGAGAGTCTGAGGCTGAGGGGTGACCTTATGGAAGTTTATAAAATCATGAGGGGCATGGAAAGGATAAATTGACAAAGTCTTTTCCCTGGGGTGGTGGGAGTCCAGAACGAGAGGGCATAGGTTTAGGGTGAGAGGGGAAAGATATAAAAGAGACCTAAGGGGCAACGTTTTCACACACAGGGTGGTGCGTGTATGGAATGAGCTGCCAGAGGAAGTGGTGGAGGCTGGTACAATTACAGCATTTAAAAGGCAACTGGATGGGTATATGAATAGGAAGGGTTTGGAGGAATATGGGCCGGGTGCTGGCAGCTGGGACTAGATTGGGTTGGGATATCTGGTCAGCATGGACGGGTTAGATCACTCTGTAAGAAGTTGGAGAGTCATAGAGCATGGAAACAGACCCTTTGGCCCAGCTTGTCCATACCGACCAGGTTTCCCAAACTAAACTAGTCCCATTTACCTGTGTTTGGCCCATATCCCTTAAGTTCCTCCTATTCATGTACCTGTCCAAATTTTTTATAAATGTTGTAACTGTACCTGCATCTACCACTTCCTCTTGTAGTTCATTCCATATATGTATCATCCTCTGTGTGAAACGGTTGATCCTCAGGTCCCTTTTAAATCTTTCTCCTCTCCCTGTCAACCTATGTTTCTAGTTTTGAACTCACCTCCCCTATGGAAAAGGCCTTTGGTATTCAACTTATCTATGCCCCTCATGGTTTTATAAACCTCTACAAAGTCACCCCTCAACCTCATACACTCCAGGGAAAACAGTCAGCTCATACAGGCTCTCCCTGTAACTGAAACCCTCCAATCCCTGTAACATCATTGTAAGTCTTTTCTGCACCCTCCACAATTTAATAATATCCTTTCTATAGCAGGGTAATGACAACTGTATGTTGTACTCCAAAAGAGAGCTCACCAATGTCCTGTACAGCCGCAACAAAGTCTCAATTCCATTACTCAATGCTCTGATCAATTAATGTCTTCTTCACCAACCTGTCTACCTGTGATGCCACTTTCAAGAAACTATTTATCTGAACTCCTGGGTATCTCTGTTCAAAAATACCTTGAACAGCTAGAAAGCTGCTAAAATACAGATACTGATTTGGGAAAACAGCAAGGGATTATGGGAACATTGGCCAAGTGAAACTCTGAAATCACAGAAACCCACACACTGACAAGGTGCAAACACAGCAGCCAGATATTAATGACCTTAGTATAATATAAAAGGCAACAGTTGTCCTGGACAGACACCTCCAAAACGTACTCACTAAACAAAGGACAGCACAGAAAAAGAAGCATCTAGTCCTGCTGCACAAAGAAACTGACAGTTGCATGCCATTTAAATTACTGACTTTTGTTTCAAACTATTAAGTGTATCTCCCTGATTGGCCAGAACTATAGAAAGTTCCAGAAAACCATCTAAAAGGTATAAAAACATGGGTTCACCTGCAGACCACTCTCTTGGAACCATACTCAGAGTCTCTGGAATTGTCTGCAGTCTTCCGAGGAGACCAGCATGGCAAGGGGCAATGACCAGCTGAACCATCCAAAGAAAGAGAGACAGAGAGGAAGAAAGCAGCTTCACAGACCCAGACACAGAGTCACAGAGACAGCAACTGCGTAGATTTACAAGAGACCTGGGAAGTATTGTATCCTTATGGGGCCAAATTGGATTAGTGAACGTATGTTTAGTATTAGGATTATTGTAATTTTGTTTCTAATAAAGTGGGACTGTTATGCTTTTGTACTGGCTTGTGTACGTATTGATTTGACTGCTTTGGTATTGAGGTATTTGGTATTGACATCTGGGCAAATTCATGTATAACATTTTGATCGGAGTTATCTGTAACTTGTTTAAAAGTTGATCCACAGGTCCCTTTTAAAATCTCTAGAGAAGGCAACACACTGCCATTACTAAAATGCAACACTTCGCATTTATTTAAATTAAATTCCATCTGCCACCCCATTGACCCAGCTGATCAAGATCCCATTGTTCTCTTAGACAACTGTCTTCATTGTCCACTGTACGATCAATTTTGGTGTCATTCGCAAACTGACTAACCATGTTCACTACATTCTCATCAAAATCATTTTTATAAATAACAAACAACAGAGGGTTCAGCACTGATCCCTGCAGAACACTGCTGCTCACAGGCCTCCAGTCTGAAAAACAACCTTCCACCATAACACTCCTGAGCTCTCTCTGATGTTATGATAGAATTTTAAGAACACTGCTTAAAAGCCAAATAAAATGTTTCTGAAATATAGCCAAATCATGGAGGTTCAAGAAGAGAATACATTTTGTTCATTATTGGGCTGCTATGTTTAAAATGCAAATGAAAAAGACAAACTCAGTAATTAGGTCCTTGCCGTATATCCTGATATCAGATCCGGTGTCAAATCCATATCCTCAGATGAGAAAAAATGATAAATAATATCAAATCCAGTTTGGAAAGCAGCAGTATCTTAATAAAGATTCACCAAATTTTCCACATGAAGCAGCAATCAGGATATGAGAGCCTCACCCAAATTAATACTTCTGGAAATGGCAGGGAAGCTGAACAAGAGGGGAAAGATCTAATTTAGGATAGGGTTTCTTTGAATATTTTCTAAGCAACTATTTACTGAGAAAATTATCATTAATTGCAAGCAAAGTGTACAACAGACCGTGCATAAAAACTATTGGCATTGATAGTATTCCGTATAGGATGAAGGCAAGTGGCCTGAACAATTGTCTTCATTCAAAACTGTGTGGTACGGTGGCACTGCTGTCTCACAGCGCCAGAGACCTGGGTTCAATTCCCATCTCAGGCGACTGTCTGTGTGGACTTTGCGCATTGTCCCCGTGTCTGCGTGGGTTTCCTCCGGGTGCTCCGGTTTCCTCCCACAGTCCAAAAATGTGCAGGTCAAGTGAATTGGCCATGCTAAACTGCCCATAGTGTTAGGTGAAGGGGTATGGATCTGGGTGGGTTGCGCTTCAGCGGGTCAGTATGGACTTGTTGGGCCAAAGGGTCTGTTTCCACACTGCAAGTAACCTAATCTAATCTAATTTAATCTACTTCACAAAACTGGAATGTCCAAAGTTGTTTATCAATTCCATTTTCACACCAAATTCAAGGCACTTTATGCACAATGTATGACCATGTAAGCCCAATGCACCAAGTATTGCATATACTTCAGAGCACTCTTGATTCCTCCCTCTCTAAATTCATTTAAGGGTAATTGCAAACAAATGTTACTCAAAGCTGAGATTCAATTCCACTTATTTGCCGAAAGATCAGTACTCAATTCCACAAATAAACCACATTATAAATCTCACAAAGTAAACAAGACATAATTCAAATCAGATTTCATTAGAGTCGATGCCTTTTCCCCCAGTATTTAAGGCTTTTAATAAAAGAAATCCATCCTGTTTCCAATGAATAAATGACGTGGACTAACTCTTCTGACTGGGTTACCCAGCATCTAGGACCCCCTGAAAAGTCCCAAACTCTGTGTTATAGTCAGAAACCTCAGGGAGTTTTGACTTACTTATCGTTATAATTATTTAAGGAAGGAATTAAGACCTTCTCTAGATCCTTATGAACTCTTAAACTGACCATCTTCTGCTGGCTCAACACTGATCTCCACCTAGTTATAAATCCTAACAACACCACGAACATCTCAAACTCCTTTCCTTCATCAGGAATTCTGATGAAGGGCTTGTGCCCAACATGTTGATTCTCCTGCTCCTCGGATGCTACCTGACCTGCTGTGCTTTTCCAGCACCACAATCTCAACTCTGATCTCCAGCATCTGCAGTCCTCACTTTCTACTGGACCCTATTTGGAAAGGATACATTCCAAGAAAAAAGAACACAGAATTACGGATAGGACTCAACAAAATTTTGATAATGAAGAAAACAACAGCACGAAATAAAAGCGCTACTTCCCCATGCCAAATGGCTTCCAACCCGGGATCTTAACGTATATAGATGAGAAAACTGCAATCCAAAATTAAATCCAATCGGCCAAAGTTCTCTTTATATGGGAACAGTTACCGTGGAGTACAAAATTACATTGACACTGTTATTTATAAAAGATGGAAGTTGGAAACTAGGGAATTATAGAATGGTTAACATAATGTCCACTGTCATAAAATTGCTAGAAGAATCAATGTCTAAGAATGGGTAACTGAATTTCTTGAAATTTTTCAGCTGACCAGAGGGAGCCAGAATGGATTTTTAAAGGGTAGTCATGTCAGATGAACGTGATTGAAGCTTTTGAAAAAGGTAACTGAAATAAACAAGAAACTGTCCACACGTATTATTTTGCAATAACCTCCGAGTGGCATTTAACAAAAGTTCCTCATAAGAGACTGTGAACAAAAATTGAAGTGCATGGAAATGAATGTAAATTTTTTGACCCCAGGCTAACTGGGTGAACAGAAGAAACTTGTGTATGGGAATAAAGGGCAGGAACTCCAACTGGCACAAAGTGATTCAGGGTGCCCCAACAAGGAGCTGTGTCGGGCCTCAACTATTCACTGTCTTCATTAACAATTTAGATGATAGGACCAAAAGCCACATATCCAGTTTTGTCATTGACATAATAGCAGCATATATAGAAGCAAAAAATGACAGAGGAACATTAATAGATTCAGTAAATGGGCAAAGGAATATCAAAGGAATTTCACTGTAGCAAATGCAATGTCAGCCAAGTGTGGTTTAAAATTGATAGAACAGGATATTTTTTAAATGCTGAAAGACTAGAAACAGTGGTGATCCAAAGAATTCCAGGAGGAAGCTGGCATGTACAGAGATCATGATGGATGGAAAATATTTTTGTTTTAGAAGTGTCAAGAATGTTGACTATCTCAAAGACTAGAATACAAAGCGGCAAACATAACGCTATAACTTTCCAAAATCCTCTTTGGAGCACATGCAAGGTACTGGGAGCAGTACCATTCTTTAGAACGATTGTATTGACCTTTCACGATATGCAGAATATATTTAACAAAATGATACTCAGAGTTATGATAAGAGATTACACAAACTAGTGCTATTTACCCTTGAAATTAGTAAGGGGTCATTTGGTTGAAGTTTTAAAGATGTTAAGGAAAATGATAAGGTGACATGAGGAAAAATATCTCTGCTGGTTGAGGAAATTAGAAAGAGTGGGCACCGTCCAGAAATTTGGAGCTACACCTTTCAGAAATGATATTAAAAAAATACTTCTCCTCAGAAAGGGTTGTTGAAGCTTGGAACTATTTTCTGACAATGCAATTGATGCTAAGTTAATTGCTAATTTGAAATCTAATAATTTTTTTGTTTATCAATGATATTGAGGTCAATGGCCAAAGGCAGATATACTGAATTAATTCACTAATCAGTCATAACCTTATTGAATGACATAACGGGTTCAGTGGGCTAAAAGGTGCACCCTCTTCCTATGTCAGCCATCCATATCTTAATGTATTCAATTTCTTCCCTCTCCACCAAGCCTCCTTTATAACAACTTAAGTACTCATGCTTTCCATGCATTGTACATAATTTTACCAATCTTTACTATCTTCATGGTTTTTCCATTATTTTATTCAGTAATCATCACAGGGATTTTATCAGTCATTTGTAAAGTTAAAATCCTGTACCGTAACATCTTCTCTGCCTCTTCTCGATTAACCACTGCATCCGTCACCGCCCTCCCGCATTTTGTCGGAGTACAAGCTGTGAAACAGAAAAAGGTTGACAATCGAAACAGAAAATCTCAATGCAAAGTGGTTCAATTGGCAGATTATATATGAGTCACAATCATTTTCTTAGTTTGCAATTTAATTAGACTTAAAAATACTCTTTATTCCAAAGAGTAGGTGCTTCTACTCTTCGAAATAAAGAGTGTTAGTTGGTTATTTCAAAGGATTTTGCATCATTGGATTTGAAGCATTTCACAGGAGAAATCACTTCAATTGGAGTTTATTCTCATTAACTCCAATTGCAAAGTTAGCCTGAACAATTCTGACAGCCTGAATTTGAAACTTCAACTAATCAGGCATTATTTCCACCCATTCTTGGTTGCACATGTCCTTGAGGCAAAATGTTTTCAGTTGAGCATTTGTCTTCTGAGAGTTGTGGCTGCAGTTTTACTTCCAAAACAAAAGAAAAAGTTGTGTACAACAAGTTAGCAAAGCACAGCTTTCAAATTTTTAAAAATTTTCCTCACTTGCTTTCTCAGGAAAGATTAGTTGGTCTCTTATGTTAAGTTTTACATTTTGAAGCTTAACCATAAAAAGGCACTATATAAAAACAACTTTCTTTCATTAGCTGTGCAACAATTTGGCATGTCCTGTGGTTGTGAAAATACTAAAGTTTTACGTTCCTTTCTCTATATGCCTATTAGGTTTGATCTCCCCACTTCATGTAACGGAAGGTAAAGAGATGTCTTGATCATGAGGCTACATATTGTGAAGATATATAAAGCTGCTGTTGCTGGTGAAATGAATGCCTAGATTTAGATTACTAGATTCAAGCTAGGTCCCACAGTTGTTGGGTCGTACTGCCACATTACATGTAGGGAGGTTTCCTTACTGTGAAGGTGAGGCTGTATTTTCACAAGGACCATTCAATGGTTATTCTTAGCAAATCAGTGGGAGACTTAGATGTCTGCTGCAGATGAAATGGTGAGAACAACATCACATAGATCACTCTTATTTTCCTTCACTACCTTGTGCAGGGAGCAAGTCTGACAGCTCTCCTATTAAATGGGACGTAATTGCTCATTTCATAGATATTAGCTGCAAAATGTTACTTCCCTATAATTAAAGGTGAAACAAAATCAGAATAATCAAAAACTGTGTTCACTAATCACAGTTTCTGAAATTACGTTCAGAAACGGCTTTCACTGTTTTGTCCACTCAAATTACTGTGTGTGTTATGCAATCAGTTTTTACCTTTTGACTTGATCTGTTAGTAAATACTGTACAAGGTACACATTTATTACAGCTGGTGCTGGTGTTCCGCTTATTCAATTGAGAAGTTGTTGTTCTTTTATTAACCTAACCCTGATACAATAGGTCAAATCCTTGAACAAGTATTCTTTCTCACTTTCAAGACTATGCAATTAACAAGTAACATTATTGGAATGTGCGAATAAGATCTGTACTTGTTAAATGAAATAAATAATAAGTATAGTGACTCATCATGAAGCATAAAGGACATAACCCAGGAATTCGATGTGGTAACAGTCCTTGAAATAAGCACTTTGAGAGAAGTTACAAACTTGCATATAAAGAATTTGATAACAATTTAACTTTAAGTAGCCAACAGAAAGCCCCAATGTTAAAGAAAGCACATATCACAATACCCTACTTTCAAAGGTGGGGATAGCATGTTATTTAATTGATGCTTAGTGACTACTGCATGTATCAAATATAAACTTACTTATTTATTGGTTACCTGTTACAAGGGAGTTCAGTTAGCTCATTTAATTGAAAGCCTGATTTGCAATGCAGACTGATGACAACAGCCTGGATTTGAGTCCCGTCACAAAGTCATAGAGATGTACAGCATGGAAACAGACCCTTTGGTCCAACCAGTCCATGCCGACAGGATATCCCAACCCAATCTAGACCCACCTGCCAGCACCTGGCTCATATCCTTCCAAACCCTTCCTATTCATATAACCATCCAAATGCCTTTTAAATGTTGTAATTGTAATTGTACCAGCCTGCACCACTTCCTCTGGCAGCTCATTCCATACACGTACCCCATCTGTGTGAAAACGTTGCCCCTTAGGTCTCTTTTATATCTTTCCCCTCTCACCCTAAACCTATGCCCATTAGTTCTGGGCTGCCTGATCCCAGGGAAAAGACTTTGTCTATTTATCCTATCCATGCCCCTCATAATTTTGTTAACCTCTATAAGGTCACCCCTCAACCTCCGACGCTCCAGGGAAAACAGCCCAGCCTGTTCAGCCTCTCCCTATAGCTCAAATCCTCCACTCTGGCAACATCCTTGTAAATCTTTTCTGAACCCTTTCAAGTTTCACAACATCTTTCCGATAAGGAGACCAGAATTGCACGCAATGTTCCAACAGTGGCCTAACCAATGTCCTGTACAGCCTCAACATGACCTCCCAACTCCTGTACTCAATACTCTGACCAATAAACGAAAGCATACCAAACACCTTCTTCACTATCCTATCTATCTGCGACTCTATTTCAAGGAGCTATGAACCTGCACACCAAGGTCTCTTTGTTCAGCGACACTCCCTAGGACCTTACCATTAAGTGTATAAGTCCAGTTAAGATTTGCTTTCCCAAAATGCAGCACCTCACATTTATCTGAATTAAACTCCATCTGCCACTACTCAGCCCATTGGCCCATCTGGTCAAGATCATGTTGTAATCTGAGGGAACCTACTTCGCTGTCCACTACACCTCCAATTTTTGTTGGCTAAGGATTCTCCTCCTTATCCCCTCCCTTCACCTGGGGCATGGTGACTCTCAAGTAAAAACACTACCAGTTGTCTCTGATGACAGTTTAATCCTACAGTCCTCTGGGCCTACGGCAACAACAAATAGCAAATGGACCAAAGAGAGTCAGAAACAGACCCTGTGAATCTGTGCCCCCTGCACCAGCTCCTCAGCGACATATTCATCTGCTCTGTCCTTCTATTCCTCCTCTCATTAGCACATGGCACCAATAGTAGTCTAGATATTATTACCCTTGAGATCCTGGTTTTAATCTCCTTCCTAGTTTCCTGCATTCGCTCTGCAGGACATCATCCCTTTCTCTACCTATATCATTGGTACCAACATGCACAATGACCTCCTGCTGGTCACTCTGTCTTTTCACAATATTCTGCCCCCTCTCAGAGACATCCTTGACCCTGGCACCAGGGAAACAACACACCAACCTAATGTCTCACTGACAAGCAGCAGAAACATCTGTTTGTGCACCTGACTATACGGTCACCCAATATAATCAACCACTTGAAACCTGACATCATCCTCATTCGGGTGATTCAACTGCAGAATATAAGTTTGATTAGAAAAACTCAGGATTTTTCACAAAGTGGCCGTGACCAGAGGACTGGGCACATTGAGCAAAGCATGGTATACTTCCCAAAGACTGTGCAGCGAAGGATTTTCAGACTAATTTCAGGATTGAGGGCCTGCGCTATGTGGTGAGGTTGAGGATACTGGCCTACGTTCGCACAGCTAAACAAGTGAGACGTCTGACAGAAATATTGGGCTGTTAAAAATTCAAACATATTCCTTCACTTAAATTTCAGCTTTCAAAAAACAATGAAATTTAAAATTAAGTTTTTGTTAAAAAATCGTCACTTTGTTAACAATTAATAATTACAATACGTACAATTTAATTTATAGCTACAATGTAACTGTCTAAATGCTCTGACACCTTCAGGCATCTATGGATTTGTACACCAAAGTTCCTTTGTGCTTCAGTTCTCCCTAAGGACCTACTATATATTGTATATATCCTTTCCTTATGAGACCTACTAAACAGAATTCATTCACACATCAAACTTACTAACTATGCCTTCTACGTTCACATCCAAATCATTAACATACAATACAGACAGCAGGCTTCCAATCACAAAACCACCATGATTTGGAGATGCCAGTGTTGGACTGGGGTGTACAAAGTTAAAAGTTACACAACACCAGGTTATAGTCCAACAGGTTTATTGGAAGCACGAGCTTTTGGAGCACTGTTCCTTCATCAGGTGGTTGGGGAATATAAGCTTGTTCTTATGTAACACTCTGAAAGCTATTGCTTCCAAATAAACCTATTGGACTATAACCTGGTGTTGTGCGATTTTTGATTTATTTATCCTCATATCTTCTGGAACCTTACCATGCCAAATGAAATTCCCAGCAATAATGTCTTTCTCCTTTATGAACATAGATGACAAAGATTCATTTCAGAGCATATCCATGTCCTCTGGCTCCACACACAGATTGACCCTTTGGTCTCTAATAGCCCCCACTCATTCCATGGTAACCTTCTGGCTCTTAATGTATTTATAAAATGCCTCAGAGTTTTCCTCAATCTTATCTGACAAAGATATTTCCTGGTTCCTCTTTGACCTCCTAATTTCTTTTTCAAAGCCCCTCCTACACTCTCCATACTTTGAAGTTCCTCTCCTGTTTTTAATGCACTGAACCTAACACTTGCTTTCTCCTTTTTCTTCATCAAACCCTTGATATCCCTTGATATCCAAGGTTCCCTGCCTCAGCCTCATTCCTGATGAAGGGCTCTTGCCGGAAACGTCGATTCTCCTGCTCCTCGGATGCTGCCCAACCTGCTCTGCTTTTCCAGCACCACACTAGACTCTGATCTCCTGCATTTGCAGTCCTCACTTTATCCAAGGTTCCCTG
Organism: Chiloscyllium punctatum; assembly: GCF_047496795.1. Lineage (NCBI taxonomy): Eukaryota > Metazoa > Chordata > Chondrichthyes > Orectolobiformes > Hemiscylliidae > Chiloscyllium > Chiloscyllium punctatum. The sequence goes on along the minus strand of NC_092777.1, from coordinate 33,936,830 downwards.
GACTACCTGCCCTTGCCCTTCACTCTTAAAGGAATACGCCGGCCCTGAATTCTCAACATACTACTTTTAAATCACTCCCACTTTTCAAATGCAAGTAGCTGCTTCCAGCCTATGTTTGCCAGATCCTGTCTAATGGTATTGACATTTGCCTTCCCCTAATTCAGTCACTTCGTGCAGAAGTTATCTTTATCCCTTTCCATCATGACTTTGAAACTTACAGAGTTATGGTCACCTTTCCCAAACTGCTCACTCACTGAAACTCCAACCATTTGACCAGCTTCATTCCCTAAAATGAGGCCTTGCACTGCCTCATCTCCAGAAGGCAACCAACTGCACAAAAAGCTCTCCCAGATGTAATTTAAAAATTTCACCCTGTCTAATTCATTCACACAAAGGTGATCCTAGTTAATGCTTGCAAAGTTGAACATTGTGTGAAAACCCAAAACACCATTTTAATTATGTTTTCTCCTGATAATCAGATCATGAGCCCCACACATACCAAGTTTGTGTAGCAAGCACATATCAACATAAAAGAATAATTAACAAATCCAAATAAGACTAGGTTCCACAACATAGCATGATTTACTTCCTTAATTAACGTTCTGATTTCCCTCAGGATGCCGTGCACAGATTCTAATTAGCTGCTATGTAGAATAAAACAGCAATAGACTAAATGCTAGGTGGCATCGCACTTCTTTATAAGAAAGATCATATTATTTTGATTAACACAATGCAATTTTATGAAGTGCCAATAGCTTTTGCTAAATAACTAAGGAGACAAAAAAAAACATTTTTATATTTTTATTTCCACAATAATGTTTTATAGTTGCAAAGATCTGCAATATGACATATTTGAGAAGCAATTCAGGTTTTGAGACTTGTTAACCCTGCCAAGTAAAATTCTATTCCATGCTGTCAAATAGCACTCAATCTCATTTCTTATTTTCACAAAGACAATTACAGCTCTGTTTTAATTTTGCTCTCTAGAAGATAATTTATATTTCTACTCTATGGAAGTCATACAGACTTTGACTGCATTTGGTTAAAACAAGTATCTAAACATAACCTTACATCAGTAGTAAGGAAAATGCTTGAATCTATTATAAATGATTTGATAAATGGACACTTGGATAATAATGATCAGATTGGGAATCATCAGCATGGATTTGTGAATGAGAAATTGTGTTTCACCTGAGGGTGTTACTAACACAAATGTTCAGGAAGAGTCAATGGATGAAACATACTTAGATTTTCAGAAAGATTTTGATAAACTTCCCGACAGGAGGATGTTCAGCAAAATTAAAGCATGTGTGATATAATATATGGACATGGATTAAGGGTTGGCTAACATGTAGAAAACAGATTAGGAATAAATAGGTGTTTCTCTAATTGACTGGCTGTGACTAGTGGAGGAACATAAGGATTGGTACTTGAGGCCCAAGCTGTTCAAAATATATCAATACTCTGGATATAGGGACCAAATTAGTATTTCCAAATTTACAGATGACACAAAACCAGATGAGAATGCATGCTGTGAGGAAGATAAAAAGTGGCTTCAAGAGGAATTAAACAGACCTAGTGAGCTGACAAGAATGAAGCGTTGAAGAATATAATGTGGAAAAATGTGAGTTTATTCACTTTGATAGGAGGAACAGATGTGCAGAGTATTTTATAAATGGTAAGAGATTAGAAAGTGTAATTGTCAAGAGACTAGAATATCATTGTCAATAAGTCACTGATGGCTATCATGCAGGTGGCAAGAAATTAGAAAGGCTAGTCATATGTTCGTCTTTATCACAGGAGGATTTGAGTACAGGAATAATTAAATCTTGCTTCAATTGTATAGAACCTTGATTAGCCAGCACCTGGAGTACTATGTACAACTTTGCTGCCATTACGTTCAGTCACCTTACATTCCCTGCAGAGATGACAAACTGGCCACACATGGTTCACTTGTTATGCATTCTGCACATTCTGGATTAGTGGTGCTGGAAAAGCACAGCAGTTCAGGCAGCATCCAAGGAGCAGTAAAATCGACGTTTCGGGCAAAAGCCTTTCATCAGGAATACAGCAGGCCTACAACTGAGTTAGTACAAACACTGGAGGAATGAGACCCTGAAATAGCCAGTCAATGACTAGTTAATGGTCTCAATGGCTGGGTTATTTAATTCAGGATAAGTCAGGGAGGCAGTAGGGTTCAGATATGTCACTTCAATTAATTAAATACCCATCTCACCTTCAAGCTTTCCATAGGACAGGGTAGAAGATTCTGTCATTTGTTTGTGCTGAGAGAGAGCCTTGATGTATACATGTGGTGCAAATTTATTGGTCATGTAAAAAACTAAAAGTTGACCACTAACATTAGAATTTACTAAATATTGGTTTTAGTTTGTCTGCTACTGTAATAGTCTTGCCTTGCAACCTTTTACGTCAATGCAAACCTCTTCTTAAAAGTTATTGGCTTCTACAGAAATGGTAAAAATTCAGGGCTCTTGCAGGGTACAAATCCCGATGCTGGGAACAAGCCACTGGTATTTGCCAAAATTTAAACAGACAAGATTTCACACTTGCTTTAAAAATCAGCATGGCTATTTTTATTGCTCAAGCATTTCTGGAGACGAGTGACCTGTCTGTGCATGTCTTGCTATTGTTATTAAAGATCATTTAAAGATGTTCACAGAGGACTTGGGAGTAGAATTGAAAGCAGACATTAAAAAAGTAGAGATTAATGAAGTTTTAGCTGAACACCTGAACCTTGAAGAAGAGAAACCGATCTGTTGTCGAGTTAGTTCAAATTCAGTTGCAAATTAAATAACTGGAATTCAAAACAAAACTGACAAAATTTAAATTGGAAAGGGAGAATAAAATAAACAGATTAAAAGACTGTAACTGGAGTTTTGAAGAGAAAGAGATGGAAAGGAAAAAAACTAAGAAAAGAAAATTTTGAATTCTCTGGAGAAAATTAATCAAGGTCATTTAAACTTGACTGATAGAAGCATTGATTACATGACCAGGGAGTGTCAGGGAAATATTGTGGCAAAACAAACATCATCTCAGTTTTAGATTTGGTAAGGGATATTCATCCAGCGATTAGATTCACTGAAGAAAGAATTGAAATGGAGTTAGCAGTGCCTGGGAAATTATTGCAACTTGTTACAATTTGCTACAATGGCCAAAAGAAATTTGGATGGCCAGTGTGATCATGGGGAAAGCATTAGAAGTATACTCCTCTTTCAGATGTACAGACTCATGGTTATATATTGCGAAGTGAGGTTCTCAGAAGCTGTTCTCAGGAAAATATTTAGACGAAAAACCAAGATTTTTGTGGAATTTGCGAATGGAAAGGTAATTATGTCAATGGATAATATCACAAAAAAAAAGCTGAAATAGATTTTGTTCATGAAAGAACTTTGGAAGTAAGGTATGACCACAAAGACTAAAACATTTTAAGGCTAATAGCAGACGCTGTAATGATTTATATTGCAAATTATCTCACAAGCATATGAGGAGTAGTGAAACTTTGTTAACAAACCCATACACAAACTGGAGATATTAGAAATTTGACAATGAACAAAACATTAATGAAAGTTAGGTCTCAGAATCTATGAGCTAACTAGAAAAGAGTTTCATAAATTTTTCTATTCTATCAATCATCGATATAATCTTGGAAAGGCTCAATAAGGAGATTTTACACAACAGGAGAATGAATTGTTGGAACAAAAGAAGCAATGTTAACCCTGCATCTTCTGGGTAACTGTGTAAGTTTAAATCATGGAAACAAATTTACATACAAAATTTAGGGTAATGGTGGGAAATTGGGACAACGGAACAGACTGACAACAAATGATTAATGGTAGTTTAACAAATTAAAGTTGTCTGAATTATACCTGCAGACTGAACCTGAACAAGAGCTATCAAAGCAGTTAGCAGCTGAACTTGATGTTAATGATGAAACAATGGAAAGCATTACTTTAAAACTGAAAGACTCAGTTACATCCTATAATACCTTGGAGCTACAAGGAAGGATTTGCGTTGTTGATTGTGAATTGTCATCACCATGTGAAGAGAGGTAACTCAGGTCTGGAAGTTTTCCTCCTCCTTCTGAAGAGAGCTCAACGGGTCTCTTGCTCTATTAATTTGTGCTCCTTTCCTCTTCCCCAGTCCTGATGAAGGTTCTCGGCCTGAAACGTCGACTTTCCTGCTTCTCCGATGCTGTCTGATCTGCTGTGCTTCTCCAGCTCAACATCTACTTACCCTAGCTTCAGCATCTGCAATCCTTACTGTCTCTAACTCAGGTCTCCTCTTTTTAACCCCATCTTGTTTAGTTACAAAAAATATCCCGAATTATTTTGAGCATGCAGCATGCAGCACTTCAAGTCAAACACTGTATTGGTCAAAATTAAGGAGCCAATTACAAGGTTTTCTTGAGTAAAAGGAAGAGGAAATTTGTTACTTACTAACCCTGAGAAAAATTGTAACACATAAACAAATACTATCAAGTTTAAAAAGGAGAGGGTGTTTGATATGGATGGGAAGAATAGAGGCTACACAGTTTTAATGTTCTTAGAGTCCTTGAGATTTTTAATCTAAGACTACAGTTGTCTTTATTGCTAACTTGTATCATCAGCAGAGGTGAAGAGGTAAGGGTTTTAAATATCTTTCAGTTTTTGTTGAATGTCAGTTTTCCTCATTTGCTTTTTCACCTAATTGTGTCCTCTAAGTTGGTGAGAGAGTTAGTGAGCTGCCAGTTCTTGTTTTTATAAATTAATTTCCCTTCCCACTACTCTGCTACTCAAAAGCACCTACAAAAATATGGATAAATTGTATACACACAAATCTGACTCCACTGTCTTTCCAAGTTGAACAGCTGCAGTTAACCTTTGGTGTTGAACATGTGCACTTATCATGCAAATTTCTGGACACTGACTCAGTTGCCTGGTTTCAATGTCTTTAGATGAAATGGTAATTTCAATGCAGTTGATTTTGTTTATTGCACATTAGTCTCCTGGACTCACCTCAATCTGTCATGATCATATGATCATGGCAACCATTTAAGTCAATATTTGTCCTTCTTCAAAACACATTTTAGTCAATGGAAGGTCTCCGGTATAACAATCAGATAATGGAAGTTAATATTTGATTGTCCATATTTACTGCAGTCACAACAAAGTTACAACTTTGAAATGATGAAGCAGTCATTGTTGTGAAAAAAGAATGAGGCAAAACTTACGCTCGTAGACATGTATACCACCAAAATTGTCCATTCAGCCTATCATGTTTGCACAGGTATAGTTGAAAGTGAAGGTATTATCTGAAATCAGCAACACCACACAGCAACACTATGAGATCAACCAAGTCAGGATATGAAAAAGTTGTAAAACAACTAAAAGTGAGAAAGCAGATTTGCTTTGTTGCTAATGGAAAATGTAGTGGATTCCAAGCTAAAGCCACAGATTACTGTAATACCATAACTACAAATGGTAGTGAGACTTGGAGATAGCTAAGAGGATTTGGCCCCCAAAATATTTTGGCATATAGATAATGTGCATTCCTCTGGTATTCCACCCCCACCCCCATCCCCAATTTAAACATACGATTGACATTGTTGTGATCCTTGATGAGATCCCCAAATAAATGTTATTATCTGATTAGGGACCAGTAATTCTTATTGTTTAAAGTAGACAAAGTTTGAGATCACAGATACTCACTAAGAGAATAAAACAACAATATTCCATTGAAAAAAAAACTTTGTTGTACAAGGTTGTAATAGCAAAACTATCCACTTCTACTATATATGTATAGAATTTATACTCTCACATCCAAACTTAATGAGTTAAATAAGTGCTAACAAACAAAATATAGTCAAACATCCTTCAGAGCACAGTAAAGAGCAGACATGGCCAAGGCAGATCTTGTGGATTCCTCTGAATCACAGACATACAGCAGGTCATCAAATCTCATTAAATAGTAGTCTCCTTCACAAGGCATCCCAGTTCTTCACAGTCAAAGAGATTCGCTTAAAGTTGTTCGATCACAGACTGCATCAATGTCTACTGACCTCCTGGTGGTTAAACCTCTTTCTACCAGGACCTGGATTCTCAAAGCTACATTCCAACAAGCACTCACGGTGCAAGTTTCTCAACTGCACCAAACAAATATGGTTGGTGGGCTTCCTTCACCCACTCTCAATTACCAAATGGTTTTTGGGACTTCAATGAGCCACCTCTGAGCCAATTGTAGAACTTTAGCTGCAGAGAGACATCTTCTTTGGTTGCTCCTCTCTCTCCCCAACACAGATTTAGTGGCTCTGTGCTACCTTCTCAGCTCCTCAGGACTTCCCCTGACCTTTGACTGCTGCAGCTTGCAACCAACAGTAACTCTGCTACCAGGAACCCCCATTCTCTGCTCTTAAGTACCTGAATTACCCAGAGTCTGAAGGTCACAATCTTCGGTTTCAACTACCTCTAAACAATGGAATGGATCCCCCATAGGAACCCATTCGCTGTTCCCCTGGCCTAGTCTGCGCGCGTATACACACACACACACACACACACACACACACACACACACACACACACACACACACACACACACACACACTGTTTTTGGCATCTCCTCAGCTGTTTAAAAAAAAAATGCCACAGAATTTATATAACTTGTCACTCTGCCCATAGCTGACATATGTGCCCTGTCAGGAGACAGAATTTTCACTGGAATCCAAAGCAAGGTCAGGTCACATTTCCCAACATTGCCATTCAGGGACTGACAAATAGTCATGAGAAAGTTTAATTATGATCAGAAAAAAAATTTTGAATTGGCAGATTTTAAAAAATTCTTAGGTAGTTGAAAATCTATTTATTCAGCCTCAACGGTTTTATGAAAATGCAAATCTGGCTTGCATTAATTACAGTGAAATTGTAGCTCTTATAATTAGATGAAAAATACAATCCACACAACACGGAATTTAATTATTTTAAAATATGGTTCAGATGGTTTGTCACTAAAAAGGGATTTAAAATAATTATGACAAACTGGTAAAATATGGATTATCGACTTTCAACTTCCATAAACTGATTTTAATAGGTGAGACCTTTAGGGACTAATGTACTTTTTAAAAAAGGAAGAAATGTCGACCTAAAAAGGTGACAGTGATGATCTGAACCATAGTTAGAGGCCAGTTCAGGAGATCAATGTGAATTAAACAAAATCATCTGAATTGAAATTGCTATTTCATTGAAAGATGTTGAAACCAGTCAATTGAATCAAGAAAATAAAAACAAAGTACTGTTGATCCGAAATAAAAACAGAAAATATTGAAAAAACCTCACTAGGTTCAGCATCTGTGCAGAGAGAAATATTTCAATTGTTCACCCAGAAACACAGACATTACTTTCCCAATATAGTGGGATTAAGCAAACAGTATAAGCAGTGTTGTGAAGATGATGAGCATGATTTTAAGATACTATTCCCAAAGAATATACAATGGCCTGGCACACTGTGTGAGGAACAGAAATCAATTCTCTGAACTACGAAGCTGATTTCATGCTAAATGTTGTAACATTTGCTATCTTGTTAAATAACTAGGTTGATCAAAGGAGGTCAGTGTCAGTAACAAACTGGTTTGAGAATAGAAACCAGATCAAATGAATCTGATCTTGAGAGGAACGGATTAGAATGGGTCCTTAAAAATCATGGGAATGGGAACATTGTTCCCAGAAATGCAATGTGTATATACACAGGTTAGTGGGTCTAAGCAAACCTTTAATCCAGCACAATTTCATACACCTCACTTTAATTTTATTACCCATACAGAAAATTCCACACGGAGATTCATTTCAGGTATATTGCTCCTTCATTTTTAAAAAATTACAATGAAAGAATTACAACAATGGAGAATAGATAAATCTAATTTTAATTAAAATGTGAGAAAACGATTCCAGTGTAATTAGAAAAAGTTAGAATTGGATATGAGTAATTACCAACAGCTAGTTAGTATAACTGATTTACGAAATTAAGTAGTCTGGTTTTATGGCAAAAGTTCATGATTACTTTTTTCGGAGTCTTTCATCAATGTCACCAGTATTACCGGTTCCCAGTAACTCATTGCCAGACAGCAGCTAAGACACCTGTAAGTCATTTGAGTATAGCCTAGATGAAATCCCATGGATCTCCAAGTGCACAGCATCCAAACTGCAGACTAGAATGGTTCAAAACATGTTCAAGTGAAAAAAATGAGATGTACAAAGATGAGATTGACAGCAATACTAGCATGGTCAAAGGAACAAAATTAAAACCATATAGCAATTTTCAAAAGTCGAAAACCAAGTCCCCAAGGGTGGTTTTGTGCATGTCTATGACAGTGGATGGATGGTTGAGTCTGGGGTAAAGTTACAGGTTACATTTAGTGTGTGAATAGGTTTCCTGGTGGCCTACATAAAGAGCGCAGCTTCTTAATGTGAGGCATGTTCAGCTCTCATGTTATTGATAAGATCAAGAAGTGCTTGCAACAACATAACATCCACACTGTAGTTATTCCCTGATGTGTAATGGTCATGGTTCAAATTTTAGACAGACACTGCAACAAGCCATTTAAGGATCTTGTTCACAGTGAATGGAATAGGTGGATGGGTGACAGGGTGAAAGCCCTTCACAACAAGTGTAGGCTTGCATGCTACCCTACTAGATATTTTGTGTTGTTTATCAGATCGTGTGATGCTATCGGTACACCAAGTTCCATGATTGTTCAAAAGTATGCACAAAGAATTCACTTTAATGAAAGCAGAGAGAAACATTTACTTGTAAAGAGATAGCACTGCAAACGCAAGTGTCACATTTGATTGATAGTGGGATCCTTGCAACGGTGCCAGGCCAAAGTGACTCACAATGAACTCAATAAACTCTCTGCATTGGATCGTAAATAAAAAGAACAATGATTTTAAAAATCTTTGATTGTGGTTGAAGATATTTTTGTACAATTACTTTATTCAACAAACATGCTGTACCAATTTAAAATTATATACCAGCTTCTTTTGTACATTTCAATATTGTGACCGCCCATACTGGCAGTTCACAGTTTATACATAGCGTATAAGTTGTCCCATATTTTAGGAAGAAGTTTTGGTGGCTTCAAAAACTGATTTATATATGAGATCAATAGTAATTAGTTTTTATTTATCCACAGCACTTTCTATACTTATTCCTGATTAGCATGTATCTGGTGGTCTGTTTGTTACTTTCTGACTCCCAGGGCTGAATCTTGCCAGAAATCAGCTAAACATAACTTCTGGTGAGTTTCATGGTAGGTTTCTCTCTGCGAGGCCTAGTGAGTTTTGCAGTGGTTTCTTCCAAACTATGCCTCATTATTAATAGACCAAGTCTCTAAGCAGTGGTTTCCACTCCTTATGAATGGAAGAACTTGAGGGCGGCATGGTGGCACAGTGGTTAACACTGCTGCCTCACAGCGCCAGAGACTCGGGTTCAATTCCCACCTAAGGCGACTGACTGTGTGGAGTTTGCACATTCTCCCTGCGTCTGCATGGGTTTCCTCCGGGTGCTCCGGTTTCCTCCCACAGTCCAAAGATGTGCAGGTCAGGTGAATTGGCCATGCTAAATTGCCCCTAGTGTTAGGTAAGGGGTAAATATAGGGGTATGGGTGGATTGCGCTTCGGCGGGTCGGTGTGGACTTGTTGGGCCGAAGGGCCTGTTTCCACACTGTAAGTAATCTAATCTAATCCCAAATAATTACTGCTGGAATATCCTAGCTACCCTGGCACTGGTGCCATCTTTCAAGCTCAGCCATGCACTTGGTCAAGAGTTGGCAGTTGGGAGCACACATCTTCTACCCCACCACCACCCCAACTATGTATATAACGCTAGAAGAACAATAAACCAATGCTTCTCAGGATGTCTGCAAGTGCACAATGATCTAGCCGTACAGCTAAGCCAGATCCCATCTTACAACTCTATCAAAATCAGAGCTACTCTTTCCCTCATGCCCAGTATAGTCCAGCATTTCTCATGGTTCAATCAGGCATTGCCTAACAGACTTAACAGCCATGGTCACGGAGGATAGTCCATGTCTCCCAGTTACGCTCTTTGAACCAAATCAGGAAGATGAGTTCTTCATAGCTATCAACATCACGCTAGCTCCCAGGGTAGCTGACTCAGACCTCTAAGATGTGATAGCAATGATCACACATCAATTGCACATTGATGGAACAGAACCCTTTTCTATTGAACTTAGCTACGTTATAATGTGAGATGTGTACAGTCTATCATGTCCTGCACAGTGATGTTGCCTTTTGCCCGGGCTGCAGCACTGAACTTGTCATGGAGAAACGAGGTGAAGTGGCCTGGTCTGGCACACATTGTAACAGTAATACCCTTGATACATTTGTGGGACTGAAAGTCCCCAGTGCTCCTAAACTTCAAAAGTTCAGTTGTCACCTTGACACTCGTTGGGAAAGAATGGCCACTGATTCCTCAGTTCCCACTCCTCCAGCCGGCAGAGTTCTCTGACAGCCTGTGGTGACACTGTACCTCACTCATCAGAGGAAATGGCATCAAGGACAAAAGAGTCTGCCCCTCTTGTACCTAATCAGCATCCTGAGGGTACTTTCTGCTGTGACTTCCACTGGACGCTACTGAAGGATGCTGCTGGCGCTGGATTTCCTGAGGCTTCTGTCCCTTGTATATTTCTCTGTACCTTCATTGTAGTAACAGCAACAATAACCCCAGCAGTATCTGGGTCTCTCATTCTTGCTTACAATGAACCTGTGTGAGGGAATAGAGGCAGCAGAATAGGTTCTTAATAATGTGGGTGATGTGAATGCTGACAGCTCACAAATGGCAGTCTAAATTCTGCTCCTCAGAGTGGGACGTAGAGTACCCTGTCAAAGAGGGCCATGGAATGCCTCTATATTGTACTTTGACATTGGACCTTACTCTGATTAATGCAGCACCAATTACTTCACAAAGAAACAGTAGGTGCTGATGTGTGTTGAGTCCCTCTCCTACCAGCCCCACAATACCCAAGACAGACATCATTGCAGGAAAGAGCATGTTGGAAAGTAACGACAGCTCAAGGTGAAAGGGAATCAGTGTGTACCACTGTGTCATGGTCAGGATTATTTGTGGCCAGGATTTGTATTCTACACAGTCGGACATTGTGTGCATTTCACACACACAGTGCTATGATTCCAGAAGACCTCAGTCTGTATTGTGGATGCGCCTGATTAATGCAATTGTCTCTTGAACGGCCTAACGTTGCTCACAAATACAGCCTGCATGCTCAGACAGAATGAGAAAACACTGACTCTATCCACTCCATTTGTGGTAACAGCAATTTTCCATTTGCAGTGCACAGTTATGAGTCACCATGTCTGTCCAATAGCTCAACTAACCATGTTAAAGCCCCTGGACTGATATCAGACTGACTGTACTAGGATCCTCTCACTGACAAGAGGTTCTTCCATGGACTGAGTATGACTCCCCTTAGATTTTGGCCATTCATCCGATTGACCTGAAGTGTGTACTCTGCATAGGCTGCTAGGCGAGGCTGTAGTTGTAAGACTGATGTAGCATGGTGCCATACTGCAACATGTCCAGCCCCTTGACCAATGACTGCTGACAATCACAAGAAGTAGTTGCCTGGCTTTGTGTCTGTGCTATAAGTGGGTTCACTTAATGTATATTTTTGATTTTTTTTTTAAAAAGTCTGCCTGCCTGAATTCTGACTTCCCTTTTTAGCCATCTCTTGACTGAAGGGCTGTGAACATTCACATTCTGGTTAAGGGAGCAACACACAAAAAGGAAGGGGGGGAAGGAGTCAGGGATGGTGTGAGCATCGAAGTGTTCACACACTTAGTGCACATTAAGTGAGCAGGGCTGAAATTCTGCCTGGTTAATTCCATGAATTGGTGTCTGGTAGTATTCATTTTAAGGGTACGTGCTGATGATCTCCCAAGTGCGACACTGAACTGCAGGACCACATCGTTTGGAGATGTCCACGATGATACGGTCAAAGCTGGTCCAATCAGATGCCACGGGCCATGTATGTGGGTTGTCAGCAGTCATGGCCCATAAGCCCATAAGGTATGCCCTGAGATGCTGGTGCTGGGTGTCCAAGGTGGAGGTCTGAAGGAGCAAGAGGTGAACTAGAATCGCTCAATAATCACTCTGACTTCCACATCATCTAGTTTCTTGTCAATGGATGGAAGAAGAATGGGAAACTGAAATTAATGAGGCAAGATTAGGTAACAATAATATTTTAATTGATGCAAATAGGCCTCTTGTTGCTCATTAGTGAGAGTCACTTCTCACTATTCAAGACTTGATTGGAAAATGGGACTTTATTGCTCTCAACATCCACAGGAGGCTCGCTTGCCATTGCAAGTGATTTCCCCAATGTTCTTACCAATGTTCACATCCCTCAGAGCTAGGAAGATTCCACCCCCAGTATCATTTCCAATAAAGCTGTGATAGAGTCTATGTGAAGAGCATTAAAACACAGAAGAGTTTCTGTAGTCTCAGCTACATACATAAACTATTGTAACCAAGACCAAAATCCACACATATTTTCTCTTTCAGATCATCAAATTATCAAAGTTCTTCAAGGACTGGCAAGTCCACATTCTGGGATTGGCCTATTTCCCAAAACAGCCTGCGTGTTCCACTAATCCAACTGAACATTTATCAGTTTACCCACAGCAGTCAGTCCCCCTCCTTTCAAACAGCATCTGCTGCAACACTAGTCTTTCAATGTGCCTGACATTTTGCCTTATATTTAGTGGAATTCCAGATTAAATTCTTTGCACTAAAGATAATTGGCAACATGTTCAAACATTAAAAACTGTTTGTACTTCATTTATTGAGAAGACATTTCAGATTTACGGCAACACGTGATACTTTGTCCTTCTGGCTGCCACTTATCCCCCCCCCGCCTCACATTCACTATTCAAATGATTTAGTTGAAAAACAGTTAGAATGGAAAAAAAGTGAAAATATCATAGAAAGACAACTATAATTGAAAGACTTGGCAGATTTATCATTTATGACTATAACAAACAGCAGTATCCTTATTCCTGTCAGTTACTTATAAAAATAAATAAATCAAAATGTCAGGTCATGTTTTTTCTTCAATAGAACAAACTATTTTTTAAACAGCTAATGTATGTGTGACAGAAGTCAGGGACAAGAACACTTCATACAACTCAACAAGCATCATTCCCCTGACACAAAAACTCTTTCAGCATAATCTCCAGCTGCACTTTTTAAAAGTTCCATTGTTTTGCCTCCACTATCCTGCTGGACAGACTATTTAAAATTTTCTCCATTAGTGCTTTCAAATATCTGTGTTAAATTTATTTTCATGTACAGGTTGTTCTGGTATAACGCGAAAGTTACGTTCCTCTGCAACCTTGCTCTATCGATAACTGCGCTATGGAAAACCGCTGTAGAAAATCATACTGTAGAAGATTGCAACAGTTCAGCAGGAAGTTTGCAGTGTCCAAACAGCGCCCATAAATCCATCACTCACTCTATAGCCAATTCATGTTGATGAAACGCACGTTATACCAGAATGACCTGGGTTCACTTTATGTCCATTTTTGATATTATTTTTAAAAATCTGTCTGTTTGCATTCGGAGTTCTCTTTTCAGCACATTGTGAGGCCTGTAGAACCATGTGTACTAACTGGTCACAAACAACTTCTTCCGACTGAAATGAGAAAACACTGCAAACACTCCTTAAATCAGGACAGTGTTTTGTTGAAAAGTTGTCAGCCTGACATGTTGAACTGACGTTTCCCTCCCTACCAGAGTGTTTTCAGTATTTTGTATTTTTATTCCAGGTTTCCAGCATCTGTCATAATTTGCTTATAGGCTCATCTTACTAATTAATTTTATCAAACATTATACATACTCCTCTACTCAGAGTTTCAGGTTTTAAGGTTTCCCATTCTCTCTCTCTCTCTCTCTCTCTCTCCCCCAGACCTTTCAAAATAGCATCTCCTGTCTTTCTTCTACGAACCTTGTGCACTTCAGCCATTTTCTGGAATGCTTAGATTCTCATATTATTCCCCAGCTCCAGTCAGCCAGCCAACTCTCTCCCTCGAGCCCTTCTTCCTATTTACCTCTTCCTTACCAACACCAGTGAATACTCCTGATCAGGCTTCATGCTTTCAGGCATTCTCACTCAGACTCTATTCCTTTACCAAAGGAAACCAGATTTTGGATATTAATGTTCCTGCTGGGTGTGTTTTCATGTGGGGACACGTATGCCAGCTCACCATCTTCCTGCCCACTCTCGAGCTGACCCCACCCCCATAATGTAGATGGTGGTTGGGTGGGTGCCAAAACTGGAACCCATGACCATATGGAAATAAATCATTAAGGAGCAACTAAGCTCATTTAAAGCTCAATAATATGCACAAAATGTGCCTGAGATGTACAGTCAGACAACAATGGGCAGGCCAAGTCTCAATGCCTGCATTAACAAAGGTGGGAAAGAAGGTATCCTGAGTGCATTAAGATCCAACCAACCTTCTTCCACACCACTAGCCCAACATAACCTGGATCTGAGACTGCCTCCCCACTATCTTGGATCCCTCACCACCCCAAAGTCCCGGAATGTGCTGGTGTATTAGAGCTCAGATTACAGATCCAACAGGCTTGTCCCTTCAAGGTACTTACACAACATCAAAATATGTGGGGTTCAGGTAAAAAGATATCCACCTTGCCTTCTATCACTGTGTGTGTGTAATGAAGTCAGGGCAGTCAGTCAGTTATGTGTATGTAATGTACCGTAACACCAGCAAACACAGAACCCAGTTTGTGTGTGTAAGTCTATGATATCACAGACTTGTAAATAATTAGTATGGTAAAAAAGCTTCAAGATATCTGATCTAACATGCATCTGATCCTCTATGATAGATCCCACATGGGCTAACATGTATAAGACCACAAACTATATCACTTGAGGAAGTGGTAATATAGGCACAATTACAACATTTAAAAGATACTTGGATAAGTACATGAACAGGAATGTTGGCCAGGAGCGGATAGGTGGGATTAGTTAAGTTTGGGATTATGTTCGGCATGGTTGGACTGAAGGATGTGTTTCCATGCTCTATGACTCTATGACTTACATTCTTAGGCCAACAAAAGAAAAGGTTCTGTGCACCGATTCGGTTTCAATAGTCTCTTTAGGAATTCAGAACAGTGGGAATGGATGTTAGAATAGTTGCCTGCTCCTCCTGTAGGATGTAGGAAGCAAGGGTCACCACTAGTGTTCCCACTGATTTCATCTGCGGGAAGTACACCCAACTCCAGATCCTTGGAAATAGGGTTTGAATTAGTTTGACAGGGGAATGCGAACCAGAGCTACAGATCAGAGGAGAGGGTAGTTGTTGAGCAGAGAGAAATACAATGCAGAGTGTCTGTCAGGAAGGACATACAGTTGATAGGGCAAAAGGATGGGTTAAAATGTGTCTGTTTCAATTAAGGCATGTCATGAATAACAGTGATAAATTTAGAGCATGGATCAGTACTTGGAGCTGAAATGTTGTGGCCATACTGAAACATGGATCTCACAGGGGCAGGAATGGTTGCTGGATGTTCAAGGGTTTCGATCTTTTCAAAAGAAAAGGGAGGGTGTGAAAGAGGAGGGGGAGTCGCATTGTTAATTAGAGTGCATCACAGCTACAGAAAAGGAGGTTGTTGAGGAGGGTTTGTTTACTGAGTCAGCATGGGTGGAAGTCAGTAACAGGAAAGGAGCAGTCACTTTATTGGGTGTTTTCTGTTGACCCCCCCCAAATAATAACAGAGAGATGGAAGAACATATTGGACAGCAGATCTTGGAAAAGTGCAGATATGACAGAGTTGTTGTTACAGATGACTTTAACGTCCCCAATATTGATTAGAATCTCTTAAGTGCAGATGATCTGGATAGAACCAGTTTTGTCAGGTGTGTCTAGGAAGGATTGCTGACTCAATACGTTGATAGGCCAACTAGGGAGAGGCCATATTGGATTTGGTGTTTGGCAAGGAGCCTGGCCAGCTGTCAGATCTCTCAGTGGGAGAGCATTTCGGTGACAATTACCACAACTGCCTCATATTTACCATAGCGCTGGAGAGGGATAGGAACAGACAGTATGGGAAGGTACTTAATTGAGGGCGGGGAAATTACACTGCTATTAGACAGGAGCTGTGGGATCAATTGTTTTATGGGAAATACACAACAGAAACGAGGAGGCTGTTTAAGGAGCACTTGTTGCAAGTGTTGGATAACTTTGTCCCACTGAGACAGGCAAGGTATGGTAAGGTGAAGGAGCCTTGGATGACAAGAGAAGAGGAGCTTCTCGTCAAGAGGAAGAAGGAAGCTTACTTAAAGTTGAGGAAGCAAGGACCTGGCACAGCTTTAGAGGATTACAGGGTGGCTAGGATAGAACTCAAAAATGGACTGAAGAGAGCTCGGATGAGGCACAAAAAGCCTTGGCAGGAAGGATTAGGAAATATCCAAAGGCGTTCTACACTTAAATGAGGAATAGGAGAATGATCAGAGAGAGGGTAGAGCTGATCAAGGATAGCGGAGGGAACTTGTGCATGGAGTCTAAAGAGGTAGGGGAGGCCCCAAATGAGTTTTTTTGCTTCAGTATTCACTAGAGAGGGAGATCTTTAGATAGTGAGAACACCGTGGACCAGGTTAACAGGCTTGAGTAGATTGATATTAAGGAAGTGGATGTGCTGGAAATTCTGGGAAGCATCAAGATAGATAAGTCTCCAGGGCCAGACCAGATATATCAAAGGTTACTAGGGGAAGTGAGAAATGAGATTGCTGAATCTCTGGCAACAATCTTTGCATCCTCACTCTCCATGGGATTAGTACTGGATGACTGGAAGGAGGCTTATGTTGTTCCTCTGTTCAAGAAAGAGAATAGGTAAGCAAGGTACTGGAAAGGATTCTGAGAGATAGTCATAAATCCTATTTGGAAAAACATAGCTCAATTAAAGATAGTTAGCACGGCTTTGTGAGGGGCAGGTCATGCCTCACAAACCTTATTAAGTTCTTTGAGGATGTGACAAGCAAAATTGCTGAAGGTCGAGCCGTGGAGATGTGGTGTATATGGATTTCAGTAAGGCATTTGATATGGTTCCCCATGGTAGGCTCACTCAGAAACTTAGGAGGTATGGGATACAGGGAAATTTGGCTGTCTGGATACAGAATTAGCTGGCCAAATGAAGACAGCAAGTGGTAGTGGAAGGAAAGTATTCTGCCTGTAGATCAGTGACCAGTTGTATCCCACGGTGATCTGTTCTTGGGCCTCTGTGCTCTTTGTAGTTTTTATAAATGATTTTAGATGAGGAAGTGGAAGGGTGGGTTAGTAAATTTGCCGATGACACAAAGGTCGGCGGTGTTGTAGATAGTGTCGAATGCTGTTGCAGGCTACAAGACATTGACAGGATGCAGATCTGGGCTGAGAAATGGCAGATGGAGTTCAACCTGGATAAGTGCGAAGTGATTTATTTTGGAAGGTTGAATTTGGATGCTGAATACAGGGTTCAAGACAGAATTCTTGGCGATGTGGAGGATTAGAGGGATCTTAGGGTCCACATAACTAGATCCTTCAAAGTTGCCACCCAAGTTGATAGGGTTGTTAAGAAGGCATATAGTGTGCTGGCACTCATTAACAGGGGATTGAGTTTAAGAGCCATGAGGTTTTGCTGCAGATCTATAAAACCCTGGTTAGACCACACTTGGAATATTGTATCCAGTTCTGGTCACCTCATTATAGGAAGGATGTAGATGCTTTAGAGAGGGTGCAGAGAAGATTTACCAGGATGCTGCCTGGATTGGAGGGCTTGTCTTATGAAGAAAGATTGAGCTGGCAAGGGCTTTTCACGCTGGAGAGAAGAATGAAGAGAGGAGACTTCATAGACGTGTACGAGGTAATGATAGGCATAGATAGAGCAGATAGCCAGAGGCGTTTCCCCAGGACAGAAATGGATGTTACGGGGGGGTCATAATTTTAAGATGATTGGAGGAAGGTATTGAGATGTCAGAGGTAGGTTCTTTACACAGAGAGTGGTGGGTGCATGAAATGCACTGCCAGCTGTGGTAGTAGAGTCAGACATTAGGGTAATTTAAGTGACTGCTGGCCAAGCACATGGACAGCAGTGAGGGGTGTGTAGGTTAGGTTGACCTTATATTAAGATAAATGCTCTTCACAACACTGTGGGCCGAAGGGCCTGTACTGTGCTGTACTGTTTGTGCTATGTTGTATGATCCTCACTGGGTTAATTCCTGTAGTACTGACAGCACCCATCACTCAGCGAGAGCATAGAATGCAGGACTCCCCATGAACGAGGGGTGGAAGTTCCACAATTCCACAGTTTGGCCTGCACTCAGCATGCAATGGCTACGGGGTGGACTTCATTCTGATCCATTATTTTACCATCAACTTTCCATTCGGGTGGGGGAGGGGAGAAATGTTCATTCTTCTCTCCAGCGTGAAAAGCCCTAGCTCACTCAACCTCTCTTCATAAGATAAACCCTCCAATCCAGGCAGCATCCTGGTAAATCTCCTCTGCTCTGCCCTGCTCCTACTCTAATTTCTTGCCCTCTGCAAAGACTAGAGATACTCAGAGAGCCCACTGTTTGTGAGAACTGAACACAATTACATCAGGGGCAGTATAAATCAAAGCTAACATCATCTACAGCAGAAAGGAATGTTTAAAAGGGCCACATCAATTGTGGCACCTCATTAATCTTTTGTAAACATCCCAGTGAAATGAATGCCCCTAGACACTGCTAATCCTATTTGACATTAATCAGTCAATGATGTACACAGGTGTTAGAGGACAGCACCAGACCACTCTTGCTCATAAATCATACTTGGCCGCATTATGTTGTAAATAGAATGGAAATGTCCCCAGTGAAGACGCACAAATTCCACATACAGGAGACATGATTTCAAAACGAGAGCTTAACCAGTTAGGAGGTAATACCTTCTCACACTCCAGTAGTAGAAACCTCCCCCTCCAAATAATAAGCCAAGATGTGGCGATATCAGTGAAAAACTTTCAAGCTGTAACTTATAGATTAAAGAATGGGGTTAAGACACAGATCTTTCAGTTTTCATAACAGCAGCAGACGGTGTGATGTAGGTGGACAGTGGGATGCTCAGGCAATTCTGAAATACTCAATCAAAATTTCTGTATCACAATTTTTGAATAATTCTGTTTTGAATTTATGTATAATAAACAAATAGCTGCAAAAATAATCTGGTTCAAACGCAGTTCAGTCTAATGTTGTCATATTAGCTATGACATGCTAACCATACTGCTGTAAAAATGTCTAATATTATCAATCCAACTCCTTCTAAAAGTACAATAGATTTTCTTTTGTTAATTTAATCCATAAAAGAAGAACCACAGGTAAATACAATCTTCCACAATGGCCAGGGACATTCTATTGATGTCATTAATTCTGATCCCAGAAGAATTTGGCTCATGCTATTCTGCAGAAACAAATTGCAAAAGTGGCAGCAAAGAAAAGCAAAATCTCAGTGGCAGACACACTGAAGTGAGGAAGGTAACTTGAAGGTTATGTGCACCGGATGAGCTAAGTGATGATATCTGACAGCAAGCAGAAACCAACATTCATTTCCTCCACAGACAGCTTTAAATTTAGCTTCCTATTTGATGCCAAGTTCTTAAAAAAAACAGTCTGTGGAAAAGCAGATATGTAAAACATGCAACTTTACTCTAGTAGACACCTTCAGGCTTCTTTTTTTGTCTCCCAGAAATTGCCTCCTTCACATGTAACAGTACTATACCTTGGAAAAGGTTATATTGTGGGAGTAATATGGTGAGCATCCCATAAAAGAACAAACCTATCCCCTCCTAGTGGGCACAGCATCTTTTTTAAACATCCTCAGAGAAGTGGGGACAGTGGTTGGCAGATTCAGGGGCGGCCAATGGGCCGAGACCAAATCGAGGGGGGTGGGGTGGGGACAAAATGGGAATGGCGGCCGGCAGGCCGGGAATCAATCAGGAGCGGCCAGCGGGCTCGAAGCGAAGATGGCTATTGGTTGGGAACCAATAGAGGCCAGTCAGATCATGTGGAAGCCCTTACAGAAAGGCTGAAATGTGTATCTTTTCAGCTTTATTTATTAATTTCCTAATTGATACTTATACCATGTATACCTATAATGTAGTGTAACCTTTTTTGGCTGTTTTCTCTCTATTTTTGTACATAAGATTTGTACCTAGGAATTTTGTACCTAAGATGACACTGTGTGTTGGTGACATTGTATATTTTTCCCTGTTCTTTTTTTTAAAACTTGAGCACACATGACAATAATCTTAATTCTATTCTATTCAATCGAGAGAGATACTTCCACAATAAGTATTCAAACAGAGCATTAGATTGCAATTACTGCCCAAAAGTCTCAGCCTTGGCTCAGTTGGAAGTCAATGATTGCAGGTTTAAAGTGACACCCAAGACACTGCTTTGCAGTCCAGACAGAGTGTGACATTAGCAGACTTCCCAAAGAAGGACAAACTGATGCCACGTATATTCCCAAAAGGAAGCAAAATGTAATGTTGACTTGCCGTTATTTCACTTTATTTTTCTACCTCAATGAAAAAAGTTGCTGCTATTTTCATACTTGGTTCTAAATTAGAATTGTCCAGCTGAAAGAAAATAACTGAAATATGACAGAAAGGAAACCATCCAAGAGATTTTCCTTGATGGTGTAATCAAGAACACACAAACCCAATTAACCTCAACACGGTTTAAGAGAACCATCCTGACACATTAAAGAAATAGCAAAAACAATTTAATAGGAACAGAGACAAAATACTACAGGAAAACGGGATCTGTGAAAATATATTAAAATATTACTAATGTCAAGTAGGAGCTGATACCTTTACCCTCTCTACAGCCAGAGAGTGCAAGTATTGAACTGGAGATAGAGCTATAGAGATGTAAAGCATGGGAACAGAGCCTTCGGTCCAACTTGAGCATACCAACTAGATATTTTCAACTAATCTCGTTCCATTTGCCAGCATTTGGCCCCATCCCTATAAACACTTCCTCTTCATATACCCATCCAGACGCCTTTTAAATGTTGTCATTGTACCAGCCTCCACCACTTCCTCTGGCAGCTCATTCCATACGCGCACCACCCTCTCCTTGGGTCCCTTTTAAATCTTTACCCTCTCACCTGAAACCTATCCCCTCTAGTTTTGGACTCCCCTACTTCTTATAATCCAAATGTTTACCAAGCATATGTAGAAAACACACAATTTTAACAAAAATGAAAAATGTAAACATATGGGATCTTTCACAATCCAGAATTTTAACATAACACGGCACATTCAGCTTTCTTCCAGAGTGTTGAACTATAAATTAATTCAGTCTGTAAGCAGACTAAAACATATCCTCCGTTTAGATTTCCCTTGCTTACAGAGAGTGTTCATCCCCAGGAGCTCTAAACATACACAGTTCATCTTTATTGTGATAAACTCAGCAGTACATTGTTTTGTGCTCAAATTCGTTAATTCTTTCTGTGGACCTCAAGACAACCAAACTCTTTTCATTGATCAGTCTTTTCTTCGTTTTATAATCAAAAGGTTTTTAAAACCCAAGCTTTATGTCACTTAAGCCTTGCTTCTTGATTCAATTTGGCTTCGTGACAACATTTTCCATGTCAGTTGTGGTCTGCAACGGGGACCTGGCCTTTCTCTTATGTTTCTCACTTAAAAGCAACAGGAATCAATATTTGTTTCTTTTCACGCCACATGCTCTATATATAGAGTGTCCTTAAAGGCCAAATTCACTTTGACGTCAGTGAACACAATACTTGCGTTCTTCCTGGTTGAACTGGAATTATAATACCCTGTAATATGTTTGTTTTTCTACAAACTGTTAGGCTGCCTCACATTAGGACAAGACAAATCAAATGGCTCATATTATGTACAATCTTTTATATTAATATTCTGTAAAGTTTTTGATAGGTCCCAGAAAATTGTTTAGCTGAAAAACAGTTGCATTTATTTGGCATAAAACTTCATTTTCAAATATTAAAACAACAACTTGCATGTATTATATCTCAATTTTTAACATTAAAATGTGTCTCAAAGCTCTTCACAATGGGGTCATCAAAAATGTCCAAGAAGCATGTATTAGGGACTGTCACAACCTTGGTCAAGGAGGGAAGTTTTAAAGATTGCCTTTAAGAAGGAGACGGAAAAAAAAAGAGATGGCAACGTGGGGAGGTTTTAGAAGAGAATTTCAAACAGTTGGATTTGACAGTCGCTGAATGACAGCTGTCAATGCTGCAACCATGATAGCGATCAGAGTCACAGTTTTGGAGAGTTGGGAAGGTTGTAGTGCTGGAAATGAGTCAGAGATATGGAAGGAATGGGCCATGAAGGGATTTAAGTAAAAGTTGAGGCGCTGGCTGACTGAAAGGCAGCAAGGACAGAGAGGATGGGTGAGCAGGACTTCCAAGACTGTGTCTGCGCATTGGTGAATTGAAGGCGAGCACCATCTGAAGGTGACAAGGAAATGGATAGGAGTTGTGGTCTCAGATGAGCAGAGGCAAACAACATTACAGATATGGAAGGGTGCAGTTATTGTAATAATTAAAATACAAGGCCAGGAATCTAGTCCAAACTGAGACAGTAGCTGTGGAATTGGTGGCAAAGTTTTGAAGTTGGTGACAAGCACCAAAGTTGATGGCTTTGATTTTAACCATGTTTAAGCTGAAGGAAATTGTGATTCATCCAACACTGGATTTTGGACAAGCGGCATGGCAATACTAAGACAATGGTGGAGAAAGGTGATTAGATGGTAGATCTTGATGTCATTCACTCATGCAAATAATGTTGTCAAGCAGTATTTAAATACAAAAGAGGATTAGACCAAGCTTTGGGGGACACTGAAAGGGAAGTATAGGGGAGTGTTGATGGATGGAGTGTAACAGAAAGTATCTGGAGATAGGAAGCCATGGCTTTATAGACAAGAGATGATCCAGGCAAGAGCAATTAAGGAACTAGGTAATAGAGAAAGCCTTAAAAAAAACAGAAGGTGTCATGCTAATCCAGTTGGAGACAGCAGAGAGAATAAGGACAATGAAGATCAATAATGCATCATGGTCAAATTCATATACCATGTTAAGTGACATTGTGTAAGGTGATTTCAATTTTGTAGCAGAGGCAAAACCACCATTGGTGTAATGTTAACAGAACATTTGTAGGAAGATATACATGCATTTGACAAGTGACAATATGTTAAAGAACTTTATAGAAGAAAAATATTCAACTACAATATACATGCCAACGATAGCCCAACCATTACTGAATCTTCCACTCTAAATACCCTGGGTGTCACCACTGACCAGAAAGTGAACTGAACGAGCCATATATCCACATCAATATAAGAGAAAGTCGGAGGCTCGGAACCCTACAGTGAATAACTGATCTCCTGATCCCCAAAACCTGTCCATCATCTACAAGGCACATTTCAGAAGTGTAATAAAATACTTTTGACTTTCCTGATAGCTGCAGCTCCAACAACACTCAAAAGCTTGACACCACCCAGGACAAAGACAGCAGATACATGCCTACACCAACACCTGTAAGTTCTCCTTGAAGCCAGTTGCAATCCCGATTTGGAAATATATTGCTCTCCTTCACTGACACTGGATTAAAATTCTGGGACTCCCTTCCTAAGGGCAATGTTGATTTACCCATAGTAAAAGGACAGCAGTGGTTCATGAAGGGAACTCAGTACTACCTTGTCAAATCACCTGGGAATGGGTAGAAGTAGTTGGCCAACCAGTGATGTCACAACCCACAAAGGAATAGAAGAAAAATAATCAGCACTCTCTTCTCATACTGTATAAATTGGTGTTCCATTTCCAAATCTGGTTCCTTGTATGCTAGCCCTGATACTTGCAAGATGAAAAGATTTAATTTGATGTCTTTATCAAAACGCCAAATAGCTTCTTGTATAAGCATAGTACATGTATGCCTCAAAGCACAGTGGCTCAGTGGTTAGCACGGTGCCTCACTGCACCAGTGACCCAGGTTCAAGTCCACCCTTGAATGGCTGCCTGTGTGGAGTTTGCACTTTTCTACATGGGTTTGCACCAGGTGCTCCAGTTTCCTCCCACAGTTCAAAGATGTGCAGATTAGGTGGATTGGCTGTCCTAAATTGCCCATATTGTCCAAAGATGTGAGATCTAGGTGGGTTAGCCATGGGAAATGCAGGGTCCGAGGGATAGGGTAGGGGTTGGGATGTTCTTCAGAGCGTTGGCATGGACTTGATGGCCCAAATGGCCTGCTTCCACACAATTGGTATTCTATGATTCTGAGTGTTAGCCACAGCCATTGGCCACTCACTTTTCACCACCAATCACAACCATTCTTTGTAATGTTTACACTCAGGAACGAAAGCTTCTATCCTTAAATATCTATACAGCAGTAAATGTACTGCTGTGCATCGAATACTCTTCCTCTTTTCTCTAGATTTTCCACAATTTTTTTGTTCAACAGGTTCATCTCGTTAGATCAATAGTTCAAATCTATAGCTAGAGAAGCGCTGTTGTGAAAAAAAAGCGCAATAACCCCACCGTGTGGACACTTTCTAATCTATCGCTTTGTTATTTCTTCACAACATCAGAGATCCAAGGGACAACAGGGAGAACTTTTGCAAACTGACCTGAAGTTTAAAGAAAGGTTTGCATTAATTAATAACCACTTTGTTAGTAAATCAAAATATTAGGATATTTATGTACAAACATATTTTCAGTTACTGGTGTCATACCGTACAATGCAATTGTTTAGCTGCAGGGAAATAAAATTCAAATTGTAACATTATATTCAATGCATAGAGGGATTGAGATGTTCGATTTTCAGGGTAGATACTCTTCATTCGTAAAAAAAGCTACAAAACCAGATTGCCTTTAATTTCTGAACATGATGAGGAAAACCTGCTTATTTCTGGGATTATAGTATCTTGCAACAACTATGTTTTCTGTTTATTCAATCTGGTTATAGCTGTTGATATTTGCTGTGCAATACTTTGAGGCTTCTAATACCAATAATTTTTATTACAAGACATACTGGACCCAGAGGGGAGCTAACGGGGGAGAAATTAAATACTACATGACCGCAGTGGTTCTGTTGTAAATGAAAAGGCATTTGCTGCAGAATATCTAGAAATGGCTTTTGAGTTGGTGCCAGTGTTGGACTGGGGTGGACAAAGTTAAAAATCACACAACACCAGGTTATATCACAACAGGTTTATTTGGAAGTACTAGCTTTCAGAGCGCTGCCCCTTCATCAGGTAGCTTCACTAGGTGAAGGAGCAGCGCTCCGAAAGCCAGTGCTTCCAAATAAACCTGTTGCACTATAGCCTGGTGTTACGTGATTTTTTAATTTCAAACATTTTGAACAGCCACTGAGCTAAGGGAAAGGTGTGCTAGAATTGACAAGCTTTCTACTTTCCCTGCTTGTCTCTGATGAAACTCCTCCATCTGCTTCAATCATCAACAATGGTTACATTTTTACAGTATTAGGAAGATGTCTCGAACGACTACTATTTGTGCAAAGGGCACAAATGTACACCAAGGAGAAGAACAAAGAAATTTGGAGCTAAAAGTAAAATGATAGGGAACAACTTTAAAAAGGAGCTTTTGGAAGAAGAGAGGGAAATAGCAACAGCAGCAATCAAAATGGGATTGATTTTAGACAGCACATGACATTGGTGGTATGGAGAGAACAAGGCACAAGCTGGACTCAAAGGAAGGGTAGATATACTGAAAGACCGCCATATTATGAAGGACAAGTAATGACTGTCGTGGAGACCACACCCAGAATATTGACAGCAGTTTTGGTCTCCCTACCTGAGAAAGGATACACTTGCTTCAGAGGGAGTACAATGAAGGTTCACTTGGCTGATACCAGGGATGGTAGGATTGTCCTGTGAGTAAAGATTGGTTCAACTGGGCCTACATTCACGAAAGTTACAAGGATGCAGGGAATCAGTTTGAAAGGTATAAGGGTCTGATAGGGCTGGACAGACGAGATGCAGGGAGGATGTCTTCTCTGGCTGGGGAGTCTAGAATCAGGGGTCACAGCCTCAGGATATGGGGTAGGCCATTTAGGACTGAGATGAGGAATAATTTCTTCACTCAAAGGGTAGTGAACCTGTGGCATTTTCTACCACAGAAGATAGTGGAGCCCAAGTCACTGGATATAATCAAAAAAGTAGATCAATTTTAAAGGCATCAAGAGGTGAGGGAGAGAAAGTGGAAATATGGCTTTGACATATGATCGTGGCTGATTGCCTATCAGATGGTTGAGCAGCTATAGAATCATAGAATCCTCCCAGTGTGGAAACAGGCCCAACAATTCCACACTGACTCTCCAAACAACATCCCTCCCAGAACTATCCCCCTAACCTATCCCTGTAACTCTGCATTTCCCATGGCTAATCCACCTAACTTACACATCCCTGAACACTATGGACAAGTTAGTATGGCCAATTCATATAACCTGCACATCTTCGGACAGTGGGGGGAAACTGGAGCACCCGGAGGAAACCCACGAGGACACAGGGAGAATGTGGAAACTCCACACAGACAGTTGCCCAAGGCTGAAATTGAACCCGGATCCCTGGTGCTGGGAGGCAGAAGTGCTAACCACTGAGCCACCAGGCTACCCTCCCTGAAGGGCCAAATGGCCTAATCCTGCCCCTAAGATGATCTGCAGAGAGAAGGGAGAGGAATACTGGAAGATGAATTACTCCTTCAGAGAATCAACACAGACATAATGGGCCAAATGGTCTCCTGCTGTGTTGTAACCACTCTGTGATTCTATTACTCTCTATCTAATCCATGTTAAAATCAAAATCAGCCACAACATTCCATTGAAAACAGACCAATACGGCATTAAACTAACTATTCTCAAATATTTGTTGTAATAATATCTGATGCATAATGGAATATGTTCATGCAAAATTTCACATCTTTAGCCTGCATGCAGTTGCAAACTCTGTTCAAATAGTGTCACTGTGGAACAACCTAACTTACCAAGGTCTAGCAGCTACAAAGACCAATCTTTTCACTTTGTATTGTAACCTTCACAGACCAAGGACATCTGAAAGTGCTCCACGGCCAGGGAGTTTTGTAAGATTGTCATGGGTGGTATACAGCAGTCAATTTGCCTACATCAAGGTCCTCGAAACAGCAAATGAGATAAGTGACTGCTTCGCCTGCTTCAATGGTTTTGAATGGGAGATAAATGTGGACCAGAACGCTGTGAACTTCTTTCAATAATACCACGCAATCTTTTACGTAAATCCAATCAGAAAAATGGGACCTTGACTTAAGGTCTCATCTGAAGCATGGCATGTTTGACAATACACTTGATGCCAGTCCAGATTATGCAGCTAAAAACTAGATTGAGATTTAAACTCAAAACCTAAATTTCTTGCCTTGAAGGCAAATGTTTCACGACTGGGTTAGTTCATTTTTAAAAACATTATTGCACCATAACAGAGCTCCCAGCTGTGCTAACAACATCTTACAATCTTGTACTCATGAATTTGCATTTGCACCTGAGTCACTGCATCTTACTTTCCAGAGACTATGAAGCCTCTGATCCCATCCAATATCCTATAAAGGCATGTCATATCCATAACTTTTAAGCATATAATTGTGTTGGTTTGCAAATTTTTGGAACTGGCTTTTGTTCTTAAAAATGAACAATAATGAACTACAAAAGAGAGTCATCGAGATTATCAGAACATTACAACTTTGCCTGTTGAATTCACCTAAACTACAGAAGTGGAAAACCCCTCCTTTCATCAGGCCTGAACCATTTTCTTTTTAAACGAGCCAATCCCATCAATTATGAACTGTTCTTCCTAAAAAAGGATTACTGGACCAAAATGTTAACTCTACTCTCTCTCTACAGTTGCTGTCAGACCTGCTAAGTCTCTCCAGCTATTTTTGTTTTTGTTTCATAATCTAATACTCCTCTATTTCCAATTCCCACCCAAATAGCATTTCAACAATAAACAGAACCACCTCCCCCATTCAACCCCAACAGCATCACATTCTTTTACCTCTATATGCATTTCAACCCTGATTAGTCCAAGCCCCTCCTTCCATAATAAGCAATCTTTACTTTTAGATCCTCCCCACTGTGCAGGTAAATTGCAGCTTGTATACCAATTCTTCCTCCCCTCATCACTAACTAGGACAATCACACCGACTTCCACACTCCTTTCATCAAGTACCTCCCAAAAGCATCAAAATGGGGCCTGAGAAACCATTTCATCCCAAAGATGAATTATCCAAGCAACCTCCATCTCTGTCACATCTGCCCTCAGACTGAATTCCATTAGATTCCTATTTAAATTATAATGACAGTTTTCTAGAATGGCCACCAATTTATAATCACTTGTCACCCTGCTACAACTTTTCCTTTAATTAACATATTGAATCTTAAAGATTAATTGAAATAATAATCCACCTTTATCATATGTGCTTATTCAAAGACACTATAAATACTCTAAGTACTGACACCTGGGAGATCAAGAGACAGATACAAAGAGGAAGTGAGGACTGCAGATGCTGGAGATCAGAGCTGAAAATGTGTTGCTGGAAAAGCGCAGCAGGGCAGGCAGCATCCAAGGAGCAGGAGAATCGACGTTTCGGGCATGAGTCCTTCTTCAGGAATCCTGACTTTGTTCCTGCTGCGCTTTTCCAGCAACACATTTTCAGCACAGATACGAAGAGACCTGGATAGAGAAGAGTAAATGAGAGACACATGGTGAAATAAAGATTCATGTCAAGAAGCAATCATAATCACTAAATATAAAGTTTGTAGAGATACCAGACTAAAATAATTCACTGCCCCCACAACACAGACAGGCACCAGGAATGAGTACCACGTTCCTTCCTGCCCCTATTCCAACCTAACAAACAACCCCCCCAACAGTGATGTCAAACCCAGTGATTTCTCCCTTCCTGTAAACCCCTTCAGAATCACCAAAGTGACGTCCTACTGAGGGGCCATGCTCCCCACACTCTGATAAATTGCACTATTTCAAACTCAACCCAGGATCATTCACTATCAAGACCACAGAATCATTTCCAACCCAGCTAATCTCCATATTCCTAGACTTACTAAATATAAAAAACAAAACTGCAGTATTTTCTCCATTTTTTAAACTTGGGTAAGGAATAACAATGAATTTACAGAAAAAGGATGACACACTATGAAAACAGCCTTCCTCTCACAGAGAACTGGATAGGGCCCTGGAATTTAATCTAAAGCACTCAAGCATCCAAAATAAAATTAAATTGTTGTATTAAATTGCTATAAATCAATGGGCACTGATGTTATTCTTAGAGGGCACAAGTATCTTACAGTTAGAAAACAGCATATTTGACTCACTGTGAGCATCTCTAAGGGATTCTGCTGGTAAATGAAATCAATATTGTGTCATTTCCTATAAAGGGATGGCATATCCAGACCTTTTAAGCATAAACTTGTGCTGCTATGCAGTCTTTTGGAAGTGGCTGTTGTTCTTAAAATGGACAATGACGGGCTGCAAAAGACAGTCGTTGAGGATATAGGAATATATACAAGTATTGAATTTCCCCTAATTACAGTCAGATCTCCTGCACCATTTTATTTTCAAAACTAGTCAACTACATCAATTACGAATTGTTCTTTTCTTTATATCTTGGAAAAAAGTGCACTATTCTGGTTCACTGCATTTTCCTTGTGTGTTGTGGGTATCATAAGTAAGTGAATGACTTAGCAGCAGATTTTCAGAATCAATGTGCGAATGAATAGTCTTTATTTAAAACCCACCAAAAGCTGGCTGCTTATTATTCAAATTGTCCACACATCCAGAGAATAAGAAACACACACATCTTGTTTTTCAAACATGATATTCATTACAGCCAGGAAGCATAAAAGGGGCTTTAACATTTCTCTCTCATCCTGCTGTAACAATTGGAAGGAGCAATGAATTCAAATTGAGAATGGCAAAACCATAATTTTCAGTATCTTTGAGACGAGATTTAAATTCTTGATCTTTTCACTTGAATGATTTATGGATGTCATTAAAATTAGCTTTTAATTTCACAATGCAGTTGAGTGTTTTAACATTCCAAATTACATTTTCTTCAAGCACTATGATATCATGAATCCACAGAAACTGTATTTGAATTGAATACATATGAGATTCTAATTATACAGTGCATCCAGCTGCAACAAACTACTTGGTCAAGCCATAAGTATCTTATTATAGCGAAGGCCAGCTTTATGTCATGATAATGTACATTTGCTCAATGTGGGAGACTTAATAACTGAAAGCACACAACATTAACCATTGCAAATATTTGAGCTGTTTTTGCCTTGGTCACATGAACAACATACAATTAAATTGATTTGGTCTCACAAAGACTATGCAATTAAATTGAAAATGGAACTTTGTCATTGAATAATGTACCTGCAAATCGCTTGTAGTTTTCATAATCTTTGGAGCATGGTATCTCAAAAAATATTCTATCCAAAACATCAGCCTGGCGTGCAAGCACTTCTTTAAAATCATCCTCGTGCAGATAATCCCAAAGCAAAACCACACAAAAAGCAGTAAACGTGGTAGATGTCAGAATTATTAACCACTTCCACCAAGTCGCTTGCTTGGACTTGTTCTTTCTCACACTGTAATTAGAAGAAACATTGAATGCATCGATAAACTTCTGTTATTCCCTTTCCAAGTTACTAGTCCCTATGTAACAATCAACTGTGTATACTGTTAACATAAATTCATTTTATTCATCATCTGTAACAAAAGGGAGAGACAAGGAGGCAAAAATGGGGGGTACGTGAAGCAGGGTAAGAGAGAAAGATGAAAGGACAAGCATCAGTAAGATCCATAAGAAGGAACGGAGTGTGATTTTTGGAAGTTTATGGGAAAGACGAAAAAGTTGGGGCAAGCAGGAAGCTAAAGGGAGACTGAAAACAAGAACAGCAGCCAACAGTACCTGCAGACTCCGAAAAATAAGATGTAAATGAAATGGATGTGGGGCATTATCAGCCTCCCACTCCATTTCCCTAAATATCAGCTTATGTGATCATCACATCAGAGCTGCACCTGACGGAACTGAGATTTGGGCTAACTCAAGAACTTCTACCACTTTAAAAGGTCTGCAGGAATCCAAGGCCACCCTGAAGACTCTCCTCACTCTATTTCACCCGGCCCTACTGGCAGAACCTGATATGTCCCTTCTTAGCTGTTTCATGAAGGGATTGTTGTTGCTCCTCTCAACTATGCTGTGTCATATCAAATTCTACACTCTTATTACTTTCTGGGCAAGAAGATTCCTCAATATCCTTGTTGGATTTATTACTGACTATCCTATCCTTTTGCCCACTTTGGACTCTCCAAAAGCGCAAACACCTTCATCCAGATTTCTGCTGACATAAGGCAAGAAGCCCAAAATGAGCAATTTCTGTACTGTGCTGAAGAAGGGCTTATGCCCGAAACGTCGATTCTCCTGCTCCTTGGATGCTGCCTGACCTGCTGAGCTTTTCCAGCAACACATTTTTCAGCTCTGATCTCCAGCATCCGAAGTCCTCACTTTCTCCTAATTTCTGTACTGTGGATGTCACATTTTGCTGTGTGCATTTGAATCTGGTGCCAAGTGAAGGGGAGCTTGAGACATCCAGGAATAATGATGTCATCAAGTAGAATACGCAGCCAATCACATTGAAAGATTTGCATTGACATATCTTCTGACACAGGGAAGATGCTGCAGTCTATCATTAAGGAAGTTACAAACCAGGCATTTCAAAAATCTCAATGCAACCTGACACAGCCAACACAGCTTTTGTGAAAAGGAAATCATTCTGGATGGAGTTATTAGCATTCTTTGAGGAACTAACAAGGAATATCAATAAAGGAGGTTTACTTGGATTTCCAGAAGTCATCTGATGAGTTATCACTTCATAAGTTACCACAGAATAAGAGTTCTTTGTATTGAATTTATATATCAGCACAGTTAGAGGACTGGTTAGCAAACAGGAAAGAGAGAGTAGGCATAAATGTGTCCATTATCAGTTTGGCACGAATATAATGAATGGAAGCCTCAACAATTTAAAATCCATATCAATCACTTAGAATAAGGGACTAATTATATACATTTCAGAATGACACAGAAATAAGTAGGAAAACAAGTTCTGAAGAGGACATGCAAAGGGACACAGATAGGTTAAATCAGTGTGCATATAATAAGAGTATAATGTGGAAAAATGTGAGCTTGTCTACTTTGATAGGAACAATTGAAAAACAACAAACCTTTTAAATGGAGAGAAACTGCAGAAGTGGGTTCCCATGTACATGAATCACTAAAACTTAGTACACAGGTACAGCAGGTGATTAGGAAGTCAAATGAAATGTTGTTGTTTATTGCAAAGAGAAATAAATAGAGAGGTTTTCTACTGCTGTACAGAGCATTGGCATGATTACATTTTCGGTAATGCATAAATCTGCTGGCCTTCATTAAGAAATGACATAATTGCATTAGAAGAAGTGAATAGAATGTTCGCTCAATTGATTTCTGGATCAAGAGGTTTAGCTGATGAGGAAAGGCTGGACAGGTTGGGCTTGTATCCAATGGAGTTTAGAAGAATGAAAGGTAGTCTCATTGAAACATTTGATACTGTGGGGATTGGTGAAGATAAGATGCTAAAAGGAAGTTTACCAAGAACTCGGGGACAAAGTGTAAAATAATAATGAATCATTTAAAGTAGACATTAGAATTTTTTCTCTCGGAGGGGAGGGGTCATAGGTTTGTAGAATTCTCTTCCCCGCGGAATACAGAAAGCAGGGTCATTGGATATTTTTAAAGTAGGAATAGAAATATTCTTGGCCAACAAGAGAGTTGAAGGACTTTGGGTTGGAAGGTGGTGGAGGTCATCAGAAAAATGAGAGACGATGGCACCGTCAGATCAGCCGAATGTAGACTTGAAGGGCTGAATGGTCTACTTGAGGGGTTGAATTTATCTGTTTTTATGTTTGGTAAATCTAACTGAAAGCAAAGTAAACATACTTCTAAAGAAAAATAATTAATGCCATTTGGGAAAAAAACCACTATAGATTTTAATGACTTTATTAGCCTGTAGTGTGACTTTTAATTATTTTAGTGTCTCCTTCCCCAAATCTCTTTGCTCATGAACTCCATTAAACATCATATTTGTCCAGACATATGTGGCTTCCTCCCAAATTATACCCACTGGAACTGAACCCAGTCAATTATGGTCATTGAAACTCCAATGCTGTATTTTTGTACCTTGTTGTAGTCCTCCTCTACAGTAGTTACACCAGTCTTTTCTTTCTTGAATATGTGCGTGCATAAAGTCACAAAGACTGCCGTGGTTTAATTGTGAGAACAAGCATGGTTTAAATTTGCAAGTTTGGTGCATGTCACTTTAAACTGATGCCACCAAAGAATGGAGTTTGGAAACACAACACAAAATATTTGAAGATTAAAATATCCTGTTTTTGAACAGAAGACAAAGATAAACAATTTGAAAAACACGAAGTTTAATCATGTAAGTCTTAAGTGGCTGCTTTGCCAGCCATTGCGAAATTGTAATAATAATATAAGATTATTTTATGTTCAACTAATCAGGAGTTGTTATATTCCTGAATATTTCTGACACAAATAAATAAATGAAACACAAATATAACCACTCAATTTGGTGTCATCTGCAAATTTCAGAGCTTTGTGTAACTTGTGATGAGGAACCAAATCAACAACTTAATTTGTTTTCACATTAACTCATTATTTGAATTCAACAGTATGTACTGTTCTTAAAAATACATCTCCCACTGGACCTGTTCTAATGCCTCCACTACTTGTGCCAACTTGCGGTGCTGGACTATAAGCATCACCTTTCCTCCCAAATATGCTGAAATTTGCAACAGTATTGTTTGACTCAGATGCAGCACCTGTAGGGTTTGCAGATTCACCCATTTAGTTATCTCAGGACCCACCATACTGGAGTGGAAGAAAGCCATCTTCAATCATAAGGACTGCCTCAGAAAAGAAGGGGCTGTTTCAACTCCTGAGTCAAAAGGTGGTGAATTAGGTCATACTCCAGGACTTGAGCACAAAAACCAACTAAGGAAACACTGCTCTTTCAGAGGAGGGATTAACCAGAGGCCTCTTTTGACTTTTCAGACAGCCATCCATGATCCCATGGGACTACTTTGAAGATCCGGGTACCCCGGTTTCCTCCCACATTCCAAAGATGTGCAGGTCAGGTGAATTGGCCATGCTAAATTGACCATAGCTGTTAGGTGCATTAGTCAGAGGGGGGTGGGTTACTCTTCGGAGGGTCGGTGTGGACTTGTTGGGCCAAAAGGCCTGTTTCCACACTGTAAGGAATCTAATCTAATGTTAAAAAAAACAACAGGAGAGTTATCGCCAGCGTACTCATGAACATTTTTACCTCAATTAACATCACAAAAACTGATTGATCACAACACTTTGCTGTGTGTGGGCTTGCTGTGTGCTAATAGGCTACTTCATTTCCTATGTTCTAAGAGTGACAATACTTAGAAGGTATTCCACTGGTTGGAGGGGTCTTTGGGACCTCCGCTGATTGTGACATTTTCTGTGTAAATGAAAGCTTTTCATTTCTGCCCAACTGTCATCACAACACTGACAGCTGTGTCAGCTGCAAGTATTATGGCCCCTGTTACTACAACAGGATGTGCTGTATGTTTAGCAGTATTTTTAAAAATAATAATTCATAGGATGTGGGCATCACTGGCTAGGCCAGCATTTATTGCCCTAAAGGCAGTTTAGAATCTACCACATTGCTGTAGGTCTGGAGTCACATGTAGGTCATACCAGGTAAGGATGGCAGTTTCCTTTCCTAGGTAAAAACAATGACTGCAGATGCTGAAAACCAAATACTGGATTAGTGGTGCTGGAAGAGCACAGCAGTTCAGGCAGCATCCAACGAGCAGCGAAATCAACGTTTCGGGCAAAAGCCCTTCATCAGGATGAAGGGCTTTTGCCCGAAACGTTGATTTCGCTGCTCATTGGATGCTGCCTGAACTGCTGTGCTCTTCCAGCACCACTAATCCAGTTTCCTTTCCTAAAAGACTTCAGTGAATCAGATGTGTTTTGCCTGACAGTTGACAACAGTCTTCAAGGTCATCACTGGACTCTTATTTACAGATTTTTATTGAATTCAAATTCTACCATATAGCATGGCGGGATTTAAACCATGTCCTCTAGAACATTACCTGGGTCTCTCAATTAATAGTGTAGTGATAAAATCACTAGTATTAACTCCTCTAAAGTGGTGCTCTGAGCTGTGAGGAGTGTTTTGAGCGATGACCATTATGTTATGTCTCACAATCAGCATGCAATATTCCTCTAAGGAACATACTCATAATATTAGCATTGAAATGTGTCATGTGACCAGACAGCAAAGAGTTCTCAAAGACTGTCTTATTTAGGATCACTTGAAACATGACATGCTGATGGAACCATAACCAAATAGCTTAATGGGAGTCCATACACCCATCAAACATAAGAACAGGAGTAGGCCTTTTGGCCTCTGGAGCCTGTTCCGCCATTCAGTAGGATCATGGCTGATCAAACATTCCTCATGTCCACTCTCCTGCCGTTTCCCCAGGTGATGTTCCTGTGAATGTAATGTGTAAATACTTGAGGCGTTGTAAACGTCTGTTGAATCTTTCAATACCATGCTACTCATGCTTAGTTTCTTATGTTACAAGAGACAGCGTAGCAAGAGCCACATCAGGAATCATCATTATCATGAGCAGTGGTATTTATCCATAAAATACTCCAATCCCTTGGTGGCATAACTTCCAAAGGAAGGATATTACTAAATTGGAGAGGATTCAGAAAAGATTTACCAGGCTGTTGCCGGGAATGGAGGGTTTGAGTTATGAAAATAGGCTGGAACTTTTTCACTGGAGCATGAGGTGACTTTATAAAGTCATGAGGGATATAAATAGGATTAACAGCAAGGGTCTTTTCCATAGGGTGGGGAAGGGGGGCATATTTTTAAGGTGAGAGGAAAAAGATTTTAAAAGGACAATGTGGGGCAACATTTTTTACACAGAGAGTAGATCGTGTGTGGCATGAACTGCCAGAGAAAGTGGTGGATGGAGGTACAGTTACAACATTGAAAAGACATTTGGATAAGTAAGTGTATAGGAAACATTAGGATGGATATGGGTCAATTATAGTTAAGTGGGACTAGTTTAGTTTGGTTAGCATGGACTAGTCAGACCAAAGGGTACTTTTCCCTTTTTCAGGCTGTACGACTATAAATGAAGTCTAACCAATCGACAGCTTTGGACAAAAGTACAGTTTCTTCACCCCTTTAACCAGCATCAATTTCTATGAGTACAGACTGCTATACTCTGAAGATATAGCATTAACAAAGAAGATAAAGTTAATTTCTTTTCATTGGAATTTAAGTTATTTTGAGGCAAAATAAATTTTAAAGCAGCCTCAATAAAAAAAACATGCTGAAGCCAACCTTTATGCTGACAGAGAACAGAAAGCCAAAAATGCTATTCTTTCCTGAGAGTTGATACAAAAGTTACAACCTTTGTCAGAACACCAGCTGCTTAATCTGTTCTTAAAATCCATTGGCACAAAGTCAAGACCACTGTTATAATTTACACTGAATTAAAGATATAGTCCCAACACTTTTAATGTGGGGTCACAAATAGCAGAAACCTTATTATGCAATAGACAAATCACAGTGGTACCTTTACTGAATTATATTTGTTCAAACAGTTTATGCAGTTCTAATTTACAGATCAAATTGATCCTGAGGAAAGGGTACTGAGGAGGCCATCATTAAACAGGGCCCTTACAGTAATAACACTCATTTTTTTCTGTGGACGATCAGAAAGATCCAGAAAAGATTCTTAAAGACCGGCTGACGATAAGATTTCACCTCAGGATTAATAGATGCCTATTCATATCACATAGACAGCAAACCCAAGAGTCTATTGACCAGTCTGGCAGAAGATTCTCCAGCAAAGGGCATGGGTGTGACTTTTCTAAAGCAGAACCAGAGAGGTTTGTTGAATTAATCATCACTTCCATTAATCATCAACCTCAGTACTAATCAGTGCTTGAATCCCCAGTCTTTAAATCCCAAGTATAACAAAACAAAAGAACTGTAGATAAAAGCAAATTACTGCAGATGCTGGAATTTGAAACCAAAAGAGAAAATGCTGGAAAATATCAGCAGGTCTGGCAGCATCTGTAAGGAGAGAAAACAGCTGACATTTCTAGTCTAACTGACCCTTTGTCAAAGCTTTGACAAAGGGTCAGTTAGACTCGAAACATCAGCTCTTTTCTCTCCTTACAGATGCTGCCAGACCTGCTGACATTTTCCAGCATTTTCTCCAAAGAACTGTAGATGCTGGTAGTCATAAACAAAAGCAGAAATTGTGAGGAAAAACTCAGCAGGTCTGACACCATCTGTGGAGAGAAATCAAAGTTAACGTTTCAAGTCCAATGACCTTTGTGCTGCTCAGTATTTGAATCCTAGTATTTGTTCTTTCACTGCTGCTCAGTTTTAGATCCTGTTTGTATCCCCAGTACTACCCAGTGTCTAAATCCTCAGTATTGTGCAATATTTGTATCCCCAGTGTTGTCCAGTTTTGAAGCTTCACTGAAAAAAATGCTGAAAATCACAATGAGTCAGGCATCATCTGTGGACAAACAGCAAGCCAGCATTTTGAGTCTAAATCACTTTTCATCAGAGTTGATTTGAAGTGTTGAGGGGACAGCATATATGCAATAGTGAGGTGGTTGGAGTGCTGGAGGAAAAAGGATGTTCATACTACAGATTAAGTCATCCATTCCCATTGCACACCATTTGAATATTCAGTATTGCAGGGTATGTCAATGTTCAGTATTATACAGTGTTTGAATGTTCAGTACTATTCACTGTTTCAATATTCAGTACTGCAGTGTGTTTGAATGTTCAGTATTATTGTGTTTGAATATTCACTATTATACAGAGGTTGAACGTTCAGTATTATAGTGTTTGAATGTTCAGTATTTGGGGCTGCACAGTGGCTCAGTGGTTAGCACTGCTGCCTCACAGTGCCAGGGATCCAGGTTCGATTCCAGCCTTGGGTGACTGTCTGTGTGGAGTTTGTACATTCTCCCCGTGTCTGCATGAGATTCCTCCGGGTGGTCCGGTTTCCTCCCACAGTCCAAAGGTGTGCAGGCCAGGTGAATTGGGCAATTTAGAATAGTGTTAGGTGCTTTAGTCAGAGGGAAATGGGTCTGGGTCAGTTTCTCTTCGGAGGGTCAGTGTGGACTTGTTGGGCCGAAGGGCCTGTTTCAACACTGTAGGGAATCTAATCTTATACAGTATTTGAATGTTCAGTATTATGCAGTGTTTGGATGTTCAGTATTATATAGAGTTTGAATGTTCAGTACTGCACTGTTTGAATGTTCAGTATTATACAGTATTTGAATGTTCAGTATTATAGTGTTTAAATGTTCAGTATTATACAGTGTTTGAATGTTCAGTATTGCAGTGTTTGAATGTTCAGCATTATACAGAGTTTGAATGTTCAGTATTATACAGTATTTGAATGTTCAGTATGAAAGTGTTTAAATGTTCAGTATTATACAGTATTTGAATATTCAGCATTATACAGAATTTGAATGTTCAGTACTATACTGTGTTTGAATGTTAAGTATAATACATTGGGCGGTGGTGGTATAGTGATCATGTCTGTGGGTTAGTAGTCTACAAGCTGATGATCTGGGGTGAGTTCGAGTCCCACTACAGCAGATAGTGAAATTCTGATTTTGTGGGCGGCACAGTGGTTAGCACTGCTGCCTCACAGCGCCAGAGACTCGGGTTCAATTCCCACCTCAGTCTGTGTGGAGTTTGCACATTCTCCCCATGTCTGCGTGGGTTTCCTCCGGGTGCTCTGGTTTCCTCCCACAGTCCAAAGATGTGCAGGTCAGGTGAATTGGCCATGCTAAATTGCCCGTAGTGTTAGGTAAGGGGTAAATATAGGGGTATGGGTGGGTTGCGCTTCGGCGGGTCGGTGTGGACTTGTTAGGCCGAAGGGCCTGTTTCCACACCGTAATGTAATCTAATCTAATCTAATCTAAATACAGTGTTTGAATGTTCAGTATTATACAGTGTTTGAATATTCAGGATTATACAGTGTTTGAATGTTCAGTACTGCAATGTTTGAATATTCAGTATTATGCAATGTTTCAATGTTCAGTATTATAGTGTTTGAATATTCAGTTTTATACAGAGTTTGAATGTTCACTATTATACAGTCTTTGAATGCTCAGTATTATAGTGTTTGAATATTCAGCATTATGCAGTGTTTGAATGCTCAGTATTATAGTGTTTGAATATTCAGCATTATGCAGTGTTTGAATGTTCAGTATTATAGTGTTTAAATGTTCAGTATTATGCAGTGTTTGAATGTTCAGTATAATACAGTGCTTGGATGTTCAGTATTATAGTGTTTGAATATGCAGTACTGCAGAGTGTTTCAATGTTCAGTATTACAGTGTTTGAATACTCAATACTGCAGAGTGTTTCAATGTTCAGTATTATAGTGTTTGAATACTCAGCACTGCAGTATTTCAATGTTCAGTATTAGTGTTTGAATACTCAGCACTGCAGTATTTCAATGTTCAGTATTATGCAGAGTTTGAATACTCAATACTGCAGTGTTTCAATGTTCAGTATTAGTGTTTGAATACTCAGTGCTGCCCCTTAAGTCGTCAGTATTGCAGAGTGTTTGAATACTCACTGCT
Source organism: Chiloscyllium punctatum (assembly GCF_047496795.1). NCBI lineage: Eukaryota > Metazoa > Chordata > Chondrichthyes > Orectolobiformes > Hemiscylliidae > Chiloscyllium > Chiloscyllium punctatum. The sequence goes on along the minus strand of NC_092777.1, from coordinate 33,896,913 downwards.
ACTACTACCTCTGCCTGCCTGCACTCTGTAGAGTAGTGTTGTACCACATGAATACTGTACAGTCTGTATCTACAAGGAGCAGCAGCGCTCGGTATGTAACTGTACAAGGAGTAGCAGCTCCGGCGCTCGGCCGCAAAAGCAACATCTCGGTCCTCGGTCCCCGGTCCCAGTCCCTCTCCTGCGGCTGCAGTACCCAGGCTGTCTCCTACCTCAGGCGGCCTGGATCCTTTAATAGGCCGCCGCTGCTGCTTTTCTCTTCCGCCTTCTTGGAGGTTGCTCTCTTCAGGGCCGACATGGTGCATTGGGGAGGAGATGTGGGTGAATGCACTGCCCACACCGCCAGCAGCAGCCACAAGCAATCGAGCAGCTGCAGGGGAGATCTCAGGCAAGAGCTGGAACCTAGGCTCAGTTTTGCATCCGAATGAATGTAGCACTTCCCCCCTCTGCAAAGCGACTGCTTTATGAATGTATCAGGACTGAGCAGTGACCCTTTAATCTTGCCAATCCAGAATGCAAGTTTTCAGCCTGGGGTTTGGAACTGGGTAAATTTGGGCAGAACAACTGGGATTGCAAAATAAAATCAAAGTAAAACAAAATTGTGGCACCTCATCAGAGAGGGTGGAGTAATGTTTGCCTTACTGTTGGGTAAAAATAATATCTGTCAATAGACTAACTTGTGAACTATTCAGGGCAGCCTTTGTTTGGGTGTTCAGGTGTTCTTGCCCCAAGCTTACACAAGTTAGAAGATGCCAGTCCTACTGTCCAATCTGGGAGATCTTTCGGCGCAAGTGGGACATCCTGTGGCATAATCCTCGAAACGAGTCAGACTTTCGTATGACCAGTTTGATATAATTTCTACAATCTCTCTGCGTATTTTGCATCCAGTATTGGGATCAGTTTTAAAATAGGCCCCACTTTTCCATTGAGAATCTTTGTCAAGACTGACTGTATGTTGCACCTAACCACCTTACTATACAGAGATATCTTGTCTCTGAGCACAACAGTCATGGTGAATCTACTGCACTAGTTTCAATTTGATTGTGGTTGTATTGAAATTTGTTTTGTGCAAGTTATAACTGACATCAAAATTACTGAATGGTTCTGCTACACTCTTATGGCCAATACTTACGTACAAAATACATTGCCACAGGCAAATTTAGGTATTTCTGAATGGGTTTTTAAAAATGTCACAAATACTTATATAAAAACAGAATAATTCTGCTGTGTCATTATTTTCTCTCACAGGCCACAGACTTTGTATGTTTAAAGAATGGCTGATAGTCTTGGAGACAAGCCAATGGAGGCAGACAATGGGATGAGTACACTTAAACCTCCACAGACAGGTTTGAAACTGGTACATCTAGATTTGAAAGGAGCACCACCCAGGGTCTCCTATCTATTAGAGGTGATTTATGAGTCACAATAGTGGCATTTTAATATTTCTTCTCAGAGATTATACTTTACAACAAAATTAAAGTCACTCTAACTTGCAAAATGGTTTCAGTAACGAAACTGAAGACTGATTTTTTTAAATCAAATTTTAAACAAACATTTGCCTGAATAGTTAACTATAATTATTGATATTTTAGCATGGAAAAATGTTAATAAAGCATTCATTATGTTGTAATTAACATATATTATCCAATTCTGTGTCTCAGAGGATGGCATTGCCAATGAGACTATGCAGGAGAAATATTTACCAGCTGGAATGAGAAACTTCAATAATGTGGATAGACCCTTGTGAACGTGGAGCTATGTCCATTGATCATTAAGAGAATGTTCAAAAGAAGTGTTTAAGTTTATGAGGTTTTGATGTTATAAACAACATACAAACTAGGGAAGGAGCCATACTAGATCTGGTTTTGGGGAATGTGCCTAGTTAGGTGATTGACATTTCAGTGGGGGAGCATTTTGGGAGCAGGAACCATAACCCTCCAAGTTTTAAGTTTCTTATGGATAAGGATAAAATAGTCATCAGATTAAAGTACTGAATTGGGAGAAGGATAATTACAACAATATTAGATCGGAACTGGTGAATTGGCGGCAGCTATTTGATGGTAAATCCACAGCTGGCATATAGGAATCTTTGAAAGGCCAGTTGATTAGAGTTCAGGACTAGTATGTTCCTGTGAAAATGAAGGATAAGGATGGCAAGAGAAATTGAGAGTTTATACAGAAAGAAAAAAAGGAGATGCATAAGGTTTAGGAAACTGAAGACAGACAGAGCCTTCCATCAATACAAAGATAGCAGGAAAGAACTCAAACAAAGACATAGGAGGGCTAAAAGAGGTCATGAAATGTCTTTGGCAAACAGGATTAAGGAATATCACAAGGCATTTTATACATATATAAGGTGCAAGAGGGTAATTAGGGAAAGGTAGGTGTACTCAAGGACAAAGGAGGAAATTTAAGCGTGGAGCTGGAGGAAATGGGTGAAGTCCTTAATGAATACTTTGCCTCGGTATTCACAAAGGAGAGGGACATGGAGGATGGTGAGTCTTGGAAGGGATATGTTGATGTTCTACAGCATGTTGATATCAAAGGTGTTGGGTAACTTGAAAGGCTTTAAGGAAGGTAAGACCCAGAAACTGTTGGGATCTATCCCAGAGTGCTGAGGGAGGTTGTAAAGAAATTGCTGGGCCTTGTACAAAATCTTTGTGTCATCTTTAGTCACAGGAGAGGTTTGAGAGAACTGAAGAATAGCCAATGTTGTTCCTTTATTTAAGAAGGGCAAAAGGGATAATCCAGGAAATTACAGGCCAGTGAGCCTTACGTCAGTGGTAGAGAAATTATTGGTGAAGATTGTTAGCAATAAGATTTACTCACATTTGAAAATGTATGGACTTATGAGCAATGGTCAGCATGGCTTTTTGAGGGGAAGGTCATGTCTCACAAACTTGGTTCAGTTTTTGAGGAAGTGACAAAAATGATTGAGGGCTGGGTAATGGCTATCTATACCAACTTTAGCACGGCCTTTGACAGGTTCCTCATGACAGGCTGATACAAAAGCTGGTAAAATGGATACAGAACTGGCTTAGTCATAGAAGACAGAGAGTAGCAATAGAAGGGAGTTTTTCCTCAGTGGTGTTCTGCAGGGATCAGTGTTGGGACCTCAGTCATTTGCGATATGTATCTGAATGTGATTTGAAGGACAATGTAGGTGGCCTGATTAGTAATTTCATGGATGACGAAGATTGGTGAGGATGGGGATAGCGAGCAAGATGACTAGAGGATACAGCAGGATATAGATAGACTGAGACTTGGGCAGAGAAATGGCAAGTAGAGTTATTCCAGATAAATGTGAAGTGATGCATTTTGGAAGATCTGATGTAGGAAGGGAATATACAGTAAATGCAGAAGCCTTAGTTACATCAACATACAGAAGGATCTAGATCCACAGTTCCCTGAAAGTGGCAACACAGTGGATAAAGCATATGGCACATTTGCCTTCATTGGTCGGGATATAAAGTATGAAAATTGGCAAGTCATGTTGCAGCTGTAGAGAACTTTAGTTAGGCCACATCTGGAATATTGCAAACAGTTCTGGTTGTCACACTGCCAGAAGATTGTGGAGGCTTTGGAGAGTCTCCAGAAACAGTTTATCAGGATGTTGCCTGGTTTGGAAGCTATTAGCTATGAGAAGAAATTGGACAAACTTGGTTTGTTTTCACTTCAATGTTGAAGGACGGGAGTTTCCTTGATAGAAGTTTCCAAAATTATGAGAGGAATGGATAGTCTGAGTTTCTTTTCCCAGTGTAGAAATGTCAATTATTAGGGGACATAGGTTTAAGGTACAAGGCAGTAAGTTTAAAGGAGATGTGAAAGGCAATTTCTTTTACATGGAGGGTGGTAAGTGCCTGAAATGTGTTGCCGGAAGAGTGGTGGAGGTCGATAGAATAGCAATGTTTAGCAGGTATTTTGACAGATATATGGATAAGTAGGCAAAAGGTTTTTAGTTTAAAAAGGCATCATGAGTCGGCACAGTTTTGGTGGACCTTGTGCTGTACTGTTCCTTGTTCTGTTTGTTTTTTTATAATCATGGGAAATTATTTCTACTGGGCAGTAACTTAGTAACTCAAAGTCTAAGTCGACACAGGCAAACTCGACTAGGTAACACTGTTCACTGTTGTCAATTTCTAAGATTCTTGTGATTAATGTGGCAAACTTGAAAATTACAAAAGTACAGTGTAATCCCAATTCATGTTGTTTACATAGCCCCAAGTCAATTCATGCAATAAGTTAAACTTTGCAACCAATGATATGTTTTGATACGTTAAAGGAAGAGATTACATATTATTGAAATAAATTGTAATCAAATGGATTCCATTAACTTCCTTTGTACTTAATGAGCAGAGTTCTTGCACTTATGACTTGTTATTCTGAAGCCGTTAGTGAGTTAAAATTGCCTTACAAAAAAAATTAACTTAAAGTTTACTATCTAGATATTTTCTGATTAATGTGAGGGCGAATATTATGTCTATTCTGTACATCTTGTAACAGAGCTGTTAAGTTTCAACCTTTGCAATTTAACCTCACCACAATGGATAGTAAAGAGATTAAGTAATTTGCATGTTTAGTTTTATTCATTCAGGGGATGTGGGCATTGCTAGCATGGTCAACATTAATTGCCCATCCCTGTTGCCCAGATGGAACTAAAGCATCAATCACATTGCTATAGATCTGGAGTCACATGTAGGCTAGACCAGGTAAGAATGGCAGATTTCCTTTCGTATCACCCCTGAAACAGGTGACTTACACGTGTATGCACATCTGATTATGAGGTCGTGTAGATTTTTAACATGTAATTCTTTAAAAACACACTTAGTAATTTAACTTTGATCCTTTGACCTGCTTTTCTCACAATATTAAAGATCACCTTTCATTACTGAAAAGTTTTGTTTCATAAAATTGTAACTTGATGTAGTCTGCCTTCTAAGGAGCTAGCACAATTACAATGGGTCAAATGGTTTCTCTGTGCTCTGTGATTCTATGAGCTTCTGAAATTTGAATTGAAATAGCTATATTTCAATTTTCTGTTGTAGATCTTGCCTCTGCTTTCTCACCTTGGTGCAGATGGTATTCTACTGGAGTATGAAGATATGTTTCCATATGAGGGAAAGCTGCGGGTGTTACGGTCCCCAAATGCCTACAGGTGAAGTTTTCATAAGTGAATTAATATATGACTACTCTAAGTTACTTTGTTTTTCTTCTAATTCATAAGGTGCGATGGAATTTTAATTACTTCTTGCTCCACAGTTTCCTGGTTCATTGGAATGCTGTTTACTCTCTGGTTGCATAAACCTACTTCCCACTATGGTCCTTTTTGGGGAACTAATCAGTGGTTTCTTGGGTGATGAATGTTATTGTAGAATTCCATTTGCAGAATTAACAGTGAAGACCATGGATTCTTCTTGCTTAAGCATTGTTAAATTTATTTGTGCACTGTGATATATTTGTCCTCATTGTAAGTAGATGGAATAAAAAAGAAGCAATAAAATATTTTTGAAAACCAGAACAGTACAGGAATGCTAAAAATCAAACCACCTGTACGACGGAGAAAAGGCAAGTTGATTTTGATTGGGTAATACATTGTAAGGAAGAAAACAACAGGCTAATATAAACTCTCCAAGCTCCCAATAATCAAAGAAGTGTATACAGTTTAAAGATATCCTATTTGCTTGCAGACAACAGAGCCCTCTTTATGAATTCCTTTAACTAGCATTAATAAGCCAATTTACAAGCTTGCCTTATTATCTTAAATTGGTTGTCTTTTTCTACTGACAACAGTATCTTGTTGGTGGAAAACACTACCTGTGAAGCCAGTGGAGAGTAGTAGCATGAAACAGCCAACTTAGGAGATGTTCTGCCTTTAATACAACTGAGTACTATCACGTATGAATATCATAGGCTACTCATCCCAGTGGTTCACTGACCACATCAAATGGTATGCTCCACCAGCTGCTCATAAACATTAGAAACCGTCCGCCACCAGGATACACTTGCAAAATCCAAAACAGAATATTTACAGTAAGATATGACTTTAAACAATCCAGTGTTCATTAATAGCTACGCTAACAATTGATTTCAGTAGAAAACCAAACGTTGTGATGACAAATGCTTGCTGCATTGTAATCTAAGTGTTAAAATGTTTAAAACCTTTCCTAATATAATGTCATTGTTAAACTAAATGCAACTTCTACCATGATGTTCAGTGTACTAACTGGAACAAGGTCAGCTAGGTGGACCTCAGAATATGAGTTCCTTGACTGGACCAAGTTAACATTTCCAATCAGGGAGTCTCGGCTGACAGATATAAACAGAAGTGTCAGGGGTTCTGTTCGCTCAAGCAGATCATTTTGAGCTAGCTGGATCAGGTCATGTACTATGCACGTGTAAATAAAGGATGACTTGGTGTTAGGAAACTGGCCTTCATTGGAGTTATTTCACCCAGGGTTTTACAGACTTCCTCACTCTATGGCCCTTTAAAAATGGTAGTTGGGACTCAGAGTGGGTCTGAGGGTTGTCAGGCATAAGTTGGTACAGCCAGTATGAGATGCCGTAATGCTTGAATGGGAAGAATCAAGGTTTGGCCTGAACTAGCATGGATGGTTGAAGGAGTCAGGGGGGATATAAATGAGGATATGCAAGGGTTTGGGCTAGAGGGCCTAAAACGTTAATATGACAGGAAAAGATTCCTAGAAACCAAGACATACCGAGTTTTGAGAAGATTTGTAGCTCAGGTTGAGGTTCTGGATACAGGTTTGCTCGCTGAGCTGGAAGGTTCATTTCCAGATGTTTCGTCACTACACTAGGTAATACCTTCAGTGGGCCTCAGGCTGAATCATCAGCAGTGCTTCATCCAGAAATGCAGTTCCAGCATTTTGGGATGTCTCACCTTGATTGTGAAATTCTCGTCCATTATCTCTGCTTTAATCAATTCCTGTGATATGTGCCCCTATATTCTTTGGCGTTGGAATTTTCTCACACACATACATACACACCCCACCCAATCCCTGTCCTGAATGTTAGTACAATGTTAGCTATATATGTTCCGCTATTAATAAATGCTAGTTGGAGCTCTTGTATGTGCCAGCTAAGAAAACAAGCAAAAACTGATCAACAGACAAAATTTTAAAAAACAGCTGACAGCCTGCCCAAAACAAAAACACATCAGACTTGACTCAGTATAAGCCTAAACTGTGTTTTAAATGCTCCATGGCCTATTTTTCCCTGTCTCCATAACCATCTCCAACTTTATCACATTTTGAGAACTTCCCATTTCACCAACACTCTTTTGAACATCCCCACCCAATTGAAGTACCATCAGAAATTGTAAATTGTGATGTTTAGCTGCTATGCTCTGCAATTTCATCCCTAATTTTTTTTTCCTCTTCGCCTTCTTCCTCACTTACGGCCATTCCTGAAACCCACCTTCTGACTGAACCTATTCCAGGTTGGTTCACTATTTGCAATGACTTATTCCAAGCTTCCTTAAGGCATTGTATGATACTACAACAGTTGTATGAAAATGTTCAGAAGTACTTTACTGGATGGTGTCCATGCTAAAGTAGACAGAAAATTATATGGGTCAGATGTTATGAGAATACGTCAGATGGCAACTTAAGTTGTTCACAAGGACAATGCAATGAATATAATCAGTTAGGATTTTCTGAAAGCTTTTCACAATGGTCTAAAAATTAGATTACAAAGTAAGTAAGGATTAATGTCGTTATTGGCACATAAGCTTATTGATTTACAGGCTGATTTAACAACAGAAAGCAAATGGTAGTGATGTCAGAGAAAAGATCTGTTGAAATTTAGCAGGACTTTATTCAGCGTCTCTTGCTATTCAATTGTTTTCTAAATGTTATGGGGCCTGCTATCAGTAATTTGTAGTCACATTAAACTTTGTGGGCAGATACTGAACAAAAGAATTATCAGAAAATATTTATAAGAATGTTGCCAGGGTTCGAAGATTTAAGCTGTAGGGAGAGGCTGAAAAGGCTGGGGCTGTTTTCCCTGGAATATCCGAGGCTGAAGGGTGACCTTACAGAAGTTTATAAAATCATGAGGGGCATGGATAGGGTAAATAGAGAAAGCCTGGGTTGGAGGAGTTCAGAACTAGAGGGCATAGGTTTAGGGTGAGGGGGAAAGGTTTAAAAGGGCCAACTTTTTTACCCAGAGGATGGTGTATATAATGGAATGAGCTGCCAGACGAAGTGGCTGAGGCTGGTAAGGTTACAATATTTAAAAGGCATCTGGATGGGTATACGAATAGGAATAGTTTAGAGGGATATCGGCCAAGTGCTGGCAAATGGGACGAGATTAATTTAGGATATCTGGTCAGGATGGACGGGTTGGACTGAAGCAGCTGTTTCTGTGCTGTATATCTCTATGACTCGATTCGTGCTCATAAGATCTGAACAGATGAGCTGAGGAATGATGGATTTTAACATAGGGAAGGGAATATCAGGCAACATATATGTAATTTGCTGACCATTTCCAGACTGAGTTGTCACCATTAAAATTGCAACAAGGAATATCTGTGGTCCCTCATTGGCAAGTTTGAAGCTGAGGACTCTTGAGAAGTGCAGCACATAGCCTGCACTGCGTAATCCATCTCCCCTTTTAAGGGGGGAATGGGGAAGTGGTGGGCAGTACACATATCCACAGTCTATTGAGACCCTGAAGTAGCCAATTAATGGCCCATCTAAGTGCCTCATCCTGCAGCATCTGCGTGGATTCATTGAGTGTGATAGTTGCTTTGGTTGGTTTCTTCTCCCACTTAACATATGACAAAATTCATGGGCGGCACGGTGGCTCATTACTTAGCACTGCTGCCTCACAGCACCAGAGACCCGGGTTCAATTCCTGCCTTGGGCGACTGTCTGCATGGAGTTTGCATGTTCTCCCTGTGTCTGCGTGGGTTTCCTCTGGGTGATCTGGTTTCCTCCCACAATCCAAAGATGTGCAGGTCAGGTGAATTGGCCATGCTGAATTGCCCATAGTGTTGGGTGCATTAGTCAGAGGGAAATGCGTCTGGGTGGGTTACTCTTCGGAGGATCGGTGTGGACTTGGGCCAAGTGGCCTGTTTCCACACTGTAGGGAGTCTAATCTAATCAATTATCCATAGAGGTGCCAGGAATTGAAGGCATATTCAGAGCTGCAGTTTGTGTTGATGGTCAATAATGATTTATTTTTCTCATTGCAGTCCGTCAGAAATCAAAGAAATCTTGAATCTTGCCAGAGTGCTTCATTTTGAAGTAATTCCATTAGTGCAAACCATTGGCCACATGGAGGTGAGTTTAGAAACAAACTAAAGAGGAAAGGCCACATGAGGCTAAATCTCAAGAAATTTCCAAAGAGGATGGACGAATAACTTTACTGTAAATAATGCTGCCTCACAATTGAATGCATAAGAACACATTAATTAGTATGTGACTTAAGTCATCTGTGCATTTCCTTAGAACTTAGATAACTGATAAAATTTGTTTCATTTTGTATCTAACACTTTGCATAATTTTGCAGTGTTCGTTCATGCCTTATGTATGGTATGTTAGTCTAACCTCTGGTTAAACCTTTTTTTAATATGTATTGTGAAATCCTGTGCTCCAAAATGTGAATCATCCTTGATGTATTTCAATGTAGTTGTACTCTGTCAGTTTGGGACTTGGAATTCATATCCACTTAACTACTGGAGAATAAAATAACCCATGAGAGACTTCTGGATATTAGATCTGGAATGTCTTGTTATTTTGATAAGTTGAATTACCACTGATTGATACTTTACTTTTAAACCTTGTTCTTACAGTTTGTGCTGAAACATAAAATGTTTTCCCATCTTCGCGAAATGAAAGGATTTCCTAACAGTCTCATTCCTCATAAGAAGGAGTCAATGGAAGTAGTAGAATCCATGATTGACCAGATCATGGCAATACATAAAGACTCAAAATGGCTGCACATTGGATCAGATGAGGTACTACAATTAGGTGGAAGGTTTGCTGTGTAGTTTGCAAAAATATTGTTTGTCCTTGGAGGTTAAGTTAATTATGTGGTGTTTACCTTTCTTAAGATAAAAATTGTTCATTTCTATGTTATTTTTAGGTTTATTACCTTGGTGAAAGTGAAGAATCTAAGCAATTATTTGCACGAACTGAAACTACTGCGGACAGCCTATTTCTGTCTCATGTGAAAGCAGTTGCAAATTACATTGTCACTAGCTACCCTAATGTGAAACCCATCATTTGGGATGACATGCTCCGGAACATCAATGAAGAGAAACTTAAAGGTATTGTCACTTTTGCAATGACTCCATTTAAACTAAAACTATAAAAGGCAAAATACACTTTGCTTTAAGGTCAGCTTTTCAGATGACCTGATTCCCAGCACGATGCACGTGGTGTAGATCAGTTGAAACATTGAAACCCCACGATAGATTCAAAACAATGTTCCCTTCTTTATTGCTGTCATACCTAACCAGTTTGTCTACAGAGAGTTCCCATTTATATAGCAGAACCAACAAAAAGTTGTTCAGACTTTCCCACCTGTGATCCAAGACACAAATGTGCCAGATACATCAGAGAGTTGTGCTATGCCAATGATACCACACCAGCATTCCATGTCAAGGAACACCTTTAAGCTGTGAATAAATCAACTTTCATGTTGATGGTCAAACCAAACCCTACACAAACATGAGGAAGACTAATGCCATGGTCCAAAATATTGTTGTACTACTAACAGTCAGTGTTAATGGACCTGCAGTAACAAATGATCTGACATTTGTTGCTGAAATCAACACGTGCATTGCATCAATTATGTCCAGATTGTGTAAGTAAGAGTCCAAAGATAGCCACTTGACAGAAAATCCTGAACTGCGAGATAGCTGAATCCTCGGAGCACTGCTCTACAGTCGTGAGACCTGGACAACATATGCTAGACAGAAGAAAAGACCAAACAGGATACATTTGACACAGCATCATTTTATAAGTCCCAGTCACCAACTCAAAGATCCTGGAGTGTGCTAATTTCATCAGCACACTCAATACTAAGCCAATGATGGCTATAATGACTTGGTCATATTCGGTGGAAGATGGCTGCATACCCAAAGACATTCTATATGGTAAGCTGGCACGGAGTCGATGTAGGTACTTCTACAAAGATTCCTGCATGTGTGAGAAATGGAGATGGCAACAGTGACACAACTGTACGACAACACTGAAGGCCAAACAAAGAGAAATGGAAAGTTCATCGAGCTGAGAAGGTGGCCCAGAATAAAAAGATGCCAGTGAAATCCATACCTTCACAGCAATGTGACTCCATCTATAGCTAGTGCAGGAGAGATGGCCATGCCGGCATGGCGCCCCTGTGATACATGAAGTAATGATTAAAAGTTAACCATCAAAGCACAAACCAATGTCAAGATGGAAGGATGCCAGAGGCTTATGCTCCTCCATTATTACTATTTGGGTGTTTTTGCCATCACTTTAAATACATTATTTTTTGCTCTGACTTTAAAAGAAGGAGAAAGACTTGCATTTCCCAGTATTTTTTAAAACCCTGAGGATATCCCAAATCATTTTACCAAGAATTAATTATGTTAGAAGTGTAGTCATTGTTGTAAAGTAAAAAAAGTGGCAATAAATGTGTACACTGCTAACTCTCACAAACTCCAATGTCGAAACAACTAGATAATCTGTGTTTCTAATGTTGATTTAGGGATAGAGATCACCTTCAAATTTGTAGCATGGAATCTTTTACATCACCTGAGATCAAATAGGGCCTCGATTTAAAGTTTCAACCAAAATATTAGATTTCTAGGCTATAGGACTTTATTGACTGGAGTTCAGAAAAATGAGGAGGTGTGTCACAAAACCTGCAAAACTTTAACAGGACTGGACAGAGCAAACACAAGAAGGGTATTGCTGCAGACCAGAGAGTCCAGAACCAAGGGTCACATTGTAAGGAAAAGGGGTAAGCCATTTAAGACTGAGATAAGGAGAAACTTCTTCACTCAGTGAGTGGTGAGCCGATGGCATTCTCCGCCACAAAGCAATTGATGATAAATCTTGAATTGTTTCAAAGAGGAGATAGATATACTTCTTAGAGCTAAAGGGACCAGAGGATGTGGGAAGAAAAACGGGAACGTGGTACAGAGTTGGATGATCATATTGAATGACGAAGCAGCCTCGAGGGGACAATGGTCTATTCCTTCTCCTACTTTCTCTATTTCTATGCAGAAATCTCTGGAATGGAACTTGAAACCAAACTTTCTGACTCAGAGGCAAGAGTCACACTTTTTTGAGCAGACTTTTGCCTTCTTTGAGTGTGGCAGAGATGTTTATGTGTTGCTGTTGCAATACCACAAGGATGGAAACAAATGTGCAATTCCTCTGGAGTGAAAAATTTCCAACATAATCACTAGGAATCGGCTGACTTTTCTTGGTACATTACATCTAATCCACAACATTCCTCACATTTTATTCTGTAAGCTTTCCTTTCACATTTTTGACTGACATACTGTGCTGTGTCATCATCTTTTGCCCAGTTTGCTCGTCCTGTAATATTTTGTCATTGGTTTTCTGTTTGGTTCATTGTCTCGTATACGTTTTTACAGTTTCAGAATTCATACACGAGGATATCAATTTAACTCAGTGTTAACTATAACCTGTGTTTGAGCTGCTTAAAGAAAGTTAAAATAGCATTTCAGTTTTTATTTTCAAGAAAATGCCTGTTTTGGTATGAAACCTGGTATAAGACCATTTCTCCAGAGCAAAAAAAGATGCTAACTCCCACAAACACCAATGTCATAACGACTAGATAATCTGTGTTTGTAATGTTGATTCAGGGATAGAGATCACCTTCAAATTTGTAACATGGAATCTTTTACATCACCTGAGATCAATAGGGTCTTAATTTAAAGTTTCAACCAAAATATTAGGTTTCTAGGCTCTAGGACTTTTTTGACTGGAGTTCGGAAAAATGAGGAGGTGTTTCAAAAAACCTGCAAAACTTTAACAGGACTGGACAGAGCAAACACAAGAAGGGTATTGCTGCAGACCAGAGAGTCCAGAACCAAGGGTCACATTGTAAGGAAAAGGGGTAAGCCATTTAAGACTGAGATAAGGAGAAATTTCTTCACTCAAAGAGTGGTGAGTGTATGACATGCAACTTCCACAATGGTTTCACGGTTATCATTACACGAGATGTTTGAATTCCAGATTTACTAATTGAATTCAAACATCACCATCTTCCATGGTGAGCTCTGAACCACCGTTCTCAGAGCTTTACAACTCCAGTGACATTACCATCTGGCCCATCTTAATGCAATCCTGCTGTTCTGAAGTTTATATTTACTCTGTGTCTGTCTCAGCTCATCAGTGGAAATCTACACTCTTAATTTAAATTTATTTTTTTCTGAATTATTTTAGTTTTCCTTTTAATGCAAACCTTATTCCTTTCTATCCCATTTAGAATCCATGTTGAGTCAGTTTGTTGAGCTGATGATTTGGGAATATAATGCTAATCTTGATGTTGACGGCATGAGTAAGTAAATGGTTTTGTTTTCAATATCTATAACTAATCATAGCGGTGTGAAATTAGGCAAGAGTTTCTTGGCATTTTTCAGGATTGAGTAAAGGCAGTGGCATGAACTGGGCATTTTAGTATATTGCGACATTTATTTTCACAGAAGTAGTTCAAAATTGGGAAGTTGTAAATTTATATTTAAGTTTAAGTGAGTGACTTATTATCTATGATGCTAATGAAAAGGGGTAGTACAAAATAAAGACTAAAGTGGTGCTGGAAACGCACAGCAGGTCAGGCAGCATCCAAGGAGCAGGAAAATCGTTGTTTTGGGCAAAAGACCTTCATCAGGATGAACAGCTATTACCCAAAACATCGATTTTCCTGCTCCTCGGATACTGCCTGACCTGTTGTGCTTTTCCAACACCACTCTAATCTTGACTCCAATCTCCAGCATCTGCAGTCCTTACTTTCACCTAGTACTAAATAAAGTCAAGCTGTGCAAATCTTACTTATAAGTAAGTAAAGTCATGCATCGGATAAGACAACGCATTCTCTGAACTTCGTATCTTGTCAGAATGTGTCAGGTGACAACTTATCAAAACCAAACTGATTTAGGATAGCTATATTATTTATATTTTTAAATATGTTTTCTTACCGATTATAAAAAGGCTTCCACCGAGAGCATTGCATTGATTTTCTACACAAGTAAATACCAACTATTTCTACAGACTGCTTCCACAGTTACTGTTTTCAAGAGCAAAATACTGCAAGCACTGGAAACCTGGCATAAACTCACAAAATGCTGGAAATCCTCAGCAGCAGCTTTAGTGCATAATTCCTTGAAAGTGGAGTTGCAGTCGACAGGGCAGATTAGATTCCCTACAGTGTGGAAACAGGCCGTTCGGCCCAACAAGTCCGCACCGACCCTCCGAAGAGTAACCCATCCAGACCCATTTCCCTCTGACTAATGCACCTAACACTAGGGGCAATTTTAGCATGGCCAATTCACCTGACCTGCACATCTTTGGACTGTGTACGGAAACCAGAGCACCCAGCAGAAATCCACGCAGACACGAGGAGAACGTGCAAACTCCACACAGTTGTCCAAGGCTGGAATTGAACCTGGGACCCTGGTGCTGTGAGGCAGCAGTGCTAAGCACTGTGCCACCCTACTGAAGGTGTTTGGCATGTTTGCTTTTATTGGTCAGTGCATTGTCTATACGGGATGTGATGCCATGTTGCAGCTGTGCAGAACATTGGTTAGGCTATTTTTAGTATACTGCATTCAATTCTGGTCTCCCTGCTATAGCAAAGATGTTAAACTTAAAATGGTTCAGAAAAGATTTACAAGGATGTTGCTGGGATATGAGGGTTTGATCTATAGGGAGAGGCTGAACAGGTTGGGACTTTTCTCCCCCTGGAGGGTCAGAGACTGAGGGGTGACCTTTAATGAAGTTTATAAAATCATGAGGGGCATAGATAAGCTCTTTTACCTTGGGCAAAGGAGTCCAAAACTAGAGGGCACAGGTTTAAGGTGAGAGGGGAAAGATTTCAAAGGGATCTGAAGGGCAGCTTTTCGTGCAAAGGATGGTGCGTCTATGGAACAACCTGCCAAAGGAGGTGGTGAGAGGGGAAATATTTAAAAGGGTCCTAAGGGGCAACGTTTTCACACAGAGTGGGTGTATGTATGGAATGAGCTGCCAGAGGAAGTAATGGAGGCTGGTACAATTACAACATTGAAAAGGCATCTGGTTGGATATATGAATAGGCAGGGTTTAGAGGGATATGGGCCAAATGCTGGCAAATGGAACTAGATTGGTTTAGGCTATCTGGTCAGCACGGGCAAGTTGGACCAAAGGATCTGTATCCCTACTGTCCCTGCTGTATAACTCTAAGACTAGGACTAGTGAGAGAAACAGTGCTTACATTTTTGCCCCTTTTGATAGGCACTTATCTTTTTTTTTAAAAGGTCAGTTTTCTTCTTTCCCTACACTAACCTTTACTGAATCTCTCTACTTGTTCAAAAACATGTGACATCTCTGACTTTTTCCAATTCTGATGAAAGGTCGTCAACGTGAAATTGTAGCTGTTTGTTTCTCTACTGATAATGCCAGACCTGCTGAGTATTTTCCGCTTTGACATATCATTAAAGTGAAAAGTTGAAATTACGTTTATCATGTTTAATGCAGTTTAACATTTTGTGCACTTTACTGGTGCATTTTTGCTGATTTTGAAAATAAATGAACCCCTTGGAGATGTGATTTCTGATGGCACTTGTAATAATGACAACTAATTTGTAATAAGAAATGTCAGTCACCCAGCAGTATCTGAAATCATTGTCCAACATATTGCCTGTTAATAGGTTGAGAACAGCTTTCCCCCAATTAGATTTCATGCTTAAAGATTTTGAAAATTGATTTTCATCTATGTAAATAAAATAGGACAAGTTATGTCTCATACACCAATGATATTCTGTTTATATTCACTTAGTGCTTCAAATTCAAAAGTACCAACATTCCGGATTTTCTGTTATGTGGTTTGCAAGTGCATTTAAAGGAGCCACTGGGGCAGCCCAGTCTCTAACACCCATTAACTATCACTTGGCTAATCACCTGCAGTGGCTGAAAGTGACAGAAGCTCTTCCAAGGGATTCAATACAGTTGCATGGGATAGCACTCACCGGTTGGCAGAGGTATGTGAAGTAGAAAAGGTTCATAAATATGCCATTGTTGCTATGTATTCACCACAGTCTAACAAGTACACTTACCATCTTTGTGTTTTGCTGTGGTTCAGTTTAATCATTTTAATTGATTTGTGATTATCTTTATTCTGCCAAACAATGTTAAAGGATGTAATGAATCTGAAGAGAAAACACTAGTTTAACAAATACATTTTGATTGAAATTCCATGGTAGAATATCGATGAATATATTTGTACATAATTCTGCTCTCTACTATTTCAAAATGCTTGGCTCTTAACTGCCAACCAAGTCACTCAGTTGTGGCAATTAGAAAAGGGCAACAAATGCTGGCCTTGCCAGCAATGCCCATGTCCCATGAAATAATAAAAGAAACAAAGATATTAACCTGAATATTATAAATAGTTCAACTTTCAACTTTCAAATGGTAAAGTTGCATCAGTGCTGTCTTCTGCATAAAATGTATGCAGTTTTGGTCATCTGAAGAACCAAATTTATACTCAGATTATTGTGTGTTTTACAGTTATACAAAAAGAAAGCATTTGAAGTTAGAGATAATAGCAATTTGCAAGAGCATAGTATTGCTGTTATCCACATTCATCTCATCACATTTCATGATTTATGGATCATTTTTATTAGTTCTTGACCCTGTGAAATAATTCTGATGTTTCCAAGAAATTGAAAATCTGTCTATGTTGTGGTGTAAGTTGTGCGAATTATATACAATTGAGGAACATTTATCTTAGAGTTTGGATTTTGAAATTGTGGCATGTGGGTTTGGTCTGTGTCTGTGAAGGGGTTTATTATTGCCGTGTATTTATGTAGCCATGACAACATGTTTAAAACAGAGAATGAATGATTTTATGGACTGTAATAGGGTTTTGTTTAACTTGGGAGAGTTTTACAAACACCCATAGCGTGACGAAAGTCCTATTGTTTCTGATTTACAGAGGTCTTGGCTGGAGCTGAATGTATAAAGCAATTGCTTCTAAAGAAGCAAGTTAGTTCAGCACTGTTCAGAGATAGGTTAACTCAATAGAAGGAATTTAGTTTGAAATTTTCAGAGCGGTTAAAATTTGGTTAAAATTCTGAAGGGGTTATTTGAAGCTGAGAAAGTTAAAGATTCATTTTAAGAAGAGACCATTACAATCTCAAAATTGGGAATTGGAGTCACAATTAGTTCAAGCTCTATAAATGTGATAGAAAGGGGGATTTTCTATCATGTGATTACTATAAAGAAATACTATGGGGATTAATGGAATTGTATTTTACTGTGTGTTTTGAAATTTTTATACATACATTATATGTCACTAGTTTGGTTTATTTTTTTGTGTGTAATAAACTAGGTTTATTTTTGAAATCAGATCAATAGCATTGCATGTTTGTGTTTCAGTGAACGATCACCTCATTAAAACAAAAAAAAATCAATTAAGCTAGATTTCAGTTGGTATCTGACTTGTTCGATAGTAATATCAGCTGAGATCTTAACAACACATAAATTCTAGTTCTATTTTTGTTCTATTTCTGGTGATTTATTCAGACTGATGCAGAAGTTTGCTATTTTTAAGTGAAGAATCTTAATGCAGGCAATTGGCAAAACTGGCTATATTTTTCAAGGCAGAAATTAAGAGATTTAAGACACAGTAAAAGATAATTTGATTGTCCCAACAGATAGCTGTGTCAGTGACAAAGACACCCTGCCCTTTTCACCACTCCCATCTCACCCTTGCTGGGTCTTGCCTGACTGACCCTGGTGAAGCCATGAGTCTAGATAAGAGAAGTGCTGGATAAGCATAGCAGGTCAGGCAGCATCCGAGAAGCAGGATCTAAACTCTGAGTTCCAGCATCTGCAGTCCTCACTTTTGCCTGGTGAGGCCGTTCCCATTTGCTGCTTTGCTATTGCCTTCAGCCTCACTCTTGGTTCAGGGCTTCCTGTGGTCATAGCAGTGGCTGCCATTCCAGCGGATGTGCTGGCTCTGATGAGCTGCTAGCCATGTACTCTTGGACGTGAGACCCTCTTCCTGAAGTCAAGAATATGGTGCTGGAAAAGCACAGCAGATCAGGCAGAACCGAGGAGCAGGGAAATCGATGTTTCGGGCAAAGGCCCTTCATCAAGAATGAGGCTGGGAGCTCAAGAGAAGGCCCTAAGAGCCATGATAGATGACAGGTAAATGCTTGAATGGGATTTAATCTCCTCAGGGCTCCCACCAACGTGACATTGTTGCCTCACACCCTCCATTCGGTAAATGGAGACATTAAGTTCATCACAATAAGATTGAAAAACAAAATAGAGACAAAAAAAGTAATTCCTTCCATATTTTCATTGTTTTGCTTTGCAAGATATGATCATTTCTCCGTTTTGTGTGAGCTACTTCCTGTGGGACTTCCATCCTTGGCTGTTTGTCTGCAAGCTCTGAAAAACGGTAAGGCATATTCATAAAAATGTATGTACAAAGATCTTTTAAGTAACCAGTGGCTTTCTGAGCTACTTCATTATGGAGACCTTACCATCTAATCTGCAATTGTCTGCAGATTTCTACACAGGGAATGATTTGCTTTCCAAGGATAAATGATCAAATATGGATCATTCAGAATGACTTCTGTTTATCATGATATAATTCCTGGTTCTTTGTTCAGAATAAACAGCTCAGGTAAAGCTCAGTTCAAGAGTACATTTATCTGAGTTGCAAACATAAGCTGTGGACCAGTAATTCTCTATTATCTTGTACAGATTTTAATGCCTTTAAATAAACTTACAAGAGTTGCCAGTCCCACCAACTACCAGTGCTATTTCAATCCTGGCTACTTTGTAAAGTGAAATAAATTCTTGAGATAGCCATCAACAATATGCATTCCATATCAGACATTTTCAACTTAGCACTATCGTCCTTGCTGTAGGACCACCTTAAATTTGAGGTACATATTGAGCAGCAGTAAGGGTGGGAGTATGTTTGGACAAGAAACGTACTGTAACAATGAATATATGAAGACAAAGCTGCATCAGGTGAACTGAGAAAACAGGTCAGTAGACTTGCAGAGGTAGATTTTGTGAAAACTATACCACATGTGGTCAAAATTAAAAATGCTCTCCACTTTCTTTTAAGTGGTTACACAAGGAGATTTTTGTTATACCTTAACTATTCTGCAAACAGACTTTTAGGAGAAAGGAGTGGTTGTAGAATTAATTCAGACTCAGATCAAATTGTTTGAACCTGGAAGGCTGCTCAAAATTTCTTCATTTGGTACTTCCAAAAAAAAATTACCTCTGTGTTTCAAATCAGGTGTATTCTCTGAAAAGGAAGAGGACTTTGTGAAAAAATGTCTTGGATTCAAAACATTGAGAGTTAACTTCATAAGGTAACTGGCCAACAGACTTCATTTGAATACTCTGTTGTATTTCAAATACAGTAACAAAATGTGAATGATTAACTGTTAGAAGCAATAATACATACATTATTTGTATGAAAAGTCATATATTTCATCTGGTTTTAGTTTGAAATTAAATCCACATTATTTATTAATGCTTTAGCAAATTCAAACAGGCTAATGTGCAGACATCTATTATGAGAAAGATTTAAAAGAAATTGTAGATTTACTATGATCTTACATCAAACAGGAGATGCAATTATGAGTTGGAGTCTTTTAATTTGGACTAACATTATTAAGAGATGACTCAATAGGATGGTTTTTGGTTCTGAAGGCTTATGAAAAGATAGATTGGTGTAGCGATAGATTAGTCTCACTGGTCAGTAACATATTAGCAATAGAGCACAAGTTCAAGTCAATCACAAAAGGAGTTGAAAGGGAGCTAATAAAAACATCTCAGCATGGATGATGGTTAGAATTTATAACTTTCTGGTATTTACAGGAAAAGCTTAGACCTAAATGAAAGTTGTTTTAACCTGGAACAGTGCTTGAAACTCTTTCATTTGAATAGCTACAAACTGCTGGTTAAGTGAATCCATTAACTGTTTTAGAATGGAGTCCGACAGTTGCCTCATTCAGAGAAATATTAAAGTACATGGGAAGCAACCCAGAGAGTGAGAATGGAAAAGATGTCTCATGCAGAAAGATGTCAATACAGAGGTGATAACCGAAATATGAATAGAATATTTTGTGGTATCGCAGATGCAGCAAATCTTTAAAAGTCATTGAGTCATGGAATCATAGAGATGTACAGTACGGAAACAACTTGTCCACGCCGATCAGATATCCCATCCCAATCTAGTCCCACCTGCCAGCACCCGGCCCATATCCCTCCAAACCCTTCCTATTCACATACCCATCCAAATGCCTTTTAAACGCTGCAAGTGTACCAGCCTGCACCACTTCCTCTGGCAGCTCATTCCATACATGCACAATCCTTTATGTGAAAAGGTTGCCCCTTAGGTCTCTTTTATCTTTCCCCTCTCACCCTAAACCTATACCCTCTAGTTCCGGACTCCCCCATCCTAGGGAAAAGACCTTGTCTATTTGCGCTATCCAGGCCCTTCATGATTTTATAAGCCTTTATAAGGTCACCTCTCAGCCTCCGACGCTCCAGGGAAAACAGTCCCAGCCTACTCAACCTCTCTGATAGCTCAAATCCTCCAACCCTGGCAACATCCTTGTAAATCCTTTCTGAAGCCTTTCAAGTTTCACAACATCCTTCGTATAAAAGGAGACCAGGATTGCATGCAATATTCCAAAAGTGGCCTAACCAATGTCCTGTACAGCTGCAACATGACCTCCCAACTCTTGTACTCAATACTGTGACCTAGAAAGCATACCAAACACCTTCTTCACTATCCTATTTACCTGTGACTCTACTTTCAAGGAGCTATGAACATGCACTCCAAGGTGTCTTAAAATGCTAATTATTATTAAAACCAAAATTGGATTTCTGTTCTCATGATTAGACTTTAGTTCAGTATGTTGTTATGAGTTTGTAGTGATTAAAATAATGTGGATTAATGTGGTAAAGGGCTAGATTTACAGTTCCACTTGGCAGGTATGAATGTGGTGGCTGTGGAGGTGGCACAGAAAACCAAGAAAGTGGCAGATCCACCACTGGTCACCAGTGAGCCAGTGGGGACACACTTAATCACTGCCCACTGAAGGGTCTTAGCTTTCCACTTCCAGCAATTACCTTGTGGCAGCGAAACCCATATGGCATGTTACTCTGTGCATGCTGTGTCAGTCAGGGAGGGTGTGCTAGAAAGCCTTATTTAATGCATACACTGGGCCCTCCCCAAGTGTTAATGCTCACCAGGTTAGCGCCAGCCCTCCTTGAACTCCAGCCCTGTCTCTCACCCTTGCCAGGGGCTAACATGACCTCCGTGCACATGCAATTTTCGAACCCAGCTCAGCTTATCTCCTCAGACCCACAGTGTAGTACCAGCTGGTGCTGCTCATGACTGGAGACGGGCCTCTGACTGGCCAGAAGTTCTCTGAAGCTGGATTACATGAGGGGACAGAGTGCCACTTCAGATCTACTGACTGTGGACAGCCATTTTTCTGATGGATGGCATCACACACACGAGAAAAATCTCTAACCTTTAGAATGTGAAAGACATTTAATGGTGTTGGAACTGAACAAAGGTACAAAACTAGTCTTCCGCCCAGTAAAATTGGCCAATTTCTTTAAACTTTTTTATGATGGAGCATGTTGCATTGATTTCTATAGAGAGACAAGGACCTGCTATACAAGAATCAAAATCTTTGTTTGGTACAGTAATTATATTCCTATACTGTTGCTGCATCAGATTAATACAATGCAATATTGATGAGAATCAGGACAAATTTATTGTAAAGAAATAAGACTTGACAAAAACAGCAACAAGAGCCAGTTAAACAATTAAATATATTGCAAGGTTTTGTATTTCTCTTTCAGTACCGAAGATGCTGGCAGTTTTCCAGGCAGTGATGTATTCAACCATGTGACTCAGATAATCACCTTCATGCAGGAGTCTATTGATAAACTCCTTGAAGAAAATATGTAAGGGTTGGACCTTTTGATCTTTTTTTAAAATTGTATAATATTGACAGTGAAAACACATCATTTTTTTTTCTGTCAAAGTGTAGCATTTTACTTCCCTTGTGAGTTTAAGGGTGGACTCCTCAGGGAGGTGGAACTTTTGTCCATCACTAGAATACCTTCTGACCCTGACCAAGTTTATGAATAATTTATCTGCATGCAAAAACTGGAGCCTGGAGCCTCCACTGGTGTATCACGAGACTGGGGCTATACTCTTGCTGCAGCCTAACCCAGGAAAATGTAGCTGTCCAGCTGCCTTGTTTGAAAACAAATGTTGAGGTCTGTTCCACGTCATGGTGTCACCCTTTGGGATAGTTTTTTCACACATCCTTCTTCCAAATTCTTTTGCCCAAGATCTCCTCTGATGATCTGGATGCTGGGTCCTCAGTTTGCAACTGCTTATAATATAGTGACATGAAAACATAATGACAAAAAGTACACAATATCCTTCAACCCTCCTACTTTTTCTGAATTAGATACATAAAAGGATGGTTCAGTAATTATCACAGAAAGAGGAAGTTTGTTCATCCCATTATAGTTCGGCATTTTGAAGGAGAAGTCAGAAGGTATGTTTGCATGAAGTTTGCTACTTTGCATATTCATCAAAAATCTTGAAATTCTAACTATTGGGTTATGGTTATTAATCTGAAATTGCAGCAAAACTGTTACCTGATAAATGTGATTGCAGTGATGGCTACTAATGGCTAATGACCACCTTCTAGGGTACATGCACATTGGAAGACTGCTGTAAGTGAGCTGAGTGCAGCGCTGGAGAAAATCTATTACCCAGATACTGTGGAAGAGTGGCTAGAAGAACATGTTTACCCCAACGTGACAAAGTTGCAACTGTTTGTGAAAGACATGGATGAAGCTTTGGCATCAGGACATTTGAAATAAAAATGTAATTATATTGATTGATTTTTAAGGATCATCACATTGAAGTTGTTAATTTGAATGCATGACCTCCTTTGGTTTATAGTTAGCTTTATTCAAGGTAATGAACAAGGACAGGAGATTTAGCTTGAAACAAGAACAAAATACTTAGTTCTTCAAACCCATCGCATCCATATTGTTTACAATCCATCCTAGCTACTTTATCTCTTTTGAGACAGAGAGTCCTGCATTGAAGCTTTAATACCAACTAAAGCTGTACTCTGTGGGTTTCTTCCGAGTGCTCCGGTTTCCTCCCACAGCCAAATATGTGCAGGTTAGGTGAATTGGCCATGCTAAATTGCCCGTAGTGTTAGGTGAAGGGATAAATGTAGGGGAACAGGTCTGGGCGGGTTGCGCTTCGGTGGGTCGGTGTGGACTTGTTGGGCCGAAGGGCCTGTTTCCACACTGTAAGTAAGTAATCTAATCTAATCCACAACTCAACCCTCAGACAGTAATGTCTAGCCTTAGCAGCACAGACTATTGTTCAGCAATGGGCAATTTGGTAATCTCAGAAGAACGTGAGTGAGAACAGCAAAAGGCCATTTGGCTATTTAAGGCAACATTGCCATTTTAGAACACTATGGCTGACCTCAGTCAATACTGATTCCTAAAAATTTCAATTATTTTGCCCTTTTTTTTGAATAGTGTAAAACTAAATCACTAATAATTAGGTTTATCAAACACTCTAGATCAGTGAAGAGTTAATTTCTTTGGCTTATTTAGAAATGGATTAACTCTTTTAAGTATAAATGTGAAATACAGCAACAGAGAGTGACTTGCAGTTGTAAAAACTGTCATTAAAATGTTGATGTAGACACTGTACTAATGTAACATTATTAAAAGCATTTATGCAATTTCTTTTTTAAAAAAAACATTATTTTACTTCTCATAATAATTCCGTGTAGATAGGTCAAAATAGGCAAGATTGCTTTGGTGATCAGATAGTCTTTCCCACAGGGTAGGCGCGAGCTGTGAACTGGGACTTTTTGGAAATCCTGATGGAGCTGACTTTGAGGGAACTGCCTGGGGAAATGAAATTTCCAAGAGGCACTCACTGTGTCTGTCACTCTCTAAGAAAGTCCCTTCGAGATTCCAGAGGGTTCCAACTCACTTAAACTAAATAGTTACCCCAAAAATGTTAGAGGATTAAAAAGCTTACTAAAGCTCTTCAGTGTCTAATAAACTTCACCCTAACTCACCAGCAACCCCCAACTACACTCTGAACCCAGCTACCCCAAGACCTGACACCCTCCAACCCTGACCAGACCCTGTGGGACACAACGCCCCTAAAACGATACCACCCCCAACACCCTGACCCCTCTCAATGCAACATGTGCCCATCTCACCCAGACAAGACCTACTTGACTTGATACTCCATCCACCCTGAACATGCTGGAATCCCTCACCCATTTTACTGTAATACTCGCCCACATGTCACTCTACCCCCTCATCCACCTGCCATCTGGAATACTACTCTGTATTGACTGCCCTGTGCAGCCCTACCCCCAATCCAGCTGGCCTCCTAACCCACCTTAAACCTTCACAGAAATGTATAGAAAAGCTCAGCAGATCTGGCAGTATCTGTAGAGAGAAATCAGAGTTAACATTTCAGGTTGAATTACTCTTCCTCGGAACTGAAGGTAGCTAGAAAAATGTTTGTTTATATGAAGATAGTGTGGGGTGAGGCGATAAGGAGGGAACGAAATCAGAGTTAGGTGCTTACCCACTACTTTTTCTGTCCAGCTGTTCTTCTCTCTATTTGTGCTCTATCCCCACCTAGCATTTGCTCCTTATCCCCTCCCCCACCCTATCTTCTGCATATAAACTGACATTTTACAACCTCCCGCCTCAGGCGACTGACTGTGTGGAGTTTGCACGTTCTCCCCGTGTCTGCGTGGGTTTCCTCCGGGTGCTCCGGTTTCCTCCCACAGTCCAAAGATGTGCAGGCCAGGTGAATTGGCCACGCTAAATTGCCCATAGTGTTAGGTAAGGGGTAGATGTAGATGTAGATGTAGATGTAGGGGTATGGGTGGGTTATGCTTCGGCGGGGCGGGGTGGACTTGTTGGGCCGGAGGGCCTGTTTCCACACTGTAAGTAATCTAATCTAATCTAACCTACCATCAGTTCTGAGGAAGGGTCACTCAAGCCAAAACATTATCTCTGTTTTCTATCCACAGATGCTGCCAGACATACTGAGCTGTTCCAGCAGTTTTGTTGCTTATTTACAGCATCTGCAACTCTTCCAGTTTTTAAATCCACATAGACCTACCAATCTACAGCCTAATACATCTGCCACTCTCAGACCAACCCCCCTCACCCCAAACCCCCAGTTTAATTCACTAACGTCCTTTCAGAAAGGAAATGTGTTGTTGCTACTTGCTCTGGCTACCTGGGACTCCAGACTCTAAGCAACGTGTTAGACTCTTTACTGCCCACTGAAATGGCCGAGCAAGCCACTCTGCTCAACGGCCATAAGGGATGGGCAGTAAACGCTGGCTTCGCCAGCCAACATCCCATGAAACAAAAAAAATCAGTAAATTTCCTTCTCACAGTACTCTGGCTGTCAGCTGTCAAAGTGGCTGCAGGGCATTTAAACGACACAATATCAGGGCAGTTAACACTACTGCAAAGGATGTGGTTTCCACGCCAGCTCCAATCCACTACTAGCTGTGATGTTTTCTGGATTGGTCTCTTCTTTTTCAGAAAGGGAAATTCCTGGGTAGAGCTCATCAGGAGGTAAATGTGTATTTTTTAGTCTGATCAGTGTCATAAAAAGAGTTTCTGAAGCTGATCAGAATTTGTGGACTAACATAAGTTGTCAGAACTCAACTATTGAACGGAATTGTTTTACATTTCCATCATATGTCTCGACAATGAAATTCTATTTCATAGACACAAACTACTCCTGTAATCTGAAGGGTGACAGTTTATGTTGGTGCAGGTTATTTTGTGCAAAATTCAAAGTTGGTAATATCTGACAAGTTTCTACATTGAAATGATAGGTAAAATACCAAGAAATGTTTTCTGATTAATCATTTTTAAGGTAATAGGTCTTATTTGCCCAATTGAAGCAAAATGGAGAAAGCTAGGGAAACTGAACACACACACACACATATTCATAGAGCATTATTTATTTACATGCAATTCAAAAACTTTTTCTATTATTTTCAATTTTTATTTTTCTAGTACCTCTGTATGTTGAGGATTCTGTATCATTTTGTTGCAGTCTTTTGGAAATAAAGGGGATCTAACACCCTTCTCATTTGAAAATGGCTGCTGGGAAATACGTAAGAAATTGTTTTGCCATGGCAATGGTATTTGGCCTCCTCTGGATACATCTCCAAATTGGTGCAGAGCAATGTGAGAACTTGGAACCTGAGGTATTCGGTCTCCAATCTGTGTTTTTGTGTTCTTCAAGGATTCTTTTCTAATTTATTAGTAAATGGATGATGCTGCAGAGGCGACACTTGTTGCTTTGAGAAGGCTATGGTGGTGGACCACCACCTTGAACTAATGCAGTCTGTGTGATGGTGAGCAACAGGCAATTGCCTGCCTTTAAATTGTATGGATGCACACCAGCCTTCATTGTAAGTGAAGCTTGAAAAATATCCCCATTAACATAAAATCATAGAATTCCAAGAGTGTGGAAGCAGGCCATTCAGCCCATTGAGTCCACTGACCCATCCCATTCCTGTAACTATGAATTACCCATGACTAATCCACCTAACCTATACATATAGAACATTACAGTGCAGGAGAGGCCCTTCAGCCCTCGATGTAGTACTGCCCTGTGAAACCAATCTGAAGCCCATCTAATCTACACTATTTCATTCTCATCCATATGCCTATCCAATGACCATTTAAATGCCCATAAAGTTGACGAGTCTACCACTGTTGCAGGCAGGGCGTTCCACGCATCTACTCCTTTCTGAGCAAAGAAACTGCCTCTGACATCTATCCTACCTCTATCACCCCTCAATTTGAAGCTATGCCTCCTTGTCTTGCCATCACCATCCTAGGAAAAAAGCTCTCATTGTCCACCCGCTCTAACCCTCTGATTATCTTATATATCTCAAGTAAGTCACCTCTCAACATTCTCTCTAAAGAAAACAGCCTCAAGACTCTCAACTTTTCCTTATAAGACCTTCTCTCCATACCAGGCAATAAGCTAGTAAATCTCTGAACTCTTTCCAAAGCTTCCACATCCTGCCTATAATATAGTGACCAGAACTGCACACAATATTCCAAGTGCGGCTGCACCAGAGGTTTATACCTCATGGTTCCAAACCTTGATCCCTCTTCCAGTAAAAGCTAACACACCATATGACTTCATAACAGCCCTATCAACCTGGGTGGCAACTTTTGAGGGATTTATGTACACCTACACTACCAAGAATCTTACTATTCGTCCAGTACTCTACATTCCTGTTACTCCTTCCAAAGTGAATCACCTCACACTTTTCTACATTGAACTCCATTTGCCACCTCTCAGCCCAGCTCTGCAGTTTATCTATGTCCCTCTGTAACCTACAATATCCTTCGGCACTATCCACAACTGCACTATCATCCACAAATTTACTAACCTATCCTTCTTGCCCTCATCAGGTCATTTATAAAGATGACAAACAGCAGTGGACCCAATACAGATCCTTGCGGTACACCAGTAGTAACTGAACCTCAGGATGAACATTTTCCATCAACTATCACCCTCTGTCTTCTTTCAGCTTGTCAATTTCTGATCCAAACCGCTAAATCACCTTCAATCCCATGCCTCCATATTATGGGTAGTAGCAGACCATGGAGAACCTTTTCAAATGCCTTACTGAAATCCATGTATACCACATCAACAGCTTTACCCTCATCCACCTGTTTTCTCACATTCTCAAAGAACTCAATAAGGTTTATGAAGCATGACCTACCCCTCACAAAACCGGGTTGATTATCCCTAATCAACTTATTCCTCTCGAGATGATTATAAATCTGATCTCTTATAACCTTTTCCAACACTTTACCGACAACAGAAGTAAGGCTCACTGGGCTATAATTGCCAGGGTTGTTTCTACTCCCCCTCTTGAACAGGGGAACCATATTTGCTATCTTCCAGTCTTCTGGTATTACTCCTGTAGACAATGATGACATAAAGATCAAAGCCAAAGGTTCAGTAATCATCTCCCTGGTTCCCCAGAGAATCATTGGATAAATCCCATCCAGCCCAAGCGATTTATCTATTTTCACACATTCCAGAATTCCTTGTGAACCTCAATCCCATCTAGTATTGTAGCCTGTTTCTCAGTATTGTCCTCAACAACATCGACTGAACAGTATGGGCAATTTAGCATGGCCAATCCCCCTAACCTGCACATCTTTGGACTGTGGGAGGAAACCGGAACACCCAGAGGAAATCCTAACAGCCACAGGGAGAATGTGCAAATCCCACACAGACAGTTGCCCATGAGTAGAACCAAGTCACTGGCACTGTGAGGCAACAGTGCTGACCACTGAGTCACCATGCCATATGAATTTGGACCATAATCTTAGCAGGACTTCTACACTTAATGGTAAGGTCCTAGGGAGTGTTGCTGAACAAAGAGACCTTGAAGTGCAGGTTCATAGCTCCTTGAAAGTGGAGTCGCAGGTAGATAGGATAGTGAAGAAGGCATTTGGTATGCTTTCCTTTATTGGTCAGAGCACTGAGTTCAGGAATTGGGAGGTCATGTTGCGGCTGTACAGGACATTGGTTAGGCCACTGTTGGAATATTGCATGGAATTCTGGTCTACTTCCTATTGGAAAAATGTTGTGAAACTTGAAAGGGTTCAGAAAAGATTGACAAGGATGTTGTCAGGGTTGGAGGATTTGAGCTACAGGGAGAGGCTGAACAGGCTGGGGCTGTTTTCCCTGAAGCATCGGAGGCTGAGGGGTGACCTTATAGTGGTTTACAAAATCAAGAGGGGCATGGATAGGATAAATAGACAAAGTCTTTTCCCTGGGGTCGGGGAGTCCAGAACTAGAGGGCATAGGTTTAGTGTGAGAGGGGAGAGACCTAAGGGGCAACTTTTTCACGCAGAGGGTGGTACGTGTATGGAATGAGCTGCCAGAGGAAGTGGTGGAGGCTGGTACAATTGCAACATTTAAGAGGCATTTGGATGGGTATATGAATAGGAAGGGTTTGGAGGGATATGGGCCGGGTGCTGGCAGGTGGGACTAGATTGGATTGGGATATCTGGTCGGTATGGACGGGTTGGACTGAAGGGTCTGTTTCCATGCTGTACATCTCTATGATTCTATGATTCTATATGCAAAAGAAGAATCCTTAATGTAAAAATAAAGTAATTGGTGCAGAGTATAAGGCACACATTAAACTCTGCTAAAGTTCACCTTTTATGATGGAGTTTACATTAATCATAATGTGGTTTAATCTTGGACATTTTATGGTGTAGGAGGTGGCCATTCAGCCCATTTTGTCTGCTGAGTTTCTTCAGCAATTTGGTTTTGTTCTTGCTGTAATGTACTTTTTTTTAAAAAATAGTGAATAATTGGTCTTTCACGACATAGCAAGCAAGGAGTCAAGACCAGGTAGTGGTCAGTTCATTGGGTGGGCAGGAATGATTGGCCCAAGAAAGGGAAGCAGGGAGGAATGAGGATGGAACAATAATCAGGAATGGGTGTGGAAAGGGATGGATATGGAAAAAGAGAGAAATAGTGACTCAGGGTTTGATTGTTGATGGGTGGGCGTGGAAGCAGCTTCAATAAAATGGAACATAGCAACCATTTACTGCTTTCGCGTTATACCCTGCAAACCAAAATTATATCCAACAAATCTCTGAGCAATCCTTTAATAAACTATAGCCAGAATATGCAACTTGCTTGACCATTTACAGTACTTGTGTCAGGAATGTACATTAAAAACAGAATGTCACTTTGCTTTAAAAAGAAACTTTGTTGATCTAAACTTTAGATTCTTAAACTCCCTACCATGCAGCAAGAAGCCATTCAGCCTATCAGGTCTGCACCAACTCTCCAAGCAGCATCCCACCCAAACCCAGCTCCCTCACCCTAACCCCATTACCCTGCATTTCCCATAGCTAATGTACCTAACTTGCACATCCCAGGACACTATGGGCAATTATGGGCGGCACAGTGGCACAGTGGTTAGCACTGCTGCCTCACAGCGCCAGAGACCCGGGTTCAATTCCTGCCTCAGGTGACTCTCTGTGTGGAGTTTGCACATTCTCCCCGTGTCTGCGTGGGTTTCCTCCGGGTGCTCCGGTTTCCTCCCACACTCCAAAGATGTGCAGGTCAGGTGAATTGGCCATGCTAAAATTGCCCGTAGTGTTAGGTAAGGGGTAGATGTAAGGGTATGGGTGGATTGCGCTTCGGCGGGGCGGTGTGGACTTGTTGGGCCGAAGGGCCTGTTTCCACATTGTAAGTAATCTAATCTAATCTAATTTAGCATGGCCAATATACTTAACCTGCACATCTTTGGACTTTGGTAAGAGAACGTGAACTCACACAAGCACAGGGAGAATGTCTGTCTGTGTGGAGTTTGCACAATCACCCAGGCTGCAATCAAACCGGGTCCTTGGTGCTGGGAGGCAACAGTGCTAATCACTGAACCACCGTGCCACCCACAAATAAGTACACTTGAGCCTGATAGGATCCTTACTGAGATAGCTTTAATAAAAAGTAACAGATATACACATTGATTAATCAGAATGACAGTGAAAATAGCCCAGTACTTTATAATGCAAATGGCTTTCAGCTATTTCTTTTCCATGCCAGGATCATTTACACGCATTGGCAAATAGTATGAAATGGTTCCTTATTATTGTAGCTTTTTCAATTCAATTGATTCAATCACATTTGATTGAAATGTCGGGAGGTGAGTCGAGTCCCAGAGTCAACTGGGCCTTTCAGACTCCTCCATCTCCCAATAAGCCAGAATACTAACATACAACTGTCCTATCAGCATGCAAACTCATTGAGTTTCAGAGCAGCTGGCTCCATTCCTCAATTCTGTACACTCCAGGTTTTCAATGACCTGAAAATAGTGACACAAATTCAAACATGATTAATTTACACCACTCCCAACATGAATAGAACCAGCATGTGCATACAATGTGAAACCCAATGTACCTATTTAAGATCATAACTCATATCTCTGCCAAAGGGATAGATTAGGCCATTTTTGACACTTAAAAGATTAATCAAACCAAGATTTCACTGTCTCCATCCCCTTCTCAGAGAGATGTAATTTACAGTATGTTTAATTTCTTGTTTCCTCATGACACATGGCATCACTAACAAAGTTATCATTTATTGCCTGTCCCTAGTTGCCTTTGAAAGTAGTGATCAGCTACCTTCCTCATTGGCTGCAGTCCACGTGGTGAAGGTACACTTACACTAAGGGAGTTCCAAGATATTGACTCAGCACCTGTGAAGAAACAACTACATAAATCCAAGTCAGGATGGTATGGGGCTTCGAAGGGAATTTGTTAGCGGTGGTCTCCTTATGCATTTGCTAGCTTTGTCCTTCTGGGTCGTAGAGATCATGGGTTTGGAAGGTGCTGCTGAAGACGGCCTGACAAGTTGCTGCTGTGACCCTGATGATGATACACATTGCTGCTACTGGAATGGTGGAGGGAATCAATGTTTGATGTTATTGATGGGGTACCAATTAACAAAACAGCTTTGTCTGGATGTTGTCAAGCTCCTCAAGCATTGGTGGAACTGCACTGTTTAAGAGAGTGTTCCATCATATTCCTGAATTGTGCATTTTAGACGATGCACGGGCTTTGGTGATGAGGTGCTCAGTGTAAAATTGTCAGCCTCTGATCTTTTCAGCAGGCCAATACCCGAAACCTTGAATAATCTGCCAGTATCACATCTCTATCCCTTACAAAATTAAGTTACAGCTGCACATGATGTTCAGCATTGAAACATGCTTTTACTAATCTGTCCATCTCTGTTAAAGATAGTAACCTCATAAGACAATTGTGTACAAAACACACTTTTTGAAACACTACAAAAGATCTCAGCATTTGAACACTAACAACACTGTGTCTATGTTTTGGCTTTACTGAAGTATATAAAACAGCTGCACTTTTTTCATTGCATTCTTTCACTTTATGTAAAATCAGTTGAATAAATTCTGCTTTAGAAGAAAACCCAAAATGAATTGAAAAGGATTATAAACAGAACAAAGTTTTAAGGACAGACACAACTGAAATGAAGATTCTCCATTCAATATTTCCAACGTAACGAGCTATTGTCTTTTAAAGCTTGTTTGTTTTGTGCATTTGATCAAAGTAGCATTCTGCTAAAGCAAGTGGATTATGTTAGGAAAGAAATTGGCCATGCAGACCTTATTAAGAGTTGGACATTGATGCCTGTGCTGTTTCACAACTAGTTTGTTTAAGGCCGACTCTTCAATGTTCTTCAAATGTTCACTCATTTTTAAAAGCCCTTGTTTCCTTTTGGCGCTGTGCTTAATTTCCTGATGATAATCTTTCGTTCTTTTCATTGTCACTGCCAGTGCCATCACTACTGTCTGGAGACAATCTCAGTTTATCTTCAAAGGATGGTTTGTTAAGGTTTAGGAAGTTAGTTATAAGTTGTGCTACAGCATCAACGTCACTGTGAAAGGAAAGGAAAAACGTGAGGCAAGTTAGAATTGCACACACCATGTCAAACAATATATTTGGAATGACACAGTCCATTTTCATCCTTTCTCCCACACCTGCATAATCTCAAAGTCATATCACTACGTAACATCAACTGCAAATGAGACATGTTGTAGATGGAGTCATTAACGGACATCCCTCAAATGTGAACTGAAATTTCGCAAGACGGTAAAATCTTTATTCTTCAAAATAATTCATTGAATGGAAATGCTTCAAAATACCGTATAAGCTAAAATGCTTACTTTTCTTCTTTTACCAGACCACTCTGTTCATTTTACTCTTGTAAAATCAATTATGTGCGTCATCTTTGCCTCTTAGTTTTATGTTTTGCTGAAGGGTTTGCTGCCAGATTTCTCAGGCTCTGTGTTCAGATAAAAGATGCATAAGGACAACTGAAGTTTTCTTTCCTATTTCCTCTGATGAATGGGATGGGCAAGCACTGGGGTCCAGGCTGATACTTTCACAGTAATGCAAAGGTGTGAATGATCGTGAAGCCAGAACATCATCAATTTTTAATTTTTGGAATCAGTTCTGAAATGATGCTCATTGAAAGACATAAACAGATATATTTCTGCACTGGTGACTTCAATATTTTATTGAGTAATCAGTGTCAAAACGCAAATGGTGTTTAATGGGGAAAACCTGGACATATAAACAAAATGTTATTCTATTCCCACCCCCAGCCAATGTAGTATAAACATCAGATTTTACGCTTGTTAGCTCATTGAACATTCTATGAAAGTAAAGTCACCATAGTTCGGAGGATCATAGTGCCACGGTCTCATTACAGACATGACTAGTGGTGGTTTAAGCTGAGGGTGAGGTTGAGAAACAGTACCTTGGTGGCATGATTACATGGTCAATAAAAACAGAGAATATTAGTAAAGCTCAGCATGTCTGACATTATTTCTCTCTCCACATATGCTACCAAGTCAACTGAGCACTTTCTGCATTCATTTCAGATCTTCAGCATCTGCAGTATTTTGCTCCTATTTCCATTATCAGTAGAATATAGAACAGTACAGGCCCTTTGGCCGTTGATGTTGTGCCAACCTTTTATCCTACTCTAAGATCAAACTAATCTACATACCCTTCATTTTACAATCATCTATGTGCCTACCAAGTGTCACTTAAATGTCCCTAATATATCTGACTCTACTACAACCGCTGAGAGTGCATTCCACACACCTACCACTCTGACATCTCCCCTAAACCTTCATCCAATCACCTTAAAGTTATGCCTCTTTATGATAGCCATTTCTGTCCTTGGAAAAAGTCTCTGACTATTCATTCTATCGATTCCTCTCATCATCTTGTACACCTCGTCTCTCACCTTTCTGCACTCCAATGAGAAAAGGCTGAGCTCCCTCAACCTTCCTTCAGAAGGTATGCCTCCAGTCCAGGCAGCATCCTGATAAATGTCCTCTGCACCCTCTCTGAAGCTTCCACATTCTTTCTATAATGAGGCAACCAGAACTGAACACAATATGCCAAGGGTGGTCTACCAGGGCTCTATAGAGCTGCAGCATAAACCCATGGCTCTTAAACTCAATCCCCGGCTCATGAAAGCCAACATACCATATGCCTTCTTGACAACCCAATCAACTGGGTGGCAATTTTGAGCAATCTATGGGTATGGACTCCAAGATCCCTCTGTTCCTCCACACTATCAAGAATCCTGCCTTTAACCCTATATTCGGCATTCAAATTCAACCTTCCAAAGTGAATCACTTCACACTTTTCCAGGTTAAACTCCATCTGCCACTTATTAGCCCAATCCTTCCACTTCCACTTCCTCATCCAAGTCATTTATAAAAATCACAAAGAGCACAGGTCCCAGAACCGATCCCTGTGGAACCCTACTGGTCACTGAGGTCCAGGTTGAATACTTTACATCAACTACCACCCTCTGTCTTCTAGGGGTCTGACAATTCTGTATCCAGACAGACAGGTTTCCCTGTATCCCATGCCTCCTTACTTTCTGAATGAACCTATCATGGGGATCCACATCCATTGCTCTACCTTCAAAGTGTTTTGTCACATCCTCAAAGAATTCAATAAGGTTTGTGAGGCATGACCTGCCCCTCACAAAGCCATGCTGACTATCTCTAATCAAACTATGGTTTTCCAAGTAATCATAAATCCTATCTCTCAGAGTGTTCTGCAATAATTTGCTCATGACTGACACAAGACTGACTGGTCTGTAGTTCCCAGGATTATCCCTAGTCCCTTTCTTGAACCGGGGAAAAACATTTTCCACCCTCCAATCATCTGGCACTACTCCAGTCAACAGTGAGGACACAAAGACACAGCAATCTCTTCCCTCACTTCCTGTCATAACCTTGTGTATATCGCGTCTGGCCCAGGGGACTTATCTATCCTTATGTTTTTCAAAACTTTCAGGACATCCTCCTTCTTAACATCAACTTGTTCTAGCATATCAATCTATTTCACGCTGACGTCAGAAACGTCAATGTCCCTCTCAGTAGTGAATACTGAAGCAAATTATTCAATAAGGACCTCCACTGCTTCCTCCAACTCCAGGCGCAAGTTCCCTCCACCATCCCCGATCGGCCCTATCCCCACTCTGGCCATCCTCTTGTTGCTCACATGAGTGTAGAATGCCTCGCAGTTTTCCTTAATCCTCCCTGCTAAATCCTAGAATGCCCCTAAGGCAAAGGATATATACCCATTTAGGAGAAAATGGGCTTATCAGTGATAGACAGCATGGTTTTGTGCAGGGAAGATCATGTCTGACAAACTTAATAGAATTCTTTGAAGAGGTGACAAAGTTAATTGATGAGGGAAGGGATGTAGATGTCATATACATGGACTTCAGTAAGGTGTTTGATAAAGTTCCTACCGGCTGATTAAGAAGGTGAAATTGCATGGGGTCCAGGGTGTTCTGCCTAGGTGGATAGAGAACTGGTTGGGCAACAGAAGACAGAGACTAGTAGTGGAAGGGAGCTTCTCAAAATGGAGACCTGTAACCAATGGTGTCCCACAGGGATTTGTGCTGGGACCACTGTTGTTTGTGATATACATAAATGATTTGGAGGAAAGTGTAGGTTGCCTCATTAGCAAGTTTGCAGATGACACTACGATTGTTGGAGTAGCAGATAGTGAAGGGGACTGTCAGAGAGTACAGCAGAATACAGATAGATTGGAGAGTTGGGCAGAGAAATGGCAGATGGAATTCAATCCTGACAAATGCGGGGTGATGCAATTCAAGAGCAAACTATACTGTAAATGGTAAAGTCCTGGGGAAAATTGATATACAGAGAGATCTGGCTGTTCAGGCCCATTGTTCTCTGAAGGTTGCAATGCAGGTCAGTAGAGTGATCAAGAAGGCATACTGCATGCTTTCCTTCATCGGATGAGGTATTGAGTATAAGAGTTGGCAGGTCATGTTACAGTTGTATAGGACTTTGGTTCGACCACATTTAGAATACAATGTACACTTCTGGTCGCCGCATTACCAAAAGGATGTGGATGCTTTAGACAGGGTGCAAAGGAGGTTCACCAGGATGTTGCCTGGTATGGAGGGTGCCAGCAATGAGGAGAGGTTGAATAGATTAGGATTTTTTTCATTGGAAAGAAGGCGATTGAGGGGGATACCTGATTGGTACCTACAAAATCATGGGAGGTATAAACAGGGTGGATTGCAAGAAACTTTTTCTCAGAGTGTGGAACTCAATTACTAGGGGTCATGAGTTCAAAGTAAGAGGGGAAAAGTTTAGGGGAGATATACAGGGAAAGTTCTTCACACAGAGGGTGCCTGGAAGGCGTTGCCAGCAGAGGTGGTGGGGGTGAGAACGCTGATGTCATTTAAGATGTATCTACACAGATACATGAATGGGCAGGGAACAAAGAGACACAAACCTTAGAAAATAGGCTGCAGGTTTAGATAGAGGATTTGGTTCGGCGCAGGCTTGGAAGGCCGAAGGGCCTGTTCCTATGCAGTAAGGTTCTTTGTTCTTTGCCCCCTTCTAGCTCTCCTAAGTCTATTTTTCAGTTCTTACCTGGCTACCTTGTAACCTCTAAAGCCCTGTATGATCCTTGCCTCCTCAACCTTAAATAAGCTTCCTTATTCCTCTTTGACCAGATGTTCCACATCACTTGTCACCCACAGTTCTTTCAACTTACCATCCCTTCCTTGCCTCAGTGGGACAAACCTATCCAGCAGTATCAGCAAGTGTTCCCTAAACAACCTCCACATTTCTGTTGTGCATTTCCCTGTGAACATCTGTTCCCAATTGAGGCACCCCAGTTCCTGCCTAATAGCATTGTAATTCCACACCGTCCCCCCATACCATCTGCTCCTATCTCTCTCCATGACTGTAGTAATGGTCAGGGAGTTGTGATCACTATCATCAAAATGCTCTCCCACTGAGATTTCTAACACCTGCTCTGGATCATTGCCGAGCACCAAATCCAATACGGCCTCCCCTCTAGTCAGCCGATCTACATTTGAGTCAGGAATCCTTCCTGGGCACATCTGATGAAAACTGCTCCATCCAAACTATTTGAAGTAAGGAGGTTCCAATCAATATTAGGAAGATTTAAAGTCACCCATGACAACAACCCTGTTACTTCTGCACCTTTCCAAAATCTGCCTCCCAAATGGCTCCTCAGGGTCTCTGTTGCTACTGGAGAGTCTATAGAAAACTCCCAATAAAGTGATTGCTCCCTTCCTGTTTCTGACCTCCACCCATACTAACTCTGTAGACAAACCCTGCTCGACAACCTCCCTTTCTGCAGCTGTGACGCACTCACTAATTAACAATACTACTCCTCCACCTCTTACCTCCCCCATCCCCAATAAGTGAGCGGCACGGTGGCACAGTGGTTAGCACTGCTGCCTCACAGTGCCAGAGACCTGGGTTCAATTCCCACCTCAGGCAACTGTCTGTGTGGAGTTTGCACGTTCTGCCAGTGTCTGCTTGGGTTTCCTCCGGGTGCTCCGGTTTCCTCCCACAGTCCAAAGATGTGCAAGTTAGGTGAATTGGCCATGCTAAATTGCCCGTGGTGTTAGGTGAAGGGGTAAATGTAGGAGAATGGGTCTGGTGGGTTGCTCTTCAGAGGTTCGGTGTGGACTTGTTGGGCCGAAGATTATAAGTAATCTAATCTAATCTAAAAAAAAATCTAAACCCTGGAACATCCAACAACTGTTCCTGCCGCTGTGACATCCAAGTCTCCATAATGGCCACAATGTCATAGTTCCAAGGACTGATCCATGGTCTAAGTTCATCACCCCTATTCCTGACATTCCTTGCGTTAAAATAGACACCCTTCAACCCATCACACTGACTGTACTTTGCCCTATCAACTGTCTATCCCTCCTCAGACTCTGAGCACGCTGTATCTGGCTTTTCACTACCTATTCCATCATCTGATCTGTAGCTCCGCTTCCCACACCCCTGCCATCTAGTTTAAACCCTCCCAAAGAGCTCGAGCAAACCTCCCACCCAGGATAGTGGTGCCCCCTCTAGTTCAGGTGCAACTCGTCCTTTCCCCAGAAGGTATCCCAATGATCCACATATCTGAAGCCGTCCCTTCGACACCAGCCTTGCAGCCATGTGTTCATCTGCACTCACTCCCTGTTCCTAGCCTCACTACCCCATAGAACCAGTAGCAATCCTGAGATTACTATTCTGCTCGTCCTGCCTTTTAGCTTCCAACCTAACTCCCTATATTCACTTTTCAGATCCTCAACCCATTCCTCATCTATGTTACCAACGTATACCATGACTTCTGGTTGCTCTCCCTCCCCCTTAAGAATCCTGTAGACTCGATCCATGACTCTGGCACCCAGGAGGCAACATACCGCCCAGGAGTCTCATTCGCGAACATAGAATCTCCTGTCTGCTCCTCTCACCATTGAGCCTCCTATCACTATCGCTCTCCTATTCTCCCTCCCCTTCTGAGCCACAGACCCAGTCTCAGTGCCAGAAACCTGGCCACTGTGGCTTTCCCTTGGTAGGACCCCTCCCTAACAACTTCTTTTTGAGGGTAACAGCCACAAGGGCTCCCTGCATTGTCTGCCTATTCCCTTTCCCTCTCCAAACGGTCACCTACCTACCTTTGTCCTGTAACTTAAGTGTGACTACCTCCCTATAATTACTCCCAGCCTCCCGAATGATCTGAAGTTCATCCAGCTCCAGTTCCCTAATGCAGTCTGTGAGGAGCTGGAGTTGGGTGCACTTCTCACAGGTGAAGTCAGCAGGGATACCAGTGGTGACCCTTACCGCCCACATCCTGCAAGAAGAGCATGCAACTGCCTCCATCCCCTCTGCGCAAAATTACCAAGTGAGATTGAAAAAAAACTGACCTTACCAACCCTCTACACAGGTTGAATTTGATTAGAGGACAGTGTAGTGTCTCAGGTTTAGCCATAGCCTGAATATATCAGTTCACTTACCCACCAGTCCCTGTGTCTGCGCCCATTCCTGTTGCTCTTTCGCTTTGCCTATTCTCGAGGTACGTATTTAACAGGAAAATTTACCTTCCCTGCAGCCCCCTAATTGGCTGATATTTTTTGTCACAGTTTGCAGTCAAAACCAATGAGCAATGTTTTTTAAAAAATAACCAAAAGAACTGTGGATGCTGGAAATCAGAAAGCAAAATCAGAAACTGCTAGAAAGAGCAGATCTGACAACATTGATACAACAGATATATAGACACTATAGGTGAGGCAATATACCATCTATCTGGTCTGCACCCTGGTTTATGGTTGTTCACTTCACTCCTCTTAAGTTAACTCCCTTAGCATATCCTTCTCTCCTTTCCTCCCTCACATGGTGATTTACTTTATTTTTATATAAAACCAAACCAAATAGAGTTGTATCACAATCTTCATTTTGTCAGATTTTAAAAGACATGCAATTTATTTAATTAGCCTCAGTGGACTATGTTTGTCAGTTGTACCATTGGACATGCTGGTGTTGGAAAAACAAAAATGCAATTAAGCAGTAACAATTTATCCATGAAATGAATTTGTTGATTAATTTCCATAACATTAAGTAAAATACAAACAGTACAGTAATTCTACAACTCCAGAAAGTTATTATAAATCAGGTTAACATACATAAAAGAAAACAAACCTTATCAAGATAGTTAAAAATTTAATTACTTACCTTCGATTACTTAACACAGCACTTTGAGTAATTGGGTGTGAAAACCCAGTCGCAAACCGCAGTACCACAAGGTATCCTTTTCCCAAATAGCGGACTCTCTCCTCATCTACAGTAACGGCACGAATATGCTGAAGCTGTGCCACCACTATAAATGGAACACACAGTCACTCGAATGCAATGAGCAGAACAAGTATTACACAAGATCATCAAATCAACATTGCAATGAACACATCTTAACAAGAAGAGAAGAATGGTAGCACAACTCTATACTTGAAGATGTAGAAGCCGTAATGGAGAAATAGAACATGTGAAAGCTGTTCTGCAAGACTGTGGCAAACCTAATCACATCATTATTCAGTTTTTTTTTATTCATGAGGTGTGTTTATCATTGGCTAGGCCAGCCCATCACTAATTGTTGTGGAATTTATTGGCTCGCTAGGCCATTTCAAAGGACAAGTAAGAGCCAAACACCTTGCTCCGAGTCTGGAGTCACATGTAGGCCAGACCAAGTAAGGACAGCAAATTTCATTCTCTACAGGATATTAGTGATACAGATAGGCCTGTATGACAATCAGCAAGTAGGTATTTCATTGTCTTTAAACCAGCTTTTTTTAATTCTAGATTTTTGTCAAATTCAAATTTCACTATTCACGATGATGGATTTGAGTCAATGTCTCCAAAATATTGTAGCTTCGGGTTTTAGATTATTAGTCCAATCACACTAGCACTGCATTGCCTTCCCTTGTGTCTAATGCAAGTTCTCGAATGGACCAAAGACTGCCACTTTCAGATCTGAAAAATACATAGAGTGGCGATGGTTACACTGGAAAGGCGAAGAACCTCAAAAATGGGAACAAAAAGGTTAAGGAAGCCATTTCACAATGTCAATGTGCAACAGATACACAGGGATATTTTCCACTAAGAGGATGCTATCAGTCTAAAAGATGTACTGCCTACCACAAAACTGAGTGATGTTATGCCTGAAGTTCAGAAGCAGTGCAAAGCCAGCAGATATGCTGTTCTTCCCAATGACTGATTGATTGAATGAATATGGCATGTTTTTTCGGTTGTTTATACAGGTAGTGCACAGACCATACTCAACTAGCTAGCTTGGCAAAACCCAAAACAAAATAGCTACAGGGTGTACAGGTATGAGATTCTTGCTCCCTGTACGGATGAGCCAGCTGGCAACGGCACCATGGTGTGCAGAAGGCCATTCAAGACGGGAGCGGGGGGGGGGGAGCAAAATGACAAGTAGTTGTTATAGGGGATTCTATAATCAGGGGGACAGATAGTATCCTTTGCAAGCTGGATCGGCAGTCCCGCATGGTGTGTTGCCTGCCCAGTGCCAGGGTGCGGGACATCTCCAACCAACTTAAAAGGATATTGGAGCGGGAGGGGGAGGATCCAGTTGTTGTGGTCCACGTTGGGACTAACAACATAGGCAAAGCTAGGGTGGAGGACCTGTTTGGGGATTATCAAGCACTAGGAAGGAAATTGAAGTACAGGTCCTCAAGGATCATAATCTCCGGATTACTGCCTGAGCCACGTGCCAATTGGCATAAGGATAAGAAAATTAGGGAAGTAAACACATGGCTAAGGGATTGGTGTGGGAAAGAGGGATTCCATTTCATGGGGCATTGGCATCAGTTTTGGAACCGGAGGGATCTGTACCGTTGGGACGGTCTCCACCTGAATCGATCAGGTACCAATGTTCTAGCAAAGAGGATAAATAGGGTGGTCAGTAGGACTTTAAACTTCTGAGTTGGGGGGAAGGGAAAGTGAAAGCGACAGGGAGTATGGAGTTAAATGGAAAGATAAGCAGCAGGATTGCATGTGTGCAGGTGAATCTAAACTTAAGGCAGATTGGGAATGCAGCCAAAAGGAACGATAACTTAGGACATCTTATGACTTCCAATATCTCTAATGATAAGAAAGTTAGCATTAAGGCACTTTACCTGAATGCTCATAGCATTCGTAACAAAGCAGATGAACTAATGGCACAGATCATCGTGAATGATTATGATGTGGTAGGCATCACAAAGACGTGGTTACAGGGGGGTCAGGACTGGCAGTTAAACATCCAAAGATTTTCAATTTATCAAAAAGACAGGGAGGTGGGCAGAGGGGGCGGGGTTGCCTTGTTAGTGAAGAACAAAATTAAATCTATGGCACTGAATGACGTGGAGTCGAATGATGTGGAGTCTGTGTGAGTGGAATTGAGGAACCACAAAGGCAAAAAAAAACATAATGGGAGTTATGTACAGACATCCTAACAGTGGTCAGGACCAGGGGCGCAACATGTACCGGGAAATAGAGAAGGCATGTCAGAAAGGCAAGGTCACGGTGATCATGGGAGACTTCAATATGCAGGTGGACTGGGTAAATAATGTTGCCAGTGGATCCAAAGAAAGGGAATTCATGGAATGCTTACAGGATGGCTTTTTGGAACAGCTTGTCATGGAGCCCACAAGGGAGCAGGCTATTCTGGGCCTAGTGCTATGTAATGAACCAGACTTTATAAAAAATCTTAAAGTAAGGGAACACTTAGGAAGCAGCGATCATAATATGGTAGAGTTCAGTCTGCAGTTTGAAAGAGAGAAGGCAAAATCGGATGTAATGGTGTTACAGTTAAATAAAGGTAATTATGAAGGCATGAGAGAGGAACTGACTAAAATAGACTGGAAGCAGAGGCTAACCGGGAAGACAGTAGAGCAAAAATAGCAGGAGTTTGTGGGTATAATTGAGGACACTGTACAGAAGTTCATCCCCAAGAAAAGAAAGATTATCCAGGGAGGGATTAGACAGCCATGGCTGACAAAGGAAGTCAGGAAATGTATTAAAGAAAAAGAGAGATCCTATAAAGTGGCCACAAGCAGTGGGAAAATCAGAAGATTGGAAAGGCTACAAAAACAAACAGAGGATAAGAAAGAGAGAAATAAGGAAGGAGAGGATCAAATATGAAGGTAGGCTAGCCAGTAATATTAGAAATGATAGCAAAAGTTTCTTTCAATACATAAGAAACAAACGACAGGCAAAAGTAGACATTGGCCACTTCAAACTGATGCTGGAAGCTTAGTGATGGGAGATAAGGAAATAGCTGGAGAACTTAATAAGTACTTTGCATCAATGTTCACAGTGGAAGACATGAGTAATATCCCAACAATTAAAGGAAGTCAGGGGGCTGAGTTGAGTATGGTTGCCATTACAAAAGAGAAAGTGCTAGAAAAGCTAAAAGGTCTTAAAATTGATAAATCTCCTAGCCCCGATGGGCTACATCCTAGAGTTCTGAGGGAGGTGGCTGAGGAAATAACGGAGGTGTTGGTTGAGATCTTTCAAAAGTCACTGGAGTCAGGGAAAGTCCGGGATGATTGGAAGATCGCTGTTGTAATCCCCTTGTTCAAGACAAAAGATAGAAAATTATAGGCCAATTAGCCTAACTTCGGTTGTTGGTAAAATTCTAGAATCCATCATTGAGGATGAGGTTTCTAAATTCTTGGAAGAGCAGGGTCAGATTAGAACAAGTCAAAATGGATTTAGTAAGGGGAGGTCGTGCCTAACAAACCTATTGGAATTCTTTGAAGAGGTGACAAGTAGGTTAGACCAGGGAAACCCAGTGGATGTGGTCTATCTAGATTTCCAAAAGGCCTTTGATAAGGTGCCACACGGGAGGCTGCTGAGCAAGGTGAGGACCCATGGTATTCGAGGTGAGCTACTGGGATGGATTGAGGATTGGCTGTCTGACAGAAGGCAGAGAGTTGGGATAAAAGGTTCTTTTTTGGAATGGCAGCCAGTGACAAGCGGTGTCCCGCAGGGTTCAGTGTTGGGTCCGCAGCTGTTCACGTTATATATTAATGATCTGGATGAAGGGACTGGGGGCATTCTAGCGAAGTTTGCCGATGATACGAAGGTAGGTGGACAGGCAGGTAGTACTAAGAAAGTGGGGAGGCTGCAGAAGGATCTAGAGAGTTTGAGAGAGTGGTCCAGGAAATGGCTAATGGAATTCAATGTGAGCAAATGCGAGGTCTTGCACTTTGGAAAAAAGAATACAAGCATGGACTACTTTCTAAATGGTGAGAAAATTCATAAATCCAAAGTACAAAGGGATCTGGAAGTACTAGTCGAGGATTCTCTAAAGGTAAACATGCAGGTTGAGTCCGTGATTAAGAAAGCGAATGCAATGTTGTCAATTATCTCAAGAGGGTTGGAATATAAAAGCACCGTTGTGCTACTGAGACTTTATAAAGCTCTGGTTAGGCCCCATTTGGAGTACTGTGTCCAGTTTTGGTCCCCACACCTTAGGAAGGACATACTGGCACTGGAGCGTGTCCAGCGGAGATTCACACGGATGATCCCTGGAGTGATAGGTCTAACATACGAGGAACGGCTGAGGATCCTGGGATTGTATTCATTGGAGTTTAGAAGATTATGGGGAGAGCTAATAGAAACTTACAAGATAATACATGGACGTTAGGAAATTGTTTCCGTTAGGTGAGGAGACTAGGACCCGTTGACACAGCCTTAGAATTAGAGGGGGTAAATTCAGAACAGAAATGCGGAGACATTTCTTCAGCCAGAGAGTGGTGAGCCTGTGGAATTCAGTGCCGCAGAGTGCAGTGGAGAGTTGGGACGCTAAATGTCTTCAAGGCAGAAATTGATAAATTCTTGATGTCACAAGGAATTAAGGGCTACGGGGAGAATGCA
Source organism: Chiloscyllium punctatum (assembly GCF_047496795.1). Classification (NCBI taxonomy): domain Eukaryota; kingdom Metazoa; phylum Chordata; class Chondrichthyes; order Orectolobiformes; family Hemiscylliidae; genus Chiloscyllium; species Chiloscyllium punctatum. The sequence goes on along the minus strand of NC_092777.1, from coordinate 33,852,221 downwards.
AGTAAGTGGAGTTGAAATGCCCATCAGCCATGATTGAATGGCAGAGTGGACTCGATGGGCCGAATGGCATTACTTCCACTCCTATGTCTTATGGTCTTATGGTCTTATGGTACCCAATTTATGAGCCTCCACCTTATGATCACTTGTATTTATGAACATGATCTCATTCAGGGGTGTAACTTAAAAGATCAGACAATATGAACATTTCATGCACTTTGAATTGCACCTTTATATTGTCCTGCATTGTGATCTGACATCCGTGCAAATCAGTTTGTGAACAATCTCCAGAATGAAACCTGGAACCCATGCATTGCCTGAATGTTAGGTAGGACTCTGTGATTGGGCAGCACTTGTTGAACAGTCCCAAGTGTGTTAATAGCTACATTAACAATGAATTTATGATAATCGGTCAAGCTAATGTTGCCAATCATTTACACTTGCGAGAGGCAACCTGAATTCATACACAGGTCCCTATTCTCTGCTATGAAAATAATATTTTCAAGCCTACACCTTTCTTTATAAATTACTCTGGAGCTTAGTGACCCTGTAGCCCCTTGTTTCTTTCCCATCGGAAAACACCATAAATCTGAGTCAATTTGCCAATCAATCATCACCCTTTTCTCCTGTAGCATAAATTGTTGTCACCATTTGAAACTTGGCATTCTTGCATTTATCCTGACAAGTATATAATAACAAAGTTCAGCACCACGTCTCTCATGCTATCAAGTGATCATCTATCCAGGTGGGAATGAGATTAGTTTTCCACACACGAAGGTTCATGTTAGGAAGCTCACCTTTTCATTAAAGGTCAAATCTTCGCTTTAACCTTAATCCTAATCTGAGTGATAGTGTGAGTTTGAAAATGTTGATTTGTTGATCTCAGCCAAACCATGTGATAGTGTCAATTTAGGAGGAATTAAAAATTGATTTCTATTTGGTACTAAAAATAGTTATCCATTGCAAACAGTATGCTTTGGTTTAAGCTTTCTCCCATCATGCTTACCATGGCACCCCAAAGTCAACCTGAATGATTTTGTGAAGCAGGAAATACAAATTTACACTTTACCTTGTTCTGGACTTTTACTCCACATGGTTAATATCCTTGTATAAAGATTAAAATTTTTCAGAACTGCATTCCCTTTATTCTTGTCAAATCTAACTTCCTAAAAAACAGAAAAACTACCTTTAAAATGAATGAAAATACATAACATTTCAGTTTATACTTCTTGTTCCTACCAATAAATAAGTGTTTCACAACATGCTAATCTGTAATTCTCATTTCATATATCAAGGTTTATAAAGCTTTGCCCAGAGTTTAAGTTTTCTTTATTAAGCTTTTGTGGGTTATTTTAATATATTGTTAGTACACATAATCAGGAACTGTAAAAGCATTCAAGCTTTTCCTGTTTATTTGTTGTTTTTTGCCATTACTAAAGAAGATTTCAACATCTCCCATCTACTGCCAAATGTTAAGTTGGCAGACAGAAACTCAGTTGAGGGCTGGTAGGAGTCAAACATTGACCAACATTACTCAAAGAGGCAGATTTACAAAGGCTTAAAAACTTGAAATCACATTAAGGTTGTTTGGCCTTATAAATGTGTCAATAATCTCTACACGAACATCTTCCTCCTGTGGAATTCATAGTATCTGCACAATGTGGATGCAGGCCAATCAGCCCATCGAGTCGAACCGTCCCTCTGAAGAGCATCACACCCAGATCGACCCCGCTACCCAATCCCACTATTTCCCATGGAACATTCCCTGGACATGATGGCCAATTTAGCATGACCAATCCACCCAACCTTCCACATTTTGGACTGTGGGAGGAAACCCACGCAGAAACTAGGAGAATGTCAGTGTGGAGTTTGCACAGTCAGCCAAGGATGGAATCGAACTCGCATCCCTGGCGCTGTGAGGCAGCAGTGCTACCCACTATGCCACTCTGCCATTCTTTAATTCAGTTAACATGATGTTTAATGAACACAACACTCCAAGCTTTTAAATTTAAGGATTGTTCTAGAGAAAGATTCTGGCCAGCAGAGTTTCTCTTCCATAATACATTCTGAGATTTTCTAATAGTTCTCAGCATTTGGGGATCACTGACAAGGTCAGTACTACTCCTCCGTCCCTGGCTACTGAGAAGATGGACTACTGAACTCAGACTGGTTAGGTCACTTTAGAACACAATTACCAGAGAATTATGTTGTTCTGGGGCTGTAATTACATAAAGAGTAGAATGGATAAGGACAGGTTTCCTTCCATGAAGACAATTAGTGAACCACTTTTCTTTTCCCCACAACATCCCAGCTGTATTTCAACCGAATTCAGTTTTTAAAGCGATGTAGAATTCAAACTCCTATCAATCTAGATTTCTGGATTACTAGGCCAGCAATACAGCAGTGTACCCCCATAAACTGGTTAAAGAGATGGTGGAGTTAAGATTTTCCAGTAACAATTCTTGGACAGTAACTTGGAACAGCTCAATGCATTTGAATCCAATGGACTGACTGCCAGCACAGTAGCTGTCATTAAGCCCACAACTTGAGGAAGCGGGAACAAGCTTGATGGACACCTCAAAAGTTGGGAAGTGAGTTTAACACCATGTTAGACTTCTACAGTGCAGCTTTTCTTGAAACATTTTTAAATGAGTATAAAACACTTAATCACATTCCATAATTCATAAGTAGCCAAACAAATCATTTATTAACACGGATTCATGCCATTGTAATATCACTACTACTGAAAGCAAATTTTATGTAGATAGCTACTTGCCTACCTCCCAGTCTTCCAAGTTTTGAACAGCCACAAATAAACAGCCCACAACATAGAATAACTTCCATCCCCAACTGTCTGAAAACAATAAGTACACAAGTATGATTAATTCACTCATAACTACCCCACACTTATAAGAACAAATCAGTCAAAAGTTCAGTCATAGCACCCTGATTGCCTTGATTTCACAATTTAGTATGCCAGTTGCAACTCATATTAATATATTTTCATTCATGAAACCTCACGTCTAGGTGCAGATCTGTGTTTTTTCTTGAGATAACGTTATCAAGTTTAGGCCAGTATTCTTTACAGGAGTCCTGTCCCATTTATACTGTTCTGCCACCATTTGGAGATTCCAATATTAGTCCAGAGAGACTCACCATCTATTTCTGCTTCCTGCTTTCTCTCAATAGAAACTATCTAATCTGTAAACCACTTCACTCAAAAACCTAATCAATATCAGAAACTCCTGCCCTACTGGTACACTGACCATAGTGGCTAATTTTGCCAAATGTAAACTATTTATATAATAATGAATTGTAAACCCAAATAGACTGATTTTTTTAAAAGGTATTCAGAGATAGACAATCTAGCACTGTCACTGCTTCATAATTCTTAAGCTGGAGGTGGCAGGAGAGAAAAAAAGTTTTAAAAACTGCATCTTCTCAAGCAGTGATTGATTGATTCGTCCCACCAACAATATTTTGACACTGCATGTATGGAGTTTACCATTTTTGTGATTATAATAAACTGCAAATTTGAAAATACAAGTGAGTTGAGATCATCCTGGACATGTACTCAGTCATGTTTGACAATTTGGGCACAAGGAATATCAGAAAAGCAGGTAAGCCAGAGTGCTTACTTAAAAAGAATTTCCAAGATTTTTCTGCATTTAAATTAGTGCAAAAAAAATCGAGTTAGATCTTGCCCACCAAAGCCAAAGAGGTTTTAATATTAACTCATTAGAATTCCAATGTTCACTTCCTTTACTCCCTGAAACCAATATTTTGAAATGTTATATTTGTGAAACATCAGGTTTCTTCCTGCTTTAGGTTCATTACTCTTTTTTATTTCACATTTCTGCATCTTTTTTTATTTTGCTTAAGCTTACAGCTATAATTGTGTGAATTCCTACTAGCATTTATGTGCATTGACCTAATTTTTTTAGCTTACTTTTGTTTAGAGATAATTGCAAGTTGTTGAAAATACATGCTTTTTGTTTTAAATCAGTAAAAGGAGCTACAACAATCAGAAGAATGTGGAACAATTGTGCTCTGAATATTCTTACCTGTACTATAGTAAGCAGCAGCTAGACCAATCGAACCAATTCCTACAGAATTGAAAACAGAATTTCAGTGTTAACTACTTTTTGTTGTGAACTTATAAAGCATGGTAATGGTGTATTTAAGTAACTTATGTTAAATCACCTCATATTTCCTCATTACAGCCCAATATAAATAAATACTTTAGAGAAAAACATCTCAAAAATATTCCCCACAATGAATTCTGTTTAATATTTAAAGGAAAATGTCACTTGCACTGAACCAACAATATTCCACAATAAGACAATTATCAAATGATTTTTTTCTAAGAAAAAATGGTATTAAGAAAGAAGTGTTGATCAGGACACCCAGAAAACTCTCTCCCCTTCTTTGAGTAAGCACGTGAAATCCTTAACGCTTATGCAAACCACCAGAAGAGAAAAATCAGATTCTGGTTGAAATGTATCGTAGTCAACACCACCCAATAACACAGCATGGATTCACTTTGTGGGTCTTGAACCCATACTCTGAAGAAGCAGAAATGAGTGTGCCTACAATTAATTCAAAGACTTACCAACTAAGACAGACCAGGACCTAATACCAGGAGATCTTTTAAGATGAAGGATTGAATCTGTTTGCTCATCAATAACCATGTATGCCATTCCTACGAAAAGCAGAACTCAGAAGTATAGATGACAAATGTTTATAAGATGTATTCAAATGAACCTGCAATAAAAAAAACAAAATCACAGTCCAGTGATTAATTAGAAAGAAAATATGACAAACACCAATTGCAACAATCGTTACAGGTCTCCACAAGTGATGCAAAATCTCATACAATAGCAATATTAAATAATCCAAAACGTTTTGCATTTTGAGAAATGATTGGGGTATGCTTCCAATAAGCCACTAATCATAACAGTTCATATATTTAACATCATTCGGTACCTTCTGAAAGCATCCATACCAGTAAGTCTAGTTCTAAAACAATATTTTCTTTAAAAAAATTACTTAGAGGAAAAAAACACATTGTACTAAGAGATTATATAGAAAATGTAAAATAAAATATCAATTCTCAAATCAATGCAATTTATCTCCTGCTGCGGTACTTACCAATTATGCAGCCAGTTCAACTCAGTAGTTTCACATTAATTTTCTACCCATCCAAATGATGTTATTTTTATAGAAACTGTTTATATTACATTGGAGAATCATTCCACCTCTACTCCAAAAACGTAGATCTATACATGCTCAGTGAGCTACTGAGAGGTATATACTAGTGTTAATAAGTGAATTAATCAATCAAGAAAAGAAGTTTATACTTTGAGAAAACCTTACATTCATTAATATAATTTGCTTCTCTTCGACCTTATTTCTCCATCTAAATTACAAAGCATCCTGAAATCAGATTCACAAACTGTATTAACATTCACGTGTTTTATTTCTTGCACAGACTGACTCTCTGCTGTTTGAAACATTGTGCTTTATAGTTCTTTCTAGAGGCACTAATGGATCTCCTGGCACATTGCTCGTCTCCACAAGTTATTTTTGTTTAAATAATGGTTCCCTTCTTGCAACCTTGCAACCTGATCAAAAACATTCTGCAACTCTTGTATTATTTCATTGATTACAATCTTGCTCCTTGCCTCCAACATGCTTTTTGTCATTCTCTCTAAATTTCTGTCTCTACACTATTTCCTGCCAGAATACTGGAGGTTTGCTAATGTGGTGCCATTATTTAAGAAAGGTGGTAAGGAAACACCAGGGAACATCAGTGAGCCTGAAATCAGTGGTGGACAAGGTGTTGGAGGCAATCCTGAGGGACAGGATGTACATGTATTTGGAAAGGCAAGGACTGATTAGGGATAGTCAACATGGCGACACACATCACCCTCTACGTGAAAACATTGCCCCTTTGGTCCCTTTTATATCCCCCTCACTCTAAACCTATGCCCTCTAACTCTGGACTCCCCTACCCCAGGGAAAAGACTTTGTCTATTTATCCTATCCATGCCCCTCAAGGTTTTATAAACCTCTATACGGTCACCCCTCAGCCTTCGACACTCCAACAAAAACAGCCCCAGCCTATTTAGCCTCTCCCTATAGCTCAAATCTTCAAGCCTGGCAACATCCTTGTAAATCTTTTCTGAACCCTTTCAAGTTTCACAACATGATTCAGACAGGAAGGAGACCAGAATAGCGCACAATACTCCAACAGTGGCCTAACCAATGTTCTCTAAACCTCCCAGATCCTATACTCAGTGCTCTGACCAATAAAGGAAGACAAACCAAATGCCTTCTTCACTATCCTATCTACCTGTCTCTCTACTTTCAAAGAACTATGAACCTGCACTCCAAGGTCTCTTTGTTCAGCAACACTCCCCTTACCATTAAATGTGTAAATGTGTAAGTCCTGCAAAGATTTGCTTTCCCAAAACCTTGCATTTATCTAAATTAAAGTCCATCTGCCATTTCTCATCCCATTGTAATCTGAGGTAACCCTCTTCGCTGTCCACTACACCTCCAATTTTGGTGTCATCTGGACACTTATAACTGTACCTCTTATGCTCACATCCAAATCATTTATGTAAATGACAAAAAGTAGTGGACTCAGCACTGATCCTTGTGGCACTCCACTGGTCACAGGCCTCCTGTCTGAAAAACAACCCTCCACCACCACCCTCTGTCTTCTAACTTTCAGCCAGTTCTGTATCCAAATGGCTAGCTCTCTCTGTATTCCATGAGATCTAACCTCGCTAATTTGACAGAGAGAGAGAAACGAAAAGCTTTTTATTTGTCATGTCTACCCATACCCATACAGTAAACACAAGCCAGTTTTCCTCCAGTACCGGGGGTGTTACATGGACAGCACAAACTACACAATCGTACATGGAATAAAGTGCATAAGAAGTGCAAAACACGCAAATTACAGAGTCATAGAAGAATGATAAATACCAGACATTTTTCTCGCAGCAATTCGAAGTTGTGCAAAAGGTTCCAGGAGGGAAAGAGTCTGGTTATTCTCTGTTAAGGAGTCTGATGGTTTGTGGGAAGAAACTGTTGCACATTCTAGCCATGAGAGACCGAATGCCAGATCTTCTGCCAGATGCCAGGAGGGAGAAGAGTTTGAGTGAGGGGTGTGTAGGGTCTTCCACAATACTTTTAGCTTTCAGATGCTGTGTGTGGAGTATACGGTCTGTAATGGAGGGAAGAGAAACCACGATGATCTTCTCAGTTATCCTCACTATCTGTTGTAGGGTCTTACAATCAGAGACATTGCAATTCCCGAACTAGGCAGTGATGCAGCAGCTCCGGGTACTCTCAATGAAACCTCTGTAGAATGTGGTGAGGATTGGGGGGGGGGTGTGGTGGTGGTGGCGGTAGCCTGTGCAGTAAGTAAAGACACAGCTGGGCTTTCTTGGCTATGGAACTGATGTTGAGGGTTCAGGTGAGAAAGCAAGGTGGAACTGGGCAATGTTACAGAGGTGACATTACACAGTCTTAGTGATGGCAAGAATATGAGACCCAATTCTTATAGAATTGAATCATTTAGTGTCACATGTATTGTGACATGAAAAGTATGTACTGTCGCCATACATAGGCGCCATTCACATTAACTTGGAATAAAATAATCGAAAGAAATGTAAAGACAGTCCAATTTTCCTTCTCCGCTGCCACAGTCCCGTTCCGGGCTTCCCAGCCCACCCCATGCCGCTGCCAGGGGCCATTCCACATGGAAGAGAGAGTTCCACTCCAGACTTCACAGGCCCACTGACCAACTTTGAAGCCACGCTGCCTCTGAGACACCACTGCCGCTGGGAGTCCATCGAAGTCAACTTCACACCGAAGAGCCTCTCTTCATCAGGTAAGTTTAAGAAAAAAAAAGGGGAAGAAGAAAAATGAAAAAGAAAAAAAATGGACAAAGAGGACAAGCCCAGGAACAGGATCCCAGACATTGCCTAGTCCACTGAATCAAGTTTAACACCAAGATTCTAAACAATCAGATTCATCCTCAGGCAGTTGCCAGGAAGAGGGATAAAGTCAGCAGCTTGAAAACAGAGTTTGTTGTGGACACCAAAAACAACAGCTTCAAACTTCCTAGTAATTAATAGGATGGAATTCTGATCATCAACAAGCAGCCTCTTGAGGTAAAGCTGTGTGTTGTTGGCAAACATGTGAAAAATAATGCAAGACGTGCAGATGATGCCATTGAGGGGCAACATGTTGATGAAAAACAGTAAGGAACGAGGTAAGAATGAGAAGAGGAACCAATGCCGGTTAAAAATCTTGATATGATTAGATTGATAAGAAAGAAAACCAAGCAAAACCATTCTTACCCAACTAGTCACAGGGGAGAGGACTGGAAGAAGGATGGTGAGATGAATTATGTCAAAAGCTGCAGACAGGTGGGGAACGGCAAGGAACAATAGTGTACCTTCATCACAGTCACATTGGATGTCATTTGTCTTTGCAGCTATGGAAAGAGTGGAAGTCTGATAAGAAGGATTCAAATATAGACTTCTGAGAAAGATGGGCAAAGAATTCGGAGGTGACAACAAGTTGAAGAACTTCATAGAGAAATTGATGATTGAGCAGTAACTTGCAAGGATGGAGAGGTCAAGGACTGGCTTTCAAGGAGAGAGATGATGTCAGCAGATATGAAGCGTGAGGGACAATATCTGAAAGAGAATTGTTGACAATATGTGTTAACAAGGAACCAGAAAGGGAAGTTGGGTGGACAGTAGTATAACAGCAATAGGGACTCTTGGAAAAAATGAACTTTGAGAGGGCCTTTTGGGAGTTTGTAAAAACAAAAGATACACACTCACAGTTAGGGTGGGGTGAGCTTCAGCGGAAAGTTTGGTCTGGTGAACGAGGGACAGGAAGGGAAGTAGCACAGGCAGCTGATCAGATGGTTTCAGTTTTAATGGAAACAAAGTCTTTAATAGACATCATTGTCAAATAGAGAGTTCCTCACACTTAGGAGATAAGAGTAGAGAAAACAGGGTGTGGAGTTCTAAAAAGATGGCTTCCAATAAAGAAAAGATGCATCAGTCATGCAACTGATCCATTTAGGGTCATAGAGTCATACAGACGTACAGCATAGAACAGACCCTTCGGTCCAACCTGTCCATGACGACCAGATATCCCAACCCAATCTAGTCTCACCTGCCAGCACCCGGCCCATATCCCTCCAACCCCTTCCTATTCATATACCCATCCAAATGCCTTTTAAATGTTGCAATTGTACCAGTGTCCACCACTTCCTCTGGCAGGTCATTTCATACACATACCACCCTCTGTGTGAAAATGTTGCCCCGTAGGTCTCTTTTATATCTTTCCCCTCTCATCCTAAACCTATGCCCATTAGTTCTGGACTTCCTCACCCCAGGGAAAAGACTTTGTCTATTTATCCTATCCATGCCCCTCATAATTTTGTAAACCTCTACAGGGTCACCCCTCAACCTCCAACACTCCAGGGAAAACAGCCCCAGCCTGTTCAGCCTCTCCCTATAGCTCAAATCCTCCACCCTGGCAACATCCTTGTAAATCTTTTCTGAACCCTTTCAAGTTTCACAACATCTTTCCGATAAGGAGACCAGAATTGCACGTTAATGTTCCAACAGTGGCCTAAATAATGTCCTGTACAGCTGCAACATGACCTCCCAACTCCTGTACTCAATACTCTGACCAATAAACGAAAGCATACCAAATGCCTTCTTCACTATCCTACCTACCTGCGACTCTATTACAAGGTGTTATGAACCTGCACGTCAAGGTCTCTTTGTTTAGCAACACTCCCTAGGACCTTACCATTAAGTGTATAAGTCCAGCTAAGATTTGCTTTCCCAAAATGCAGCACCTCACATTTATCTGAATTAAACTCCATCTGCCACTTCTCAGCCCATTGGCCTATCTGGTCAAGATCCTGTTGTAATCTGAGGGAACCTTCTTCGCTGTCCACTACACCTCCAATTTTTGTTGGCTAAGGATTCTCCTCCTCATCCTCTCCCTTCACCTGGGGCGTGGTGACTCTCAAGTAAAAAACACTACCAGTTGTCTCTGATGAGAGTTTGGTCCTATAGTCCTCTGGGACTATGGCAACAACAAATAGTGATTGGACCAAATAGAGTCATATAGCACAGAAACAGACCCTGTGAATCTGTGCCCCCTGCACCAGCTCCTCAGTGACATATTCATCATCTCTGTCCTTTGGTCTCTTTTATATCTTTCCCCTCTCACCCTAAGCCTATGCCCTTTTCTGTTACTTTTCCCTAATAGGACAAGTACAGCTTCATGCAAGATTCAGGAAATTATTTTCTGCCAGTTATTGTTAAAGTATCTATTTGAGACAGCTCAGGGAATCCCTAATGGCCTCTCTTAGTTCGTCCCAGAGACCGTACTCTTTGGCAGTCTGGAATGTAAAACTCTTAAGACAGTTTTGTTTAAATTATTACCTTTATTTACCAATGGCATCAATGTTACGCTATAGCATAGATACCTACAAGCCAGACTTGAGCTAAGATTCTAAAACCATTAACAGAGTCGCGGCTTCAGCTCTTATCCCAAAGAGAGCTCTCAGGCTACACTCCTTACTGCTGCAAACCAGCTGTCTTTATCCAGAAATTGGTACTGGGATTACAAAGACACATGTCCTTAATCAGATAAGCAACAATAAAATGGCAAATGTTTGTAGAGGAAGAGACACTCGTTGACAAGTCTGAGTACGCTTGACCAATTAAGCTACATTCACATTGAAGTGGGAAACCTGATCAAGCCAGGCCAAGTGGCCAAATGGCCAAATGCCTTAACTAGGTAAGCTCCCTTTTAACAGGACATCATAATGAGAGACTGATCTAAACTATGTCAAAAAGGTCATAGGTAACCTTGCTCAGCTAACATGCCCATTGTTCTACAAAATGCTTTTAAAAACAAAATCATCTTAGATTCCCAGAATACAAATTAAATTCATAACATTCCCAGATCTTGAGCTCCAGGGAACAACACACAAACATGCAATCCAGGCCACCTGCACCAACCAACCCCACCGCCCCGTGGCCAAACACTTCAATTCCCCCTCCCACTCTGCCGAGGACATGCAGGTCCTGGGCCTCCTCCATTGCCACTTCCTTACCATCCGATACCTGGAGGAAGAATGCCTCATCTTCCGCCTCCAATCCAATGGTATCAATGCAGATTTCACCAGTTTCCTCATTTACCCTCCCCCCACCTTACCCCAGTTCCAACCTTCCAGCTCAGCATCGTCCTCATGACCTGTCCCATCTGTCCATCTTCCTTCCCATCTGTCCGCTCCACCCTACCTTCCGACCTATCACCATTACCCCCACCTCCATCCACTTATTGCATTCTCAGCTACCCTCCCCCCAGCCCACTCCCCTCCCATTTATCTCTCCACCCCCAAGGCTCCCAGCCTCATTCCTGATGAAGGACTTCTGCCTGAAACATCGATTTTCCTGCTCCTTGGATGCTGCATGACTTGCTGTGATCTTCCAACACCACACTCTTGACTCTACACTCAAATCAGACCACAAAGAGTTAACCTTTCCACAGCTTCCATCCTATCTCTCCCTCTCTCTCACACACACACACACACACACACACACACACACACACACACACACACACACACACACACACAGTCCCTTGAACCCTTAGGTCAGTGAATGTAATTTACAGAAGAATGTTTTCTCTCTTTCTCTCCCTCTCGCTCACACTCACACATCTGAACATCTTCCAACTTTCTTACTATCTAGTTTCAGCCTTTGTGTTTTCCTAGCCCTAGCCTGTATTGGTAATGAGACATTCACATTCCAGAATAGTCAAGAGTTGAGCTTCATAAATTCAAATCTGCTCATTGTGGTATAACGAAAATGTATCAGATTGTTCTATTACGTGCATATTCCACTCAGCTTATTAAATTGCAAGTTATTTTCCTATGGAGTATGAGTTTTGTTAAGAGTCTTCAATATAAATCAGAAGTTCAGTTAACCAACATCCAACTGTTGAATATGCGCAGCTTTCAGTCCTCAGGGTCAAAAGGAAGTGCTGCCACACATTCCACAAGAGATCAAATGTTATCACCTTATTTACAACAATCCATTCACACTAAGAACATATATTTAATTCTTCAGAACAAATGCCCTCCACCAACAACAATGGTCAAGCGCTTCCTGCATATCCTGTAGCAAATGTGTCACATGAAAAGCTACAAGCTTTCTCATTACTACAGTTCCAGTTGATGCAATGTGATGCTCCAGCTGGTGCTTAGAATCCCTACAGTGTAGAAACAAGCCATTTGGGCCAGCAAGTCCATACCGACCCTCCAAAGAGTAACCCACCTAGACATTCTCTACGTTTCCCCTGCCTAATGCTATGGGCAGTTTAGCACTGCCAATCCATCTAACCTCCATATCTTTGGATTGTGGGAGGAAACCGGAGCACCTGAGGAAACCCACGCAGACATGGGTAGAACGTGCAAACTCCACACAGACTGTCGCCCAAGGCTAGAATCGAAGCCGGGTCTCTGGTGCTGTGAAGCTGCAGTGCTAACCACTGTGCCACTGTGTCACCCACATGGTCACGTGCTTCAATTTAGGTTTACTATCTTAAGTTGCACAATTATCTTCAAAGATACAATTGTCAAATAAATTGGTCAAGAGTTTTAATTTTTAATGAAATAATTGCCAGTATTCATTGTCAGCTATCTATCGATATAAATGCATAATTAAACCAATAAAGGGCATAAATAATATATGTAATATTTAGTAACTGAGTGCAGTTATTGTGACCACTACTGCATTTGGTCTATATGTTCTGTAGCATTAATCAAAATGTTCTATAGCATCAGTCAAAGCTCCAGGAATAAATAAAGATTTTTTTTCCTTCTTCAGTTGGCGAGGGTTTTAATTTTAGTTTGTTTAACATTGAAGCCTAGAAGCTAATGTTGGTGATATTAGGAGATAGGCATTTAGCATGTTTATACAAAATGCCTTGCAGAGGCTATAGATAGTTTAAAATGAAGGTGTTTATGCTTACATTCTAGTGAAGGATGAAGAAATCTTATACCAGTACACCAAGAATTCATTTGCTAATATTGAGAACATTAATTCCTGACTTGAACATTTGCCTATGTTTTTTGTTAATTTCTTTAAGTAACTGAAACTATACTTGAACTCCACAATCTCTTCATCCAGTGAATAATACAAACATCACAGCACCACATTCAGTTTAAATCCGAGTTATTAAGCAAAATGATTTCATGAAAGATACAACAAATTAAGATATCTATCCAAACACATAACACACAGAAATTCATCCAGTTACCTGTTTAGAATGAGAATGGTAAATTGTTGCAATCTAACACAAAAAAGATGACTTTGTTTGCATGCAGTGACTCTCTTGCATTATTTCCCAGTTTCAGGTGCTAAATACTCTAACTTTCTCTGCAGGTTCCAGTCTGTTTGAATCACTTATATTATAGAATCATGGAAGAAAATCAGAGAATTATTCCAAAGGATATAAGGAAATCACTCAGCAGTCTACTCTGTACCAATTCTTGATAATAGCAATCTAGTTAATCCCACTCCTATTCCATGTCTCTCACCCTGCAAACCTTTTCCTTCATGTACTTATCTAATTCACTTTTGAAATTTGCTACTCCTTTCAGGTAGTATGTTCAAGATCATAAACTCAGAGTAAGATGCTTGTCCCCATGTAGCCTTTGGTTCTTTTGCCAAACAACTTCAATTTGATGTCATATGAGTCAACGAGTACAGAAGAGGTCCTTCAGCACATCAAATCCTCTGACCAAAAGGAACAGTCACTTTCCCTCCACTGTCCAACCCTCTCATAGACACAGAAAGGTACAGCACAGAAACAGACCCTTCATCCAACTTGTCCATGCCGACCAGATATTCTAAATTATCATCCCATTTGTCAGCATTTGACCTATACAGTCTGTTCTGATATAACGCAATACTTACATTCTTGCGCAATCTCACATTATAAGAAAATCGCACAATACCCTCGCCATTTAAACTAATGTGGCTGGAATCTAACACAAAAAATCTAACCAATGCAGCTAAGGAAAATTCGCATTCTACAAATAACAGTTCAAATTCTTCAATTGCATTAAATCCAATTCATGTTGAAAAAACACATGTTAGAGCAGAACTGACTGTATCCCTCTGAACCCTTTCTATTTATATACCCATCCAAATGCCTTTTCAATGTTGTAAATGTACCAGCCTCCATCACTTCCTCTGATAGCTCATTCCATACATACAGAGCCGTCTGCATGAAAAAGTTGCCCCTTTGGTCCATTTTAAGTCTTTCCTCTCAAACCTATGCCCTCTAGTTTTGAACTCTCCTACCCTAGGGAAAAGACCATGACTATTCACCCTGTCCTTGTCCCTCATGATATTACAAACTTCAATAAGGTCCCCATCAGCATCAACACTCCAGGGAAAATACCCCCAGCCTATTCAGCCTCTCCCTATAGCTCAAACTCTCCAACCCTGGCAAAGTCCTTGTAAATCTTTTCTGAACCCTTTCAAATTTAACAACATCCTATAACAGCAAGACCAGTATTGAACACAGGATTCCAAAACTGGCCTAACCAACGTACTGTACAGCCACAAAATGACCTCCTAACTCCTATACACAATGCACTGACCAATAAAGGAAAGCATACCAAATACCTACTTCACTATCCTATCCACCTACAACTCCATTTTCAAGGAGCTATGAGCCTGCACTCCAAGGTTTATTTGTTCAGCAACATTCCCCAGGACCTTACCATTAAGTGTATAAGTCCCACCCTGATTTGCCCTTCCAAAATGGAGCACTTCATATTTATTTAAATTAAACTCCATATGCTACTCCTCAGCCATTCGGCCCATCTGACCAAGGTCCCATTGTACTCTGAAGTAACCTCTTTCGCTATCCACTACACCTCCCATTTTGGTGTAATCTCCAAACTTACTAATCATACCTCCTACGTTCCCATCCAAAACATTTATATAAGTGACGAAAAGCAGTGGACCCAGCACTGATCCTTGCGGCACACCACTGGTCACAGGCCTCCAGTCTGAACAGCAACCCTTCACCACCATCCTTTGTCTTCGAGCCAATTTTGTATCCAACTGCCTGGTTCTCCCTGTATTCCATGTGTTCTAATCTTATTAACTAGTCTATCATGCAGAACCTTGTTGAACACCTTACTGAAGTTCATACAGACAACTTACATTGCTCTACCTTCATCACTCCTCTTCATTACTTCTTCAAAAAACTCAATCAAGTCAGTGAGATGTGATTTCCCATGCACAAAGCCATGTTGACTATCCCTAATCAGTCCTTGCCTTTCCAAATGTATATAGATCCTGTCCCTCAGGATCCACTCCAAAAACTTGCCTACTACTGATGTCATGCTCACTGGTCTTGATTTTGAACAGCTCTATCAAATCTCTGTTACAACTCTTTTTATCATTTAAATAGTCCGAAAATCAAACAAACGCCTTACATATAAGAATAACTGTAATCACATTTGATAACAATTTGCTCCTCAATCCCTATCCTTGCTGTTCTGCATTAGCTTCCTGTCCCCCAATGCACCAAGTCTAAAACTATTGCTCTCATTAACTATTACCACCATAGCGTTGCTTTACTACTCGTACAATGTCTATCAATCCTTTTACCAAGTCATCTCTACAGCCTTCTGACTCTGATCCTGTGGTACCCACCTAAGTACATCACAACCCCACCTAATTATTTCTCAGTTTTCAGACACATAGGTTGTGCACTCTGCAATTTAGTCCCTGAACTGCCCTTCTTGACTCTATGTTCTTTCTCAACTGTCCATCCTGGTACTCATTCCATTTACTCAGATGTAAAATATGAGATACAAAGACAAGTCTATTATTTTTAAATTGTATTACAACTGACTGGAAAAGATTGCATTTTCAACATTTGGAAATTTCCCAATGGATGATTAGCTCATACCAAAACAATTCTTTGACAATTCATGTCTAACCAGGAATGTCCATCTCTCTAACCATTTTGTTTCTCTAACCCATCAAAGCACTCGTAACTTACATTGCACCTTTTATAGCATGGATCACATTCTACAAGTACTGAATACTAATAAGATACCAATTACTAATAAGATACTAACAAGATACTCCTATATACCAGATATCTCAATTCGGTTCTTAATTCTAATCACCCTTGCTTGGAATAATACATTATAATTTTTAATGATTCTTGGCTACAGTGTTCATCATGAGGCTTTCATTTTCACCAAACAGCAATTTATGGTTTTCTGTTGAAATAATGATCAATGGTGTAAACATGACTAATGGTGTAAATATTACTGGTAAACAGCAGATCAGTAAAATCTAAGGGTTTCCAGGGATCATTCACAGTATTATGACACTACATAGTCATAAGCCAATTTGATGAATGAAATTACTTAAACTAGTTTCAAACAAGATAATATTAACAACATGTTGAGTTGAAGGTACTGCATGTTTGACGATGGCAATCAATGTGCAATTTCACTTCCAAGAATGCAACCTGCCTTAGGGGCGCTTATGGTCTCTGGCCTTGATTCTAAAAGACCAAACAGTTGAGTTATATCTGTGTTCATTGCGATGTCTCTTTCCTGGTCTGTTCTGACTGAATTATGTCGATCTGGTGATTTCGAAAGGGCTGTTGGTATCAAGGAAGAAGTCTGAAATCAGAGCATCGACTTGAGATGTGTGCCAACAACTGAGGTATTGAACGAAACTTATGTTACGCCTGGTACTCCACAATTTACAGTGAAGATTTCCTTAAAGACAAATATGTAAATGTTGACGGTAAACCAATGGTGTTTTAAATCACGTTTGGGAACAAAGAAAGAAAAACGTTTATAATTCAAATGTATACGGAACTTCTTCAATGATGCGCAAACGGTTTCAAGATCAGTTTTCGATGGAAATACACATCTAAAGCAACAGCGACATACTTTTACAGTGCTAACTTAGAATCCTGATTTTGGAGATCGTTTTGTATTTTAAAAAAATGAACAAAAGCCATACCACGCGTTCTGCAGCTCCTACTCAACGCATTCATTCACTGGGAGGGCGTGGAACTTGGTGAATGTGTTATTCCTCTTCCTTGTTGGAGATTTGTGACTTTTCATTGGCTCAGCTTCCGTCAGCCTTTTGTCCAATGGAGGGGTGGTTTCAAATTAAATCTCCAAGCCCCCTGGAATGATCGCCAAACGCAAGCTTTACAAAAGCTCTCTTTCACCCCATCTTCAGGATTAGAGTTCCTACTCAGTAATTAACAAGTGGGAGTTACAGTGAATTTATAACAGGTCAGAGTTGGGGAAGTGTAAAACTCAGTGGGATGAGGGTGCCTCACTTTTTTGTGAAGCGGACACACTGAGGTCGAGTTCACTCTACATTCTTTTAACTTCATGCCTTTTTTTTCCTAGAAAAAGTGAAACAAAAGCTGAGAGGTCGACCTGAAAATTGTTTTCTTGAAGTTGGGTCAGACAGACAGAGGGGGGTATAGAGTCTAACTGCAGGGTGTGGTGTGGAGTGGAGTGGAGTGGTGGGGGAGACATGCGGAAGTAAGTGGAGCTGAAGCCTCCCCCCACCCCGATACGCTGTGTGGCCAATACGTGCTGTTTGTCAGGTTCGCAATGCCGCTGCGAAGGGGAGGAGGTACCAGTCTAACTGCGGCAGACAGACAGACAGACTTCCTCAGAACGGGGGCTGTGCCGGAGACGGTGACACTGCGCTTAGGGAGGGGTTAGTAACTGAACGGAGGGTGGAAAAATGACATTTTAACAGCCATCGCTTCCTTCTGACATGCCGGTACGATCTTTAATTTCTGGTGTTTACCTCCTGCAGGCTGTAATCTGTGGACACGGTCAACTGGAATAATTCGCGAGACCTCCACACGCGAAGGTAATGTCATTTTTTTTGTGTCCTTCGTGGGTCTGATTGGTAATATTTGCCGGACTGCTGTGTGGTTTTGTGTGCGCGGGGAATGGTCACAGCCCTTGACAAGGGAGGACCGTATCGGGGTAGTTGCTGCATTTTTTGGTGGGTTTTTGGGGAGGTTGTTCTGGTCTGTGTGGCCCCAGCTCCGAGCTCTGGGAAATCCCGCGTGTGTGCTGTCCAACTTCAACGGAGTCTCTCTCTCTTTGTGTATCCGCAGGTTTGAAGCCGACTCCGGCTACGTCCGCGTTGAGGTGGAGCGAAAACACTGAGGAACAGGCCCCTCTGTAGACATGAAGTGTGATAAATGTACTAAAAATGTAAGAAAAATCCTTTTGTCCTTGGCTAATTTGTTTCCCCCGACCCCTTAGCTTTTTGACTGAGTTGAGATAATGCTGATAGGAGTCGTTTTTAAGGGATTTTTTTGTATGAATTATTGGATGTGACGCTGAATTCTTAATGTTTTCATGTAGAAATGCACTAAAAAGCAGAAAAATACAGAAAACGAAAGTCTGGTCAACGACTGGAAAAGCCCCATCAGCGACAATGATGAGGTGAGGCCACCCAGGGAGAAGTGAATATTTTTATGGGCGAGAATATACGTGATTTCTAAATGCATTTTCTTTACTTACAGGAAAGTGAATTTCACAAACTAGCAAATGCCAAAATATTTCTTAGTGACTGCTTGGCGTGTGATAATTGTGTAACATCAGCAGAAAGTCTGCAGATTGCCCGACAGTGTCAGGAGGAGTTTCTCTCCGTCCTCAGCCTGAACCAGGTAAAACCAAACGCCGTTCGGCCCCTTAAACTCCGTCTTGCGCAGGTTGGGCCAGACTTTGTTGACAAAACATAGGCGGGTTTGAATGTGTGTGTACCTTTTACTGATCTGGGATGAAAAATCCAGCACTTTGTCAGAAGGCAGTGATGGTGAGTTGCCAGTCATTGCAACTTGGTGAACGTTAATGTATTAATCTCGCTGTGTATTTCAAGCAGTTGCTGTATTTGTAAATACAGTTTAATCTGCTCTAGGAAGTCATGGCTGGTATTGTATCGTCTGACGACCCCTTTTTGTAAAACTTATATTCCTTCTATAATATTCAACCTCAATATTTGGAAAAGGAACAATTAACTTTTTGTGTAGCCTCCTCTAGCTAGTAAATTACCTGCAATGGTTTTAAATATTTGTGGTGTTACTGTCACTTTCTGTATTTTCTCCCAATCTTTTTGTATTTTATTCATGCTTGTATTTTAACATTAGTTCACCCTATTTGTTTGCCCATTGTACACACACTCTCTCAAACAAGGAAGAGAGAAAAAAAGTCTATTAATTACATCATTTGTAAAGATCCCAGTTTCCTCTTTGCCCTTGTTGTACTACCATCATCACTCCACACTTCAAAACTTTCTTGAATTGGGAGTAAGGGCAAAAAATCCAACTGTGTTCAGTTGCGATTGCAGTAGAATACACCACTGACTTCCAGGCCATAGTCTTTTCAAATGTCTTGATAGCGATTTAATGCTTGAGAATTACCAGAGTGCACATCTAACTTCTAAAGTACAGTGTCAGGCAGAAGTGACCTTTTTATATACTTCCTGCAGTAAGAATTTATGATGGTTAAATTTGGGCTGGTTTCAGATGGTTTATAAGGAAGCAGTTTCAGAAAGGGTATTGCAATTTCATTGGCCAATTTGAGAAATTGACTCCTTTTTTTTACATAGCTGATCATTTTCCATGTCCGTATTATGAAAAAATGAGCAATTTGTGCTACAGTGTTTGTCCCAAATTTACTTTCCCATGTTGTACAGGCAAAAACATAGTTTATCCTTCAATAACTGGTAATTTCAATGTCTGTATTTGGATGCTGTGGTACAACTCCACTGTTCAAGTTCAAGTGTACTGAAGGATCAAAAATTTGCAAAGGAATCAGTAATATATGTTGCAACTAAGCAACAAAATTATTTGAAGTCTTTTTATTTGGGTATTATCAATTCCATTTTCAATGCTTGACCTTTTATATAATGTGCACATGTGTCTGCCTGGCAACATGTCTTGCATGTTTCCCCTCAACCCAATCTTCCTCTGAGCTGATGGAGCAAAGGTGATTGTATCATTCACTATACCAGATCCACTAACAAAGGTCTGAATGTAGTTAAATTTTTGCCTATATCATTGGTACAGATTACAATCTGTTTTTTTGCAGGCGACTTATTTACATAGATTGTGGGTTGTCTTCAAAGGTTAATGTGATCAAGTTGAAAACGATAGAGCTTCTCATGTCCATGGGGCACAAGTCAATGTAATATTTACTCACTCACTGTTAGAGGGAATTAACAGGTGAACCATCAAAGAGGATTGAAAGCTATATAGGTCAGCATCTGAATCAAAACTAAAAACAAGAATTCAAACTTTACTTTCTACTGGGATTTTATTTCAACTGTTTGTTTTGTTTTACAGAATTTTAATCAGTAAAATTAATAAATTAAAACATCCATTGGGATTTACCATTCAGTTGAATTAAACGCCCCTTTTTTTAAACTTTTTTTTATCTCTGTACCTATGAGACGATAACATTAATTGATTTGGTTGTCCTAGCTGTGCATAATAGATGTTTTGAATGTTAGATGCAACCTTTAATTATTGCAACTCTTTAGCGTGCTATTCGTGGATTGCAAATGAGTTGAATAGATTTACCCAAACTAATACTATAAAGACTGTATTGATTTTCCTGATAATTGCAGAATGTTGGAATTTGAAGGGCATTATATGTTGATGTTTTGAATTTTGTGAATCTTAAGTATAAAGTAAGTGGGCTCGTTTTAGGTTGGTTTCAAGTAAACTACTATTGTATGCCTCTTTTGGGTCATATGGATCTTTAAACTGCAATGCATCACTTGTAACCTACCTTGTGGCATACCTGCTTAGTACAGTCAAATATCATCAGAACAGGTACTCTAGATCTTGATTGCAATTAATGTTGATTTGTTAACTTGTGGTTTTTTTAATTCATTCATGGGTTGTGAGCATCACCATCAATGCAATTATTTATTGGCCATCCCTCTGCACTCTTGAAGTTGATCAGTTTTTTTTGGTGTAGGTGCAGCCACAGCGCTGTTAGAGGAAGGTTCCAGGATTTTGATTCAATGACCTTGAATGGACAATGATATAGTTGCAAGTCAAGATGCTATATGGCTTTAAAGGAGAAATTGCAGACAGTGGTGTTCTCCTGTATCTGCTACCCTGGTTGTTCTTGGAGGTAGTGGTTGCCGATTTGAAAGTGCTGTCTGGGATATGATCCTACAATGAATTGATTCCAATACAATTTTCTATAGTTTCATCCAGATGTGTCTTTGCTTCCCAGATGCCAAATTCATTATTTGTGACATCAAGGTGGTAAGAATTTACCTATATAAATATTAGTGATACCTGTATCTTGTGGGCTGTGTGGAACATTTTTTCTTGTTCCAGTCCTGCTGAAATTAGCTCCTCCAATTCTGCCACAAATATGGCAGATTACTTTTGTTCAGTTTTCTTCCCCCCCCCCCCTCTAAAGTTGATGACTTCTGAGTTACATTATCTGGCAGCTGACTTCTTTGTCACCCAGGTCTGAGGTTTGAGAGTCAGTAAACTATCTGTGAAGGGCATCATAGATGGGCCTATTTCAGAGGCATCATATAATGATACTTGCAGTGCCCCACAGAGGTGAGCCAACCCTGAGGTTTTAGAAATGTAACCTGACTTCATTTTAACCAAATTTCTACTTCAGTTAATATTAAATATTTCTAAATCTGTGCACTGTTGACCCATTTTCTTCTCGTCTGAATCAGTAGATATCTGCCAAAGTCTGAGCTGCAGATCCCAGATCCTGTCTGTTATTTTTACTTCCACATTATGACATGCCTTTCAGCTGCTCCGGTCCACTGCTCCCCATCACCACCCTGCCTCTGCTACTGGAAGCTTTATCCATGATTTTGCTGTTGAAAGACTCCACTTCTTTTTAATGCTGTGGACAGCAGTTTCCCAAACCACCTCCTGATGCACATTTTGAGCCTGTGGGATGCAATTGAAGCTGCTCTTTAAGTATAAATAGCTACTTATTGATTTAATGGGTTTGACTAATGGATATGTCCTTTTATTTGTAGAGATGTGATGTGTTCAAACACAAAGTGCTGGTAGTTTCAATTTCCCCTCAGTCGGTGCCCTATTTTGCTGCTAAACATTGTATAAATGTTACTGATGTAATCCAAAGACTTTCTGGATTCTTGAAAGGCCTTGGTAAGTCAAATTGTTCTTAATAGTTTTGTTCTTTTTGTCTTTGATGTTGCATCCATCAGCTGATCAAAGTGGACGTTAATGTAGATCTGTGCTTTGATTTTGAAGTGCAAATTATAAATTCTTTTTGGGTTAAGTAAAACAAACCTGAGAGTTTAAATCTGTGATATTTTTGTGTGCTATGAATAATTTACAAACATTCTTTGCAAAAATGTCCACGTCTCAACATTACCTTTGATCTTATGATGTAATATTTCACTGTCAGTTGTCAACAAGTTATTTTTACTTTTTGCTTTAAGCACTGATTTTAAAGCAATACACCACAAAATTCTGTAGCAGTTTAAATGATCAACAGCATTGCTATTTGGTACACTCTCTCTGTAATTTGAATTTCTGTACTTAAGCTAGTTTTAAGGTGAAGTTGCCTCTTTTTTATTAGCATTTCAGTCTCTCCTTGGTTTTCAAAGTGTAGTCACAGGCCTCTCCGACAGATATTAATGGATCTTCCTTTAAACTGCCATTCCCATGCTTTGTATTCACACTGGTGAACAAATCCATATGAGTGGAGAACGTAAAGATGATATATTTCTAGCCAATTGTTACATAACTGCTTCAGCATAGCAGCAAAGTATTCAACTAAACGTTCCGAAGACTATGTTGCTGAGAAATGGATTGACTGTCTCTCCATCAATATTAAATGCTTGGCTTTTCAGGAGTCCATTATGTCTTTAATATGACATTGGCAGCTGACTTCAGTCTTCTCGAGAGCCAGAGAGAATTTGTTCAGCGGTTTTACCAGAGAAGCCAAGACCAACATGCTTTACCAATGTTTGCCTCTGCTTGCCCAGGTAAGCCACTTCAGTATTTTATACTAAATTTTACCTTAGCTGCTGAGGTAACAGCCAAATGACTGAACTTCAAACTGCTGGTTTCACCTAATTTCTCTGCCATGTATCAATGACTTTTGCATTTATAAAAGAAACAGTCACTGATGCCAATGAGTTACAACCTGTTTTGAAACTTATAGGTTTCATTTCTGTTAAAACATGTATTTTTTTTTTAGGGTTTGACCATACACCTATAAAATGACAAACTGTCTCAGAATTGAATTAACAAATAGTGCTGATATAGATTTTGTTTTATAGTAGGTCTGCAACATATGCCACCTTGTTATCAGTATAAACACTGGTTGCCTGAGTGTACATTAATCACAGTTTTAAGTCAATCTCCATTACGACTAGAATATACTTTATGTAATTCATTTGGTGACCTTTTTCCAATTGAAAGCCCCATTCTATTGCAGTGGTCATCAATGCAATTTCTGTATATTCATGTTCCCTATCCTTCTGTCCTCTGCCCACTGTATACATTTAATTTTGGTCCTCAAATATAAAAGTTTTGAAATTTGTCCTGGTGACTAATATGGCATACTTAACATGAACAGGCCTGTAAATCTGCACTGCCATTCACAAAGATCATGGCTGATCTGACTAAGATCGTAACTATATTTTCCAATCCTCTCACTACCTTTTGAGTCTTGGTCAATCAAAAATGTCAACTCAGTTGAATATATATAAAGGTACAGCCTCCACTGTTCACTGAGGTATGAGACTTGTTTAGTGTCTATTGGGTATATTTTCAGGCAAGATGCATTTAAAATTTGACAGTATGTTTTATAACTTTAATATCTATAGTGATCGTTCATTATTGATGGGGTGACACCCTTTTAGCTTATAAGGAAATGATGGCTTGTACTGTTTAATTTTGAACCTTGTTACTGAACTATTCATTTTCCATTTCAATATACAAATTGAAGCTCTTGGGGAAAATATCTGCCATTTATTGCCAAGGCCTATTTAGTAAGTGTTAAACTAATATAATAGAAACTTGCACAAACAAAGGGCCTACTCAATTCATTTGCCAGATTTTTGTTATGCAATCTAAAACCGATCTCCTTGTTCCACCCCCTTTCCAGATTCTCTCCTTTTTCACTGCTTCAAGTATTAATCTAATTTTCACAATGGTCTTCACAATGTAACAACTCTGTGCAGAAAGAAATTTTTATCAGAGTCCCTTTCACCCTCTGTAAATACAAGTGTGGCCCCTTGTCACTAATTGTCCTGTGTTAAAGCTCCCGCTCCCTCTCGCCTCTATAGTAATTCACTGACTCCTAGTCCACTGAAAGATTCAAATATATGTAGCTTGATTATTTTAAGACAAAATTTCTCAAATGTAACAAAGCAAGATCAAACACACAAAGAGCTGGACATTACTATGAATAATTGCTTGAGGAAGGGGAATTACAGCTATCCCCCTTGGCACTCATAATGTGTTCTGAAAAGAAATGGCATGATAAGTGGAAATCAGTTCCCCAACAGAAATGGTTACATTTCCTGGCCTGTAATTTTACAGTGAAAGGCTCTTTAACGATCGTGAACTTAACTTACCCAGAAAATTTTTCTTTTTTCAATTTACCGACTGCTTACCAACCCTCCCACTTACCACCTTCCCAATCAGCCCCTCATTTGTTGCCTCTCTTTATTTGCTGCTTCAGTCTGACCCACTCAGTTGTCACATGTCATGACTTACATTCTGTTCCTTCCCAACGTTCTCAATCTGCCATACCTTCTGACATCTTGGCCCTCCCACTAACTCACTTCATCCTTCAGGAACCCTCCTTGCTGCTCTCTCTCTCTTTCTCATGGTTGGTCATCTCACTCATGCTCTTCATCATCCAAACCCTCACTCATAGCTAGACAACACAAGACAACATGAGGAACTGCCAATGGGGAAAAAGGGAGCAGGATGGTTGGAGATGGGTAGCAAATGGTAGGTCAGCGAGGGAAGAGGGGAATCCAAACAGGTGGTGAGTAGCAGTCAGATTCTTGAGCTCTGTTAAAATGGAAACACTCAATTAGAATGTACTTTAAATGGTGTGCATCTTTTACTTTGGGGTGGGGGGAATAACAGAGTAAGATTTCTTTTACAATAATTATTGTTTTTTAAAATCAAATTGACAGACCAATTCCATCATGTTACCTTTTAAGTGGGATTTTGTTTTCTCATTCCTGCACAGTTTTGATCAACTGAACCATGACTCGGCTAGGTCGGGTGCATTACTCAGGTGAATATAGGATAATAAGTTAGGGGAGTGGGTCTGGGTGGGCTATTCTTTGGAGGGTCAAGGTGGACTTGTTGGGCCGAAAGGCCTGTTTCCACACTGTAGGCATTCTATGATACACCGCTACGAGTGAAAGGAAAAACAATTAGGTTGAAAGCAGTATGACATGGCTGTGCTACAGCTTATAAGCTGTGTCCTCAGTGAGGTCTGTGTCTCGAATATTACAGTCGTACACTTTTAATGTACTGTTTGAAAGTCCTGGCCATTCCTAATTATGAAGAATCAGTTGAGGGAAGGGAAATACAGCTACCCCTCTTTTAACACCTTAATGTGTTCCTATAAAATGGCACACTAAAGGAGAATTCACTTCCCTGTCAGAAATTAAGTACTTTGCTGTACTTCAGAATTGCAACAGTAATTTAGGCTAAAGTCGTTTGGTCTTATTTGCTTTCTGATGGAGGTATGTTGCATTTTCAGTAAAACACTCTGCCTCTGGACCAAAACACTGCCAGAAATCATCGGCCAGGCAGTAGATTGTTTTAGTTTTTACATTGTCTTTCTTTCAACATTTTGCTCTGACAGAAACCACCTATCAGTAGCTATATATTACATACCATCTCGGAATACTCCTATCTTAATACAAAGATCCAGTACAGCTCATCTCTGACACCAAGAGTAGCTGTCTGGTGAGCAAGTATATTTAAAGTCAACTTTTCTTTTAAAACAAAAATGCTATCTCCACTTGAATAAAATATCAAGTTTGGGTTGGTTTGTACTATGATACAAATTTGCAAAGAAGTCAGTTTTTAAGAGAACTCCTTTTGTATTAGGATCAGTGTTTTCATATTTCAATGTATTGAGATCTGAGGGTAAGTGGCTGGCTGTTGCAGCAAGGGCACCATGAGGCGAGAGAAGCGTTCTGAGCAGGGGTGTGACAGCCGGGGACCTGGAACTAGAGCAAAGGGCTGGGGATTGGTAAGACTTCAGGGACAATTGGGGTGAGGAACTTCAAGGTGCTATTTGAGGGGGAAGAGTTGGAGGCTTTATGTGAGGCCTACTGTAGCAAAAATCTTGGATGTGATATTGAGGGGGAGGGAGAAAATCTGACGGTAGGAGGGGGAGGTTGTGGGATGAAGGTGGGAGACATAAGTGACCCTGTGACCATGCACATGCCTGTATGTGGTCACAGACAAGCCACACTAATATTTTAGTGGAGCAATGTTACCAGTCATCTCACCTGGCCATTTGACCATGCCCAAGCCTGTGTTTCATTGTGTGTAGAGATGAAGTTGAGGTATTGGAGAGAGGTGTAAAATTCCAATACATTCATCTACCCAGCCCTTCAAACATCACTTGACAGTCCAGTTTGCAATCTACAGACTATCAGAATGCATTGAACCAGAGTGGAAGCAAGTCGTTCATGGATGAAGGGGCTGACTGAGAAGAACTGTTTGAGATTATGCTCATCGCATACATACCAATGCTTAACACTTACAGGCATTACAAATTTCAGTTCTGCTTTAAATATCCTGTGGTGTTCAGCATCACTTTAATTTTTATTAAATGTTTAAGCATCATATGATTGCTTGTGTTGCTCAATAACTCTTGTTATAATAACATATCCAAAGAGCATGACTGTAGTTTGCAATGCAGGTCTCATACTGTTTGGTTGGAGCCAAAACACTAAGGAAAGCTGGAAAGAAATTGTTAAACTGGTCAATTGTACTACAAGAATTGAAGTGCTTAGAGGGAATCAAAATTTTAATTCCTTCATTATAGATAATTAATTTTGTCATTTTATGCCTACTAATGGAGTGACTCCATTTTTTTCCAACTCGGCTTTTGTCTTTTATGATCTTTTACAATTGTCTTTCAGTTTCAGTGTGACTTACACATTTAAAATAAGCATTTTTTTTTCCCTGAAGAATGTTTAAATATCTATGTTGGGGGAGCTTTGTTTCGGTCTTTTGAAGCACCAGGCAATCCCAGCAGTCTGCAGGAGACTTTTCACCTCCTAAATATCAAGGGAGCAGGGAGGTTGCCAGATAACTCCCAGCTTTCCCAGGAATTCCAATCTAAGACAATGACAGTTAAAATTGTCAGGACTACTAGACAGTAATATATGACACATCCATATATAACTTGTCAGCAGCCAATATAAAACCATATTTGAGCATCAGTAATGCCTTTTCCAATTAATCACTGAATATTGCAACCATGACTGAGATACTAGAAACTGATAATGTCACCGTTGTTTTACAAGGTCATAGGGCTGGTTTTTTAGAGATTTAACGGGAGGGTCAAGAAGGAGAATTTTTCATAGTAACCTTGAATATTCTGGGAATTTAATCCATACAATTGACATCACTTTGTATCGCAAACCAGCCATCCAGCCAACTGAGCTAAAGTGCCCCCCTTGGAAACTGATCTGACAAACCGCTGTGGCTGTTGATGTAACAAGTGTATTCCTAATCTTTTGCAGGCTGGATTCGCTATGCTGAAAAAGCCCTAGGCAGCCTTGTACTTCCCCACATCTGCACTGCTAAATCCCCACAGCAGGTCATGGGCTCACTGATAAAGGACTATTTTGCCAAAAAGCAGGTAAGGGAGTAAAGACATTATTTGTTTAATATTGTTAACCTTGACCACTGTTAATCATAGTGTTTGCATTTGGTTTCTCCTGTTCTTGTCCTGGTCAATATCACTCACGCAATTGAAACTACATGTTTAAAAACAACACAACGTGCATACTGACCTTTAGTCATCTTGAGTTGCTGTGATGGAGCTCTGGCACAGAATGACAACTGTGTTGGTCAACATTTCACTGCTTTCAGGCCATGAGTCATTTTTGATTTCGTGTGCAGTATGAAACTGCTTTGCTATTCCCTTACGGAGCTGTGCACCTTTTTGACAACCAAGACTATTATAAGACTAACAACCTTCGTTACCTGCATTGCTCATGGCACGCTGCTGAGCTCCCATGGATGGCAGTCCATTTGCACCAATCATAATCAGCTGAAGGGTTGAATCACTGTACTTTCCAGCAGTTGAAAGGTTTCAACTGACGAACTTTTGTTGAGAAAAGGCAGGCATTAGAGCTGTAATGGATCATTATTTCCCACTAAACACAAAATGAATTATCAAAATGCTGGATAACAGCAACTCATTAGTCTGACTATTCAATCATGATTTTTTTCCCAGTATGCACTGCCACTAGTCTTGTTTTTATACAGTAAATTCTGAATGTAACGCTTTGCAATTAGAGCCAAAAGAAATATCTACCACCTTTTTTTTTTTTTGAGGATAAAATGTGGAGAATCCTTTCCAGTTGGTGAAAGGATTGAGAGCCAGATGGTCAGAGCAAATGTAGTTGGCATGAGATGTAATAGCAGCGTGACAAGTCTTTGCACAGCGAATAATTCAGTTATGGAATTCATTGCCTGTGTATATAGTGGTGCAGGATCAATTTTCCTTTTAAAAGGAAATTGCAGAGCTACAGGAAAAAGTCAAGCGTATCACCTAGATGAGTTCCTTCATCAGAAAGCTGGCACAGGTTTGATGAGCCAAATGGCCACCACCTAATTCTGTAATCGTGCAATGATTTTGCAAAAGTTGTAAATGGTCTCCGTGCTGTAAGTTTCTTTCTGAATAATGTTGGTTGAATGCAGGTAGAAAATATTAACAATGATAATTGACATGTTAATTTAATTGTTTTTAACTTGGAGCTCAGCCTATGTACAGTGAGACAAATAATTCAGCATGCATTCTGTACATGTTTAACAGCTGTTGGTATATATCAACATTTCAGTACATGGCAACAGAGCAGAACTGAGTTATTTTGAACTTTTTAATTTTTTTTTTGCAGCATCTCACCCCAGATAAGATCTTCCATCTAGTTATAACCCCTTGTTATGATAAAAAATTGGAGGCACTTGGAGAAGACTTTTACAGCAATATTTACAAAATACAAGGTGTTGACTGTGTATTAACTTCAGGTAACGTTATCACAATAGTTTTTTGGAAGCTTAATTTCTAACCCTTTGTAAAAAAAAAAAATGGAAAAATATTAATTGTTTCTCAGAAACAGAAAATGGATAGGTCAATATATAAACAAGGGAAAACAATAAGGTGTAATTAAGTGGAGAATGAGTTGATGAAATGTTATGCAAAATGTTTGTCCCTTTAGAAATTTTGGAATTTTCTGGGTTAACTAGTTTCAGATTTACAGTATTTATAATATATTAAACACTTTTTTTACTTTTTTTTTGGTAGTGTCTGCCAGATTGGAGAGGATTCAGAAAAGATATACCAGAATATTGCTGAGACTGGAGGGTTTGAGTTACAGGGAGAGATGGACTTTTTTTAATTTCACGAAGTGTATGATGTTGAAGGGTAACCTAGAGGTTTATACAATCATTAGGAACATATACAAGACGAATAGCAACGGTTTTCTTCCTCAGGTAGGGTAACATTTTTAAGGAGAAAGTGAGGACTGCAGATGCTGGAGATCAGAGCTGAAAATGTGTTGCTGGAAAAGCGCAGCAGGTCAGGCAGCATCCAAGGAACAGGAGAATCGACGTTTCGGGCATTAGCCCTTCTTCAAGAAGGGCTGATGCCTGAAACGTCGATTCTCCTGTTCCTTGGATGCTGCCTGACCTGCTGCGCATTTTCAGCTAACATTTTTCAGGTGAGAGGAAAAGGTTTAAAAGGGACTTGAAGGGCACACAGGTTGGTGTATATGGAATGTAGATCCAGGGGAAATAGTAAATGCACGTAGAGTTACAACACTTAAAAGACATTTGGACAGATACGTGAATAGGAAAGGATGAGTGATATGGGTGAAGTGCAGGCAAATGGGACTGATTTCGTTTGAGAAACCTGCTCAACATGGAAATGTTGAACCAAAGGGTCTGCTTCTATGATTACTTCACCCGACCTAATCTGACACACTTTCCCACATATGAAGCCATATTGACTATGCCTCGTCTGTTTTAGCGCTTCCAATTGCATGTAATTCAATTTGTACCATGTCTCGCAAACATATTTTCTGCTGATTAGGTGGGGCTCTATGCATTTTGGTCTGCACCTGATAACAACATGACATGGAGCTAATTACTTTTAATTATACACTAAGTACATCCACACTAAGACTTTTATTCAGAGTCTAACCAGTAGTCAGACTAAGTATTTGGTTATTTTTAAGTGCAATTGGTAAGTTCATAGAGTTTAAAGATATTGAGTCCAGCATTTCATGATGGATGTGATTTTCACTTTCCAACTATAACTGTTTTACTTTAAGTACACACTTACAGCTCTTATGGTTTTGTAGACTTTATATTTAGTAATGCATCTGCCATGGCTTTCTCATAAGTTGAAAATTATAATGTGCATTACAAGAGAAACAGGTTATAAATATGTCAGTTTTGTTGCTTGAGAGCATATAGTAATCATGCACACCGCTTGGTCTATATGGTGCTGTTTAGGCGGGGTCTGATAGCACGTAGGGTGCGGTCGCAGGCAGCGAGGGTGGGTTGTCAAAACTGGAGATAGGGATTCAAGTTGTCACTAGGAAAGTATTGAAAATTTCTGACTTGCGACATATGTGCAACCTTCTTTGGAAATGAGGTGCTTCCGAAAAGAGAAATAAGTGAGAAAACTCGGCTGCAATAAAAGTTTAAGTGATAGCAACTTGTGAAAAAGAATGACTGACTTGGATGGGCTGGTGTTGGACTGGGGTGGACAAAGTTTAAAGATCACACAACACTAGGTTATAGTCCAACAGGTTTAATTGGAGGCAGTCGCTTTCAAAGGACCACCTGATGAAGCAGCATTTCAAAAGCGAGTGCCTCCAAATAAACTTGTTGGACTGTAACCTGATGTTGTGATCTTTAACTTTGTGAGAAGAAATTGTTGAAACTTTTGTGGTTTAATGTACCATTCATTGTGCTGGTTATTTTGTACAGTTTCCAAAATAAAAATAGTGAATGATCACTCTTTCCCTCAAAAACCAATGAGTTTTATGCTCTGTTTAAAAGACATGAGAGAAGTTTGGTTTTAAGGAACATTTCTTCTTTTTTGACAGTGGAGGAGGCCAGAGTTGAAGTTAAGAGCACAATTGGGTGAGATGAGTGTAAAATGCTGAAGAAAATTTTTGAAAACTAAAGTATGGGGAAATAAACCTAAAGTAATGGAAAGTTGGAGGAAAAAGAGCACGTACAGCTGGAGAGTTGTTGGAGTCAGCCTGGACATGTAGAAATTGGGTGGGATGTCAGAACAACTGGAATCATCCATGGAATTGCATTATTTTCTCTGGTGGCAACATTAACATAACTGCTCTCAAATTGTCGCTACATTTAAATTTGCAGCTTTTAATTTTGAAACTAAAAATAAGTGACTCATACGCAAATTTAAATCATCTGTTACCATGGTAGGTGATGGCTCTACTCATGGGTTGTTTGTCACAAATTATTTGTCATTTCCAAAATTACATCTAACCAAATAGATTGGCTTTCATAACTCCTACAACTTGCTGGAGGCCAATCTGTAGTAGACAGTGGTGAATCAGTATATGTTGTCTATCTGGGCTTCCAAAAGTCTTTTGCCAAGGTTCCACATGATTCCTAGGATAGCAGGACTGACTAGAGGGAAGACTGGATTGACTGGGCTTGTATTTGCTGGCATTCAGAGGAATGGTAGGGGGCAGCTCATAAAAACACACCTGGACTGGCTAGATGAGGGACGAATGTTTCCAATGTTTAGAAAATCTATAAGAACGTAGTGTTAAAGGTTTAGGTGGTGAGGGATTTAACTGTGTACAAGAACACTTTGACTCAGTATGTGGATGTACCTACTAGAGAAGGTGCAAAACTTGACTTACTGTTTGGAAAATCAGGCAGGGCAGGTGACTGAGGTGTCAGTGCAGGAGCACTTTGGGACCAGCGACCATAATTCTATTAGTTTTAAAATAGTGGTAGAAAAGGTTAGACTATATCTAAAAATTGATTTTTCTAAATTGGAGAAAAGCCAATTTTGACAGTATTAGGCATGAACTTTCAAAAGCTGATGGGGCAAATATTCACAGGTAAAGGGACAGATGAAAAATGGGAAGCCTTCGGAAATAAGATAACAAGCATCCAGAGAAAGTATATTCTTTTTCAGGGTGAAAGGAACGATATAGGGAATGCTGTATGACTAAAGAATTGAGGATTTGGTTAAGAAAAAGGAAGCATATGTCAGGTATAGACAAAATAGATCGAGTGAATCCTTAGATTATAAAGAAAGTAGGGGTACACTTAAGAGGGAAATTAGGAGGGCAAAAAGGAGACATGAGATAGCTTTGGCAAATAGAATTAAAGAGAATCCAAAGGATTTTTACTAATACATTAAGGACAAAAGGGTAACTAGGGAGAGAATAGGGCCCCTCAAAGATCAGCAAGGTGGCCGTTGTGTGGAGCTGCAGGAAATGGGGGAGATACTAAACGAGTATTTTGCGTCAATGTTTACTATGGAAAAGGGCATGGAAGACACAGTATGAAGGGAAATAGATGGTGACATCTTCTAAAATCTCCACATTTAGAGGAGGAAGTGTTGGATGTCTTGAAACGGTTAAAGGTAGATAAATCCCCAGGACCTGATCAGGTATACCCTAAACTCTGTGGGAAGATAGGGAAGTGATTGCTGGGCCTCTTGCTGAGATATTTGTATCATTCATCACAGGTGAGGTGCTGGAAGACTGGAGGTTGGCTAACATGGTGCCACTGTTTAAGAAAGGTGGTAAGGACAAGCCAGGGAACTATAGACCAGTGAGCCTGACCTCAGTGGTGGGCAAGTTGTTGGAGGGAATCCAGAGGGACAGGATGTACATGTATTTGGAAAGGTGAGGACTGATTCGGGATAGTCAGCAGGCTTTGTGCATGGGCAATCA
Source organism: Chiloscyllium punctatum (assembly GCF_047496795.1). Classification (NCBI taxonomy): domain Eukaryota; kingdom Metazoa; phylum Chordata; class Chondrichthyes; order Orectolobiformes; family Hemiscylliidae; genus Chiloscyllium; species Chiloscyllium punctatum. Next base: position 33,818,859 of record NC_092777.1, on the reverse strand, counting down.
TGACTCTCAAACTTGATTGAGGTTATTGAAGAAGTCACAAAGAGGATTGAGATCAGTGTGGTAGGATGTGACCTATAAGTGACTTCTGTAAGTCATACAACAAGGTTCCCCGTGGGAAACTGGTTAGCAAGGTTAGATCTCATGGAATACAGGGAGATCTAGCCATTTGGATACAGAACTGGCTCAAAGGTAGAAGATGGGTGATGGAGGAGGATTGTTTTTCAGATTTGGAAGCCTGTGACCAATGGACCATAAGGATTGGTGCTGGGTGCACTACTTTTTGTCATTTACATAAATGATTTGGATGTGAGCATAAGAGGTAGAGTTAGTAAGTTTGCAGATGACACCAATATTTGGAGGTGTAGTGGACAGCGAAGAAGGTTACCTTATTACAACAGGATCTTGCTCAAATTGGCTGTGGAGTGGCAGATGACACTTAATTCAAATAAATGTAAGGTGCTGCATTTTGGGAAAGCAAATCTTAGCAGGACTTATACACTTAATGGTAAGGTCCTAGGGAGTGTTGCTGGACAAAAACCTTGGAGTGCAGGTTCATACTTCCTTGAAAGTGGAGTCGCAGGTAAATAGGATAATGAAGGAGGTGTTTGGTATGCTTTCCTTTATTGGTCAAGATATTGAGTACAGGTGTTAGGAGGTCCTGTTGAGGCTGTACAGGACATTGGTTAGGCCGCTGTTGCAATATTGCATGCAGTTCTGGTCTCCTTCCTATCGGAAGATGTTGTGAAACTTGAAAGGGTTCAGAAAAGATTTATAAGAATGTTGCAGGATTGGAGAATTTGAGCTTTAGGGAGAGTCTGAACAGGCTGGGGCTGCTTTCCCTGGAGTATTGGAGGCTGAGGGGTGACCTTATCAAGGTTTACAAAATTGAGGAACATGGATAGAATAAAAAGACAGTCTTTCCCTGGGGTGAGGGAGTCCAGAACTAGAGAGCATAGGTTTAGGGTGAGAGGGGAAAAGATATAAAAGGGCCTCAAAGGGCAGCCTTTTCACTCACAGGGTGGTGCCTGTATGGAATGAGCTGCAAGAGGAAGTGGTGGAGACTAGTACAATTGCAACATTTAAAAGATATCTGGATGGGTATATGAATAGGAAGGGTTTGGAGGGGAATAGGCCAGTTGCTGGCAGGTGGGACTAGATTGGGTTGGGATATGGACGGGATGTGCTGTACATCTCTCTGACTGTGATTCAGTCAAAACATAAGGGGTAAGCCATTCAGCACCAAGATGAGGAAGAATTTGTTCACTCTGTTGTGAACCTTTGAAATTACCAAAATTTAGGGCCAATTCAAGAGGGTGCTGGACATGGCCCTTGCAGCTAAAGGGAACAAGGGGTATGTGGAGGGGTGGAGATTCAGAATGGGATTCTGAGATTGCAGGATCAGCCCTGATCATACTGCAGGCTCAATGGGTCATATGACGACCCCCTGTGCCAACTTTCTATTTTTTCTGTTTTTAAGCTGGAGACAAAACAGTGGGTTCTGTTCTTCAGAAATGATTTAAGTGCTTATCAAAAGAATTGTATGTTAATCTTTTTCAGGTGAGATAATGCAAATGATGGAACAAAAAGGTCTCCTCTTGACAAATGTGGAGCCAGCACCTTTAGACAATATGTAAGATCTTCATTTTTAATTTTACTTTTAACATGTTAATGTTTTCTATATTTTTAAATAAACACAAATTTCTTTAATTTATCTGGCAAAGATTTGAAGAAATTGGTGATGTGTGCATTGCAAGGCATGATGGGAGAGGATCTGATGGCTTTCTTGAACACATTTTTAAATATGCTGCTAAAGAAATATTTGGGGTCGAGGTCAAAGAAATCACATACAAGACACTCAGGTAGGTTTAGCCTTTTAGAAACTTTCTGAAATGTTCGGTCTATTGTGATTTATTATCCAGAGTGTCAGATTGCTTTCATTTTAATGGCTTGGCAAATGTGTCAAGGATTCTGTATTCAAACCAGAGAAAAAGCCAATCTTTTGACAGTATTTTCCCCTTTGCATTTCAGCTGTTATTTAAAATACTTGAGTGAGGTTATGATGTTGTATTGTGCACATGTATCCTATCAGCATCAAAATAGTATTTTTGAGCATCTAATTACTCTTGATGTATTTCTGAGCTAAAGGACCATAAACTTAAACACAGGCCGAGACTCTACGCACTTGCTTGCTGCCAATACACACGAGAAAATAAGAGTCCAGTTTTCCCACATCTGTGCAGTTATGGATTTATAAAAACAACTGTATTTGAACCTCTTGAAGGCAAAAGAAAGGTGACACAAATCTGTCGTCTTGCTCACATGCAGGTTTTGTACAAGCAAATGACTTTTCTTTATCCTGGTTTAGGAATAAAGACTTTCAGGAAGTCGCTTTGGAAAAGGATGGTGAGATTGTTTTACGATTTGCAGCTACCTATGGATTCAGGAACATTCAAAATATGGTTTACAAACTGAAGAAAGGGAAGTTTCCTTATCACTTTGTTGAAGTTCTTGCATGTCCAGGAGGTAATGGTTTTTGACTTCCAGCCTTTCAATGTAATGCTTTAGCGACTGCAGTCAGTGGCTTGTAACCCACTTCCAGTGCGTGGGAGAAGTTGCTGAAAATTGAGGAATTATTGCAGTTATTAGTGGGGAGTAAGAATTTGTGTGAAGTTGAATAATTAAAGTGGACAAATTGGAATATGATGATAACAGTGCTGGTCAGATCAAAAACCCCTAAACATCCCTGAATCATTTTATCTAATGGAGGAAGCAGAGGATTGATTAAATAAATAACCCATCAGAATATTCTAATAATGGATGAAGGAAAAGGCAGATAAGAATAAATTACAAGTAATTAGCAGGTAACTGAGTTATCCTTAACAATTAAATTGTGCTGTTTTTGGCTGGTTGAGCTATTCACTAATTGGTTTTTGAGAGAGTGCATATAATTTCAAATTTCATGTTAATATTGGTTTTAACAGCAGCAATGCACAACAGATGTTCCCAAATTTTTGATATCATAGACTTTTGCTGACTTGGATAATTTCAGCCAGGTTCTTCTGCCATTCAGCACTAATCTCTTGATGGAAATATCAGCCACTGTCCCTGCTGTCGAATGCATTCGAGACAGAAATACTGGATTGCAAAAGTATGAACTACAGGAGCAAGATTGCACTTTCCCTTTTAATCTTTCCAAGAATTGAATGCCCTGTCTATCTTCACTGTATAAACTTGCACATAACTTGGGCCATGCATTAGCATCAATTATTTATAAATTGTATAACTGTTTTCATTGCACAATAAGCATTTGATAATGGTTTTGCTGCCTTCACATTATGCAGATTTGCATACTTCTGAAGCCATCTCATAATTCTTTACTCTAAAGGCTACTAGATCTCTGTGATATCTTATCTTATCAGAAATTAACTTTTTTTTTTAATCCCCTGGAGGGTTTTGCTTTGAGCTCTAGCAAGATTTCTGTCCTCACTTCACCTCACCTCATCCACCCTGCCCAAACTCACCACATTACCAATGCACCATGCCTCTGGAATTTCACTCCTTTAACCCTCCCCCTGCCCCCAATGCCACAAGTGGGAGTATTCGCCACTGCGTTCCAGGTATCATCAGCACCATCTTAAAGCTCAGCAGAGCAGCTGGCCAAGTGCTGGTGGTCCATTTCTGCCCAGATCCTGTCAATTACCCCAAACTTGTTGGGCAGAGAAACTGGCACTCCCTCTTTGCAAACAGGGAAGTGCTGGTGCTTGGTGGGAGTGCTGTCCATGGAATGTGCTCCGAGATGTTGGTACCTGGCTCCAAGAGAAAGCCAGAGGAACAAAGTGAGCTCCTGCCCTGCATTTAACATTGGGAATTATCACTGTCTGTTTCCTATCTGGGGGTGGGAGAATGGGAAGCTGTATATCAATGAAGCAAGATGACAATGAATATGTTCATGCATGAAATAGGCCTTTCACGCTCAATTGTAAGAATCCCAACTTGCTGCTCATTCCATTTGGTGAGAAAATGGGACTTTCTTTTTCTGTGCTTCTCCCCATTGTCTATGTTGTTGAGTGGCTCTGGCTTTTTTTTCATTGCTCAATGTGAATATCAATGCAATGCGCAACTTGTGAAATGTGAAGGGGATTAAATTGTTCATGCAAAATGGTATCTGATGGTGCAAAACTATCAAAATTGCTGCACTGGAGTGTCAGTTGTCGTTGAACCCGCATGTAGATCTTAGCACCACTTGAGGCTTGACATTATCCAGGAAAAGCTTCAGGCTTGATCAGAAATCCATCCAGCGTCTTCAACATTCACTCCCTTTACCACCACACAGGCAGCAGCATGCACCATTGGTAGGATGCACTCAGCAAGGCTGCTTCAACAGCACCTTCCAAATCCAAAATCTCTATCACTTGGAAGGAGCAGAGCAACAGACATGAGGGCACACCGCGACTTGCAAGTTCCCCTCCAAGCCACATAACAGCTGACTTGGAATTATATGGGTGTACTTTCACTGTGTCCCCACTGGGATGAAATTCTAAACTCTCCAATAGTGCTGTGGGTGGACCCACCCCTAAAGCTGCAGTTGTTCAGGAATATGGCCCACTGCCACCTTCTCATGGCCAGCCACTTCTCAGATAAATACTGATGAGCCAGTGATGCCCATTCCTAGAACAAATAAAGATAAATAAACTTGTTTTTGAAAATGTGAATGGACCTGTCAATGTTTTGATTAGAAATGGGTTTTGTTGTGGGTTTCACCTTTTTTTAAATAGCATTTAGTTTCACTTTGGGATTTTCATCCTGGTCTTTTTATCTTGTGCTGGATTCAATCCATTTCCCATTTAACTTTAAATGAAATTTAAAACTAACAGCTTGTGCAGCTAGCAAAGGATTACTTAAATATTTCCCTTCAAGCATCATTAAAAGGTCTTAACTGCGCTCTCCCTGTGGCAAAATTGATGTGAAAAGTGTCAACTTAGAACAGCTGTATTTCAGTCTGCCTATATGTAATGTTAAGCAGCATTGTGATTTTAAAGCAAAAAGGCAGTGAAGTTGAAATTACAAATTCTAATTAGGTTCAGTATCTCTTTATGTGCATGAACAGAACTTCTATATGAAGTCATTTGTAATGGCAACTTGATTTGTTTCTCCATAGACTTGGAGTAATGATTAAAAGCTTTTTTTTTGGAACCTTAATTTATGTTCATCTTAATGATTGATACAAACTTTCTTCTCACTGGGGCCAGTGTCAGCTCTGTGTCACTGCCTACATAATCATTTAAGGCTATTGTGGAAATATTTATCCGTTCAACCTACCCTCCCCACTGCTCAGGGAGTTGCCGCCTTTTATTTCCTGTCTCCTTTCTTCTTTTATCATTCACTGTCCTCTTCCTCTCAATTTTGCATTTAATATTGACTCCACTGGAAGTGGAACTACTAAACAATCAAATTTTTCAAACATTTGGGTGCTTATGAACAAATTAATTAAGAAATTAGAGATTGATCTGACATTGAAGATGTTTTTGGTTTTGGCTAAACGATTTTTCTTTGAAAATCAAAGCCATGCTTTCACTGCTTGCTAACATCGCTATTCTTTTATTTCTTTGGTTGACTCAAAAGGATGCCTCAATGGAAAAGGTCAAGCGATGACAGAGGATAGGAAGATGGATAAGGACTTGCTGCACCAGATGGAGGCTGTGTACACCAGTCAGCCTGTCCAAGTCCCAGAAACTAACATGCATGTCCAAATGCTCTATCAGGAATGGTTGGAGGGAAGAAATTCCACTAAAGTTCAAGAGGTCCTGCATAGACAGTACCATGCATTGAGTGAAATGTCAAATAGCATAGATATCAAGTGGTAGGCCGTGTGGTTCTGGACCATAAGATTTTTGTAATCCCAGTTCAGGATTCAGAATTTCTCCAGGGAACGTTGGTACGGTTTGTACTAATAAAGGTGCAATTTAAACCACAAACCTTTAGCCACTGAGATACTAAATGTAACACTTTTCTCATGGTAAGGAATGCAGACATAAAATATGTAATTATCCAGGACTTTGTTCTTCATGGATATCTTTGGGATATGCTTGTCTTTGAAGCCACTTGATGGATGTAACCATTCTTTGTGCTTGCTTCCATATGAATATAGCCATTACTTGGCCAGAATATAATACATAATTGTGTTTTTCTCAAGGAGAAATTAGGGATCATCAGTGATGTAAACATAGTACTTGAAGAGTTCTTCAGATGCTCTTCATCCTTAGAATGCCTCTTTACAGATTATACAATTTCAATGTTTTATTTGTCTGGTTTTGAGAAGGGGGAGTTGTCTAGAACTGAAGGAACTAAATTGATGCTCAACCTTGAAACTATGAAAAGAAATGTGCACACCAAATATTTAATTACAAATACAGAGCACTTCACAGTTGAAAACATTCAGGACTTTTTCTGTGGTTAAGATGTCTGTTTATTACAATGCAAATCTAAGCTGGGTAACTCAGTTATTGGAATTTGTTTTCAAATTCAGTTGATTTAAGGTAAACTCTTTTATCTTAGAGTCCTGTGTGTTCCTGTAGTAGACCTTTTTTTATATAATGTCAATTGTAAAGATGCATTTCTGAAGTTTTAATACCTACTCCATTAGCAATAGTCTGACTCAATTGAATGTAGTCTTCAAATCTATCCAACTCATTTGAAATGGTGCATATTCCAAACAGACTAGCACTTTACATGCTAACAAGTACATTTATTTATATTTAATGGAACAAAAATGAGTAGTGTTTCAATTACCTTCATTAAAGCAGTTTTGAATGACTGTAGTAATTTCTGCTCTTTCATGAAAGAAGTTTGTCTTTGTAAAGTGTTTTTTTTCCCTGTTTTCATCTTTTCTAATTCAAATGTTTTCAGTTTGCCTTGAGTCTATAAAATGAACTATTTCTGTTTATACTATTGTTCTGTTTCTAATGCCTGTTTATATGGCAGGTATGAAAAACAATGCTTCAGTGAATTCTGCACTGCCTTCCTTGCACTTCCTAATTCTGATTAGAAAAGGTATAATAATCAACATACCATCTTACCATAACAATCGTTAATCTAACATGCCAGTAAATTGGGCATATCTGAAACAGAGGCAAAAATGTTTGTCTATTTATCCACTCCATGCCCCTCAATTTTGTAAACCTCTATGATAAAGTCTTTTCCCTGGGGTCAGGGAGTCTGGAACTAGAGGGTATAGGCTTAGAGTGAGATGGAAATATATAAAAGAGACCTAAGGGCAACTTTTTCACGCAGAGGGTGGTATGTGTATGGAATGAGCTGCCAGAGGAAGTAGTGGAGGCTGGAACAACTACACCATTTAAAAGGCATTTGGATGGCTGTTCAAATAGGAAGGGTTTGGAGGGATATTGGCCAGGTGCTGGCGGTTGGGATATCTGGTCAGCATAGACGGGTTGGACCAAAAGGTCTGTTTTCATGCTGTACATCTGACTCTATATGCTATTAAAAGTAGGCAATGTTGCAATTTGGTTTCAGTTGTTGAATATTAACAAATGATAGCTTTTGCAATGCACTGCTTCAACCTAAAATATGACCACTTTAATATTAGAGTCACTTTTAATTGAAATGACTTGCTTCATCCTTTTAGGAAAATAAGACACTTATCTGTCCACCTAACCCCACATTCCTATGAAAAGAAATTGATGTTTTATGTATGCCATTGATTTGTTATTCATTATAATGAGTTTACAACCATTAGCCTTTTACCATAAACTCATTCTGTCCTTGAAACTGAGCATTAAAACAGGGAAGTCTTGTACTGGTGCTAATGTTAAGAAATTGAATCAGACACTTCAGTATATCAGACATATTTCTTCTTTTGCGGCTAAATATTATAGTTGGAGCTGTAACCGTATGTACCCCAACTTAAATATGACTGTGAACACTGTAACATTCTCTGAGCTCAACTCATGCAGGTTGTACATGTCTTGCTACCAAGTGATAAAACTTATGGATTTTCATTTGTAAATTTTAATTTGAAAATTAACTGTAGTTGCATTTTTTAATATGCTTAGTATAAGTAAACTTGTGTAAAACAACACGTGAAAATAAACACATTCCTGCTTTATGATAAAGACTCCTCACCTGGCTGCAGCTCTGGTATGAGTTGACTTTCAAGAATATCATGCAATAAAATACAATAGATTAGACCCACACTTCTTAAGGTTCGGTCTGAATCTGATGCAAACTTGTTTTCCTGGCAGCTTCCATAAGTTGGAATGGTGATGGGTGCTCAGCCCAAAACATCCAAGTTTCCATCCTTGTGGCTATATGTCCACTTACTCAATTACAAAGATGTGACTTTACGCAATGCTTGACACCTTTTAAAGGCACATTTCAGTTCCAATGACCAAGCTGATTTGAGGCCAAACACTCATTGGCAGGCTTACTTGTCACTGATTACATAGGATCAAAATGTGTGGTGCTGGAAAAGCCCAGCTGGTCAGACAGCATCCGAGGAGCAGGAGAGTTTATGTTTTGAGCACAAACCCTTCATTAGGACTGTGGGGGTGAAAGAGGGCTGAGATATATTTATCTCTCAGTTCCACTCTCACAGCCCTGATGAAGGGATTATGCTCGAAACGTTGACTCTCCTGTTCCTCACCTGCTGGCTGACTAGCTGTGCTTTTCTAGCACCACACTCTTCAACTTTTTTCAGAATGTGTAGTATTATAAAAATGGAGTGAAATTTCAGCGAATTCCATACGCGGTCCATTTAAATGACAGTGTTTTTTGGTAATTGAGAATACTGAGCAGGAACCAGCTGTGTGGTTAAATCTAAGTTGGGTCTGTAGCTTTTAATCCGAATATATCACAGTCCTGAAACAATCTTGCTTTTTCTGCAATTGCTCCACTTGCTGAGTTTTTTCCAGCATTTTCAATTTTATTTCCGATTTGTAGCATCCACAGGCTTTTCTTCTAAGTGTCTTAGTTCAGGCAGTGAAAACCACTGAAACCTTTGCTTCCAAAAACAGTCGGCCCAGCATATTGCAGCACATTATTCATTTCACAGAACTTGAACCCAGATACAGTAATTACTTATTGTTAATTTCTTTAAATGATACGGATATCGGGTCTACACTTCAAATATGTCTTCCATCCTGTTCAATGCAGTTTATTAATCAGAATTTTTAGTTTTAAAAATAAAATGTTTAATTCCTTCAGAGTGCTACAATAGAGACAATGAGCCAAATGGGCTCCTGATATTCTAAGATCCTGAAGTAGGAATGAGGGGATTAGTATGGTTAAAATTAAAGTGCAAGATTGCTTTGAAAGTGCTGTAATTAGACTTGATTTCTCCCACATTGTAACAGAACAGCCTATGTAACTATATGGCTCATTGCTATATAGAGCCAGTAGATGAGAACTGGGAATCCAGACAAATGGTTGAGTTGCAATGGAATCTAGCAGATGTAAGGTTGAAGTTTGTGGTAACAGCAGCCTGCATGAGATTGAAAATCATAATTTATGTGTAGAAAGCTGCGAAAGATTCTTCGGGTAGCCTCGCACTGATATAAACCTTGGCTTCAGCCATGCAGACAGAAGTGTTGTCTGCTTTAGCGCAGCAATTGGCGTCAACAGGATTCTCTAACTTTAATTACTGTTCCTAGTTTGAGCATTAATGTTAAGTGACAGGTTGGTAAGTATACGTCACCATCTGAACCAGTAATCACTTTCAGAACAGAAAATACAGGGCCAATTTGAGCATTCAAACCAACGAATGAATCTGTGTATGAAGGAACACAAGATGGTGGCATGCTAGTTTCATGGTTTGTTGGATTAGTAATGAGATAACATTATCAGGACATTTAATGGATGGCTGTTGGATAAAAGAGGAGAGCTCTGTTTCCTGAAGGGAGTAAGGATATTATCATAAACTGGAAGAAAACAGTTCCCACAAGAAAGGGATCTCAAACTAAACATAAGTCATTACAAAGCAGGAGTGGGGACCTAAGAGGTCACTGAGCACCTTTTTGATAGTCCATTAACTCAAGCCATTTATGCTTTTTGTCAAAGGAGAGCTGGGTTTCTTTGTAGACTCCTGATAAGAATAGTGTACTAAGGACAAATGAAAGGAGGAGTGTAGTTATCTTAATATGGGCTAATTAGCAAAACTTTGACCTCGGCATGAGAAGGAAAAGCTAAAGGAGCAAGAAGTACTTCAGACTGGGCTTGCCCTCCTTCCTCAAAAAGATGTTGACATGATACTGGGAATGACCCACATGGAACAGGTTGTGCCTGACCATATGTCCAAAATGCAGGATCAAAGTAAGGATGAGAGGTGGAGTAGTGGTCATCTGATCAAAAAAAAAGTAATTTTTTTTTAAAAAGCTTATTTTGATCCAAATAAATATACCATGAAGCTGTAAACAATGGGCATTTTGCTTAAGGCATTAGGTACAACAATAATAATGCTCCACTTGCAAGGAACAGGGAGGTCAGCTGGAGTCATGTATCTGGAGGACTTTCAGAAAGAATTTGACATGAAGACCAACATTACCCAAATTGTGGACATAATAGCCCTGCTTACGTTTTTGAACTCGAGAATTTGAACTGAAGTGCTAAAGCTCTTCCATGTCTATCTTCCTCTTTCTGTGCAACTCCTCGCTGCAAAGTGTGAGAGTTGAAAATGAAATGAAAACTAATCTTTTAGTATATGGGCAAGTTCCTGAAAACTGCCCTGGATGCACCAAAGGGAATTCAAACAGCTATAACTGTTCTTGGTAGACACTCCAGTGCCAAAGGCATATGGGTACAGAGTAGCTTCACACCCACAAGCCCAAAAGAGACAATCCATTACACTTTTTCATGAGTTTAATTATTGCCTCTTGCAAGTACTTTAAAGTTGGAATTCTGTACAATTTGTTTTTATTACACCTCCAATTTCCTCTTTTCCATTTTGTAGCAATAACAGTCTGTGAAAGCAGATTATTCATTGCTAAACAGAGCAAGGATATACTCAAGGCAATTTGAAAATTCAGAGAAATCTATTTAGTTGTTATGGAAACTAATCCACAGATTAGGATTGAGATGACATGGGGGCCACACGAAGTTGAGAATTATAAATTTATGCTGAATACTCTGAATTTTTGAAATGTTATTTGCTTAGCTGGATGAGCTTCTTTCTTGCCTACACTTGAACTTGTCTTTGGTTATTTGAACCACACAGGATAAAGAATGGTATTTTTTCCTAACAATGATTCCATATCTAGGGAATATATACTGCCTATTATCTTCTATGTTTGAACTGATCTATCCCCGGTATGAACAAGGTGGCTATTTTCGGAATAAATCTCAAAACAGCAAAGGCATCCAATCATGCCCATTATAAACAAATTGTTTAATGTTTAATAATTGAAAACTGATTATTAGCAAGGTTAACTGGACGCATTATTAATTGAGGTATTGGTTTAACAATGCTACAATCCATCCGGCTTCCCTCACCTCACCATAATACTTTCCATGAGATTGCCAAAGAGTCCATAACAATTTCAGGAAATTAGACCATTCTCATGATTTTGGTCTTAAAGATAGCAAATGACGAGGCTAGGAAATGATGGATGATGAGTAAACATATACAGTTTGCTTTTCCATCAGTCCTTGAATACCGGCCATCAAGGGCTAACTGATATTTCAGTATCTAATGTTTAAAGACTTAATGAAGGGAAGCAGCAGAAAATGCACTTCCTTTATTGCATTTTTTCACTGTGTCTGCTCACAATGGCAGGCACACCCTCTCAACGAAACTGGACAGTAGAAAGATGAGATTTAGCACAGTGCATCCCCAACTGAAGTTCCAAACCTACCCACCTGCCAAAACATCAGAGATGAAGTTGAGACCTGTGTTACATGGAAACACTTTAATACAATATAAGTAGGCATATTCAGCTGATAAGTAGTGGAATCATAACTTTATGAAGTCAGTGCAAACCCTGTTAACACACTGCATGTCTGCAGCACTTAAAGTTATGGTGGTCACAATATTGAACAGAAATTTCTGGGGCAATGTTTAATCCTCTTTGGATTTATTTAATCAAGAACAGTTACATTTGTTATGCCTTCTAACTAAAATCAAACTATGAAAGGGAATAAATTATATCTCTGGTTTGAATTGGCACTTTGCAGAATAGTGGAGTTATGTGAACAAGAGCATTCTCAGTGTTATGTCTTCTGATCCCATAAATTAGAAATAATCAGATTACTATTATTTGATTTAATGTATTTCTTTCAGCTCTGCAAGTGAGTGATAGACTGAGATATTGTCACTCAGCATATGACTCAACAGTGAATGCAGTACCATAGGATATAACAATAATTAATTCCTAGGTCTTTACAATGAACATAACAATATAACATTCCACTTTCTTTTAAAAAATAGATAATTCCTCTTAATGATACTACTGATCTAATCATTAACTTTGTTTTCTTAACCAGAGAAGATTGGCAACTGAATTTTCTAAATAGATTGAAGAGCCTTTTATATCTTGCATTCTTTTCTTAGAAATATAAATATTCATTGTATCACTCTGCATCCGGTATTCATCAGTCTCAGTGATGAGCTGGCATGTAACACAAGCAATGTTGTTGCTCCTCATGCCAGAGGAGTCGTGATGGATGTTGCTAATTTTGTGTCACTTGGTGTTGTTGTTGATGTTATCTCACTGATTCATAATGTTCCTGGTTTTCTGCTTGCAAAGTTGAGGTGTAGGTGGAACATGAACTTTGTTCCTTCTCAGCTAACTGGGTTTCAGTCTCAATGGTTTATGATCTTTGTTAATAGCTGTTGCTGGGTTCCACATTTTCATGCTTGAATCCTGCATGCATAAAGGTTGTCTTCCAACAGAATGGGGACAGGTTTGGCATGCTTCCTGAAGCGTTGACCTCCTATATCTATGCATCAGTGAGTTGTCTTACTGTCCTCCCAATCATTTGGAGAAAGTGTCTTTGTTCGGAGTGCTATCTCATACTTTTTTTCCATTAAACTACTCTGAAAGCTACTTTATATTAGCCTGAGATGTGTCAAAAAAAATGGGAATCAGTCCACATTTTGCTCTTCCTTTATCTCTTAGCATTTCAAAACAATTCTCTTGACTGTATGGAATTGTCATTCTAACAATGATTTGGAGATGCCGGTGTTGGACTGGGGTGTACAAAGTTAAAAATCACACACCACCAGGTTATAGTCCAACAGGTTTAATTGGAAGCACTAGCTTTCGGAGTGCCGCTCCTTCATCAGGTGATTGTGGAGGGCTTGATCATAACACAGAATTTATAACAAAAATTTGTAGTCTGATGTAACTGAAATTATACATTGAAAAATTGATTGTCTGTTAAGCCTTTCAGGTTTCAGGGTTAGGCTTAACAGATAATCAATTTTTCAATGTATAATTTCAGTTACATCAGACTGCAAATTTTTGCTATAAATTCTGTGTTAGGATCGAGCCCTCCACAATCACCTGATGAACGAGTGTCGCTCCGAAAGCTAGTGTGCTTCCACTTAAACCTGTTGGACTATAACCTGGTGGTGTGTGATTTTTAACTTCATTCTAACAACGTGGTGATGAGATGATGATGTTGAATCTGTACTATTTAGCAAATTCAATTAACTCCCTGGTGATGAATGGGCATCCATATTATCCTTTCAGGAATCCCCTGCCCAGTGAGTTGAGATGATGGTTGCTGCTCTCAAGTATTTAATCTTCCAGATAAAAGGGAATGTTTAGTAGTAGTCTGTAATGATGAGATACAATTCTTAGTTACGTATGATTAAATCAAATTACACTGTATGGCATGGTCTCAGTGGTACATCAGTAGCTGTCATCTTTCGCTGATGTATATATTTCTATTTTCAGCATACGTTACATGTGGACACCATTCTTTCAATAACATTGTAGAATTCTTTCCAGTGAACAGGCTCTGAATTTCCACTGCACCATTCTCATGTGGTCTCCATGTTTCTCTGGAGAAACTCTTCTTGTATCACTTTGGACATGACTATTCTGGAACCATCTCTAAGTGAAATATCATCTCTGCAGTATTGCTAGCTGTGTTTTCTTCATCTTGTTAGCTCACCCCGAGATCACTTGCCGAGGATATCTGTAACTCTTCTTCTTTACCGATCTCATCTCTAATTTGATTCCATTTTGATGGTGTTTCATTCACTAAGTGAAGGACCTTTGCCTGTAAATCTTTTATCTCTTTTTTTTCCTATGGCACCAATCACAAAAGACTATCAGTTCAAACCATTTCTCCTCCTGGCTTGTAATAGAGAGTGAAATTATAACTTTGAAGCATCAAGAGTAATTTCTGCTGCAGTCTTGCTGGTGCTGAATACATACTTTTCTTGTCTATCCAATCCAGTTGTTGTGGTTCTGTTCGCTGAGCTGGGAATTTGTGTTGCAGACGTTTCGTCCCCTGTCTAGGTGACATCCTCAGTGCTTGGGAGCCTCATGTGAAGCGCTTCTGTGGTGTTTCCTCCAGCATTTATAGTGGTTTGTCTCTGCCGCTTCCGGTTGTCAGTTCCAGCTGACATCAGCAATTTCATCAACAGATGCCTAAGGGAAAGACATGCCACAACCCAAAGGACTAGCCACGTTACCATACAGAAAGAACATTTCTGAACTGACAGCCAGACTACTGCGACCACTAGGACTCATAACAGCACACAAACCAACAGCCACTCTCAGACAACAACTCACCAGAACGAAGGACCCGATAGCCAGCATGAGCAAAACCAATGTAGTGTACAAAATCCCATGCACGGACTGCACAAAACACTACATAGGACAAACAGGAAGACAGCTAATGATCCACATCCATGAACACCAACTAGCCACGAAACGACACGACCCTTAGCAGCCACACATGCGGATGACAAGCAACATGAGTTCGACTGGGAAAACACTACTATTATAGGACAAGCCAAACAGAGAACAGCCAGGGAATTCCTAGAGGCATGGCACTCATCCACAGATTCTATCAACAAACACAACGACCTGGACCCAATATACCAGCCACTGCAGCGGACAGCTGGAACTGACAACCGGAAGCAGCAGAGACAAATGCCGGAGGAACCATCACAGAAGCGCTTCACAGGAGGCTCCCAAGCACTGAGGATGTCACCTAGACAGGGGATGAAACGTCTGCAACACAAATTCCCAGCTCAGCGAACAGAACCACAACAACAAGCACCCAAGCTACAAATCTTCTCACAAACTTTGAATATCCAATCCAGTGGACAATGTTTATCTACGACAATTAAATTTCTCCAATAGAGATATGTATAGGATTTCTCATATCCATTCAGGATTGCCAAAAGTTCCTTTTCTATATTGGTATATCTGGTGTCAGCTAATGCTAGAGCTTTTGCTGTAAATTCAGTTAACTTTCCATCTTGTATCAGGACTACAGCCAGGACTCAGCTTGACATTTTTAGCTGTGTATACTGTGTAAGCAACACTCAACAGAGAGATAGTTAGGGTACCAAATGGCAATGGCTTTATTCTAGCAGTATGTCTACAGGGATAATGCTCAAAAGAGACTGTTCAATACATGGAAGTTTCTTTACATTCTTGTAGATATTGATTTATGTTCTTAACCATGTTTCTGTTTCTGCTTATTTTTATTCTGTTTATTATTACTCAGGCATTTGTTCCAAGACCATAAACGAAATAAGATAATTATAGTATTGATATCTCACTAGTAGGCTGGATGAGTTTGGAACACTGCTCCTTCAACAGGTGGTTGTGAAGTATACCACCTGACAAAGGAGCAGCACTCTGAGAGCTAGTGCTTCCAAATAAACCTGTTGAACTGTGACCTGGTGTTGTGTGATATTTAAATTTGTACACCCCAGTCCAACACCAGCACCAGTACTAGTATGCTTTCATCTTCACAATGGGTTTATCCCAGTTTTCCTCATTCTTTGTAAGGTAATTAGATTAGATTAGATTACTTACAGTATGGAAACAGGCCCTTCGGCCCAACAAGTCCACACCACCCCACCGAAGAGCAACCCACCCATACCCCTACATCTACCCCTTACCTAACACTACGGGCAATTTAGCATGGCCAGTTCACCTGACCTGCACATCTTTGGACTGTGGGAGGAAACCGGAGCACCCGGAGGAAACCCACGCAGACACGGGGAGAATGTGCAAACTCCACACAGTCAGTCGCCTGAGGTGGGAATTGAACCCAGGTCTCTGACGCTGTGAGGCAGCAGTGCTAACCACTGTGCCACCGTGCCGCCCATATATGGAGTTGGCAGTTATAGTCTTTGTCATCTACACCATAGAATTGGATATCGCCAATAAAGCTGGCTGCTCCTTTGTATCCTTCGTGTGTTTCATCTACTTTCTGTGGGAGCATATTCCAGCTCACTATAAGAGCAAAGGTTGTGTTGAATGCTGTCAGCAGAGAAGATTTCTTATCAAGCTTCATATTCCAGTAGCCATCTCTAGCATCAAGCTTATTGAAAGCTTCAGTCTTCATCAATGATGGTATAATTTCTTCCAGTGGTGGAGTAAGGAGTAAAGTACCAATTCCTTTTAGGTGCTTAATTAATATTTTTGTCAGTAATGCAAATAACTAACCATTCATTTAGTTTCTCACTCACAACGATGATATTTCCCCATTCTGTATACTCTTCGACTCTCATGGTTTCTCTCTTTAATCTACCACTTGAAGGTCTCTTTCAAGCTTTCCTCTTAGTTTTTTTGGTACTTTACATGGGAGATGAATCACTGGTTTCATCATTGGATCAATATAATGTTGTACTCAAACTCTCCAACACCTCCAAACAGCTCATCAAAACATTCACAGCACAATTTTATCAGATCTGATCTATCTGATCAGAGGGTGTTTTTTTGATAGGTGTGTCCTTCAGAGTCTGTGATGCCTCCTTCATCTCATGGTTTATTGAGATCAGATGCAGCTCTTCACAACTGTTTGCACCAGGAAGAACAGGACCAATTGATTCAATGAGGTTGAACATATACATCTTAGCATCTTGTTCTTTTGTTAACCCCTTTCATATGAGAAGCAGGCAAATTTCTGCTCTCATGTGTACATAAACGTGACCCTCCTCGGTTCCAATGTGTCCTTTCTTAAGTACTCATTAACTTGCAGGTTTTTAGGAAATTCAGGTTTTTTTCTGGTATAATCTGAGTAGGATGCTAGCCCTAACCCTAACACTAACCCTATCTGGGATCCAGTATCAAGATTCAGATTTATGGCTGTGACCTTATTTCTCACCCTCTTCCTGATCTGGATTGTTGTGTGAACTTCTTTTCCCTGGCAACTGTGACATTCAGACATTCACAATACAAGAACATAAGAACTGAGAGCAGCAGTAAGCAATTCAGCCCCTCAAGCCTGCTCCACCATTTCATTAATTAAAAATCTAACTCCTCCTTCAATAACTTCAGTGGTTATTTGATACAGTGTCTGGCTCCTGTGTCTATTGTGTTTTCAAATTCATTCCTTTAATTCTCAGTCACCTTGCTGTTGCCTCAGATAACTTGTTTACCATCCTGTCACTTTGCTTTCCACCAACTTTCTCAGTGATTGATATTGGTTTGATCTAACATGCAGGATCTTTCCTTTTGTCTCCGAACATACTTTGTCATCCACAGTCCTTGCAAATCTTTCTGCCCATCTGATGTGCATTTGTTTTTTTGTTGCTTTTTCACTGTTTAAACCCTGCTTTTTTTGACTCAGCAGAAACCTAGTAATTTGGGCAAGACCGTAAGACTATAAGAAATAGGAACAGGAATAGGCCATTTGGCCCCTCAAAGTTGTTCTGCCATTCAGTAGGATCATTGGTAGACAAGCAGAAGGCTGGAAGAACACAGCAAGCCAGGCAGCATTAGGAGGTGGAGAAGTCAGTGTTTTGGTTGGAGCCCTTCTTCAGGACTGGTGTAAGGAGAGCTGCAGATAAAAGTGTTGGGGGGATGGGGGGGGGCAGTGGTGATAGGCAAAGACAGGTAGAGGGTATGACTCGGTTGGTTAATGGGAGGACTGAATCCAGTAGGTGGCTGACAGGAATGGAAGGGAGGGGGAGGGGCATGGAAAGGAGTCAGGGAATGGGAAGGGAGGTTATTTGAAATTGGAGAACTCAGTGTTGAGTCTGCCAGGCTTTAGGCTGCCCAGGCAGAAGATGAGGATCATGACTGATCTGACATTCCTCATATCTACCTTCCTGTCCTTTCCCCATAACCCTCTATTCCCCAACTCATAAAGAATCTATACACCTCAGCCTTAAATATGCAGGATTCTGCCCCTTTAGCTGTCTATGGCAAAGAATTCCAAAGACTCTCAATCGTCTGAGAGAAGAAATTCCTCCTCATCTCAGTCTGAAATTGGTGCTGCCTTATTCTGAGACTATGCCCTCTGACCCTCCAAGAGGAAGCATCCTCTCAGCATTTGCCCGATCAAGTTATTTAAGAATCCTTCATGTTTCAATGAGGTCACCTCTCAATCTTTGAATCTCCAGTGAGTCCCAACCTAATTAGCCTTTGCTCAGAAGACAATCTTTTCTACCACTGATCATCCGAGTGTACCTTCTCTGAATTGCCTTGAATGAAATATTTTTCCTTAAATAAGCAATCAAAACTACTCTCAGTATTCCAGATGTGGTTTCACAAGTACCTTTTACAGTGCTTTTTTTGTTGCAGCTTTATGCAGCTTTTCTCCATTTAAACTATATTATGTCCTTTTGTTCTCCCTTCCAAAAGGGCAACTTCACATTTTCCAATATTGTACTCCATTTGCCAGCTTTTTGCCCATTTACTTAACCAGTCAAATCTCTCTGTGAAAATGTTGGTATTCTTCTCGCAATTTGCCTTTCCATCTGTTTTGTAACATCTGCAGATTTGACTACAGTACATGCACTTTCTTTCTCCAAGTCATTAATATACATTGTAAACAGTTGCAGTCCCAGCACTGATCCTGTGGAAACGCATTGACCACAGAGCTCCAGGATCTGTGAAGCAGTCCCTTAGCTCTATTTACTGTTTCCTGCCCATAAGCCAATTCTCTATCCATGCCAATATGCTACCTCCAAAACGGTGGGCTCTTGCATTATTACTGAACCTTTTATGTGATATCTTGTTCTGGAAGTCCAAATACAACACATCTACCCCCATCTTCTCTGGTTGAGACTTCCTAAAAAAAACTAATAAGTTGGGGGTGGTGATGGTCTCGTGAAATTATTGCTTAGACTATCAATCCAGAAACTCAGCTAAACCTTTGAGGACCCAAGTTCAAATCCCACCTGACAGATGGCAGAATTTGAATTCAATTAAAAAATCTGGAATTATGAATCCACAGATGACCATGTAACCATTGTCAATTGTTGGCATAATCTATCTTCCTTTCTAATATCCTTCAGGGAAGGAAATCTGCCATATATGTAACGCCTGACCACAGCAATGCGGTTGACTGTCACATGTCCTCTGAAATGGCCCAGTAAATCATATAGTTGAATCAATGTCTATGAAGGCCCAACAAAGAAATGAAAGTCTATGGATCACTTGGCATCAAACTAGGCAATGAAAACAACAATAGCAAAAATAGACCTGCTGACCCTGCAAAGTCCTCCATACTAACAACTGAGGTCTAATGCCAAAATTGAGAGGCTGACTCACAAACTGGTCTGACATAGTCATACTGACAGGATAATACCTTACAGATAGAGTCCCATCACCACTATCACCATTCCTGGATATTTCCCAACCCATCAGCGGGACAGACCCAAGAGAGGTGGTGGCACTGTGGTATACAGATGGAGGGAGTTGCTCTAGGAGCCCTCAACATTGACTCTGGACTTCATGAAGTCTCATGGTTTAAAGTTAAACATAGGCAAGGAAATCTCCTGTTGATTGCCACACACCCTCCTCCCTCAGCTGATGAATCAGTGCTCCCCCATGGTGAGCAACTCTTGGAGGAAGCACTGAGGGCACAAAACATACTCTGGGTGGGGAATTTCAATTGTCACCACCAAGAGTGGCTCGGCAGCTGCACTACTGATTGTGCTAGTCGGGTTATAAAGCTCATAGCTGCTAGACTGGGTCTGCAATGAGGAAACCAACAAGAAGGAAAAACATGCTTGACCTCATCCTTACCAATTTGTCCGCTGCAGATGCATCAGTCCAAGACAGTGTTCGTAAGAGTGACCATCGCACATGGAGATGACATCCCACCTTTATATTGAGAATGCCCTCCATCATGTTGTGTGGTATAATCACCATGGTAAATGGGACAGACATTGAACAGATCTAGCAACTCAAGATTGGGCAACTATGAGGTGCTGTGGACCATCAACAGCGGCAACTCCAGCATAATCTGCAACCTCATGGCCTGGCATATGCCCCACTCTACTTTCACCATTGATCAATGCTAGTTTAATGGAAAGTGCTGGAGGGCATGCCTGGAGTAGGACCAGGCATACCTAAAAATGAGCTATCAAACAGGGTTAATTGCCAAACAGCATAAGCAGCAAGTGATAGACATAAATAAGCAACCGTACAACCAATGGATCAGATGTAAGCTCTGCAGTGCTCAGTTGATGAATAGTGATAGATAAGTTAATGACTCACTGGAGGAGGAAACTCCACAAATGTGCCCATTCTCAATGATGGGAAGAGCCAATACATCAATGCAAAGA
This sequence comes from Chiloscyllium punctatum, assembly GCF_047496795.1. NCBI lineage: Eukaryota > Metazoa > Chordata > Chondrichthyes > Orectolobiformes > Hemiscylliidae > Chiloscyllium > Chiloscyllium punctatum. The sequence continues at coordinate 33,798,137 of NC_092777.1, read as the reverse complement.
TATGTTTGAAGCAGTTGTAGCATTCTTCAGCCAGAAGTTCCCCAAGTGGATGATCTCATTTTGTACTCCTTCAGTTGTCACTTGCATCAGAGATACCAGTCTTCAGCCAATTTGATTCATTCCATGTGATGTCAAGAAACAGTTGAAGGCACTGGATACTGCAAAGGCTATAGGCCCTGATAACATTCTGGCAATAGTACTGAAGATTTAAGCTCCAGAACTTCAGTTCCCTTAGCCAAGGTGTTCCAGTACTGTTACAATACTGGTATCATCCAATAATAAGGATAATTGGCCAGATATGTCTTGTACACAGGAAGCAGGACACATTCATCCCAGACAATTACCACTCCAACAGTCTACTCTTGATCATCAGTAAAGTGATGGAAGGTGTCATCAACACTGCTACCAATCAGCACCTGCTCAGCAATAACCTGCTCAGTAACACTCAGTTTGGATTCCACCAGGGCCACTCAGCACCTGACCTTATTACAGCCTTGGCTGCAAAATGGACAAAAGAGCAGAATTCCAGAGGTAGGTGAAAGTGACAGCCCTTGACATCAAGTGTGGCATCAAGAAGCCCGAGCAAAATTGGAGGAATTGGCATCAAGGGCAAATCCCTTGCTGAGATATTTGTTTCATCAGTAGTCACAGGTGAGGTGTCGGAAGACTGGAGGTTGACTAACGTGGTGCCACTATTTAAGAAAGGTGGTAAGGAAAAGGCAGGGATCTATAGACCAGTGAGCCTGAAATCGATGGTGGACAAGATTAGAGTGGTGCTGGAATAGCACAGCAGGTCAGGCAGCATCTGAGGAGCAGGAAAAATCGATGTTTTGGGCAAAAGCTCGATGGTGGGCAAATTGTTGGATGGAATCCTGAGGGACAGGATTTACATGTATTTGGAAGGGCAAGGACTGATTAGGGACAGTCAAAATGGCTTTGTGTGTGGGAAATCATGTCTCACAAACTTGATTGAATTTTTTGAAGAAGTAACAAAAAGGATTAATGAGGGCAGAGTGATAGAGGCGATCATTATGGACTTCAGTAAGGCAAGGTTCCTGATGGGAGATTGGTTAGCAAGGTTAGATCTCATGGAAAACAGGGAGAACTAGCCATTTGGATACAGAACTGGCTCAAAGGTAAAAGACAGAGAGGGTCGTGTTGGAGGGTTGTTTTTCAGACTGGAGGCCTGTGACCAATGGTGTGCCATAGGATCGGTGCTGGTTCCACTGCTTTTCGTCAATTATATAAACGATTTGCATGTGAACATAGGAGGTATAGTTAGTAAGTTTGCAGATGATACCAAAGTTGGAGGCATAGTGGACAGCGAAGAAGGTTATGTCAGAGTACAACTGGATCTTGATCAGATGGGCCTATGTGCTAAGGAATGGCATTAACTTAGTTAAATGTGAGGTGCTGCATTTTGGAAAGGCAAATCTGAGTAGGAATTATACACTTAATAGTAAGGTCCTAGGGAGTGTTGCTGAACAAAGAAACCTTGGAGTGCAGGTTCACAGTTCCTTGAGAGTTGCAGGTAGATAGAATAGTGAAGAAGGCTTTTGGTATGCTTTCCTTTATTAGTCAGAGCATTGAGTATAGACGCTGGGTGGTCATGTTGCAACTGGACAGGATGTTGGTTAGGCCACTTTTGGAATATTGTGCGCAATTCTGGTCTCCTTCCTATTGGAAGAATGTTGTGAAACTTGAAAGGGTTCAGAAAAGATTTACAAGGGTAGGGTTGGAGGATTTGAGCTATAGGGTGAATAGGCTGGGGCTGTTTTCCCTGGAACATTGGAGGCCTAGGGGTGACCTTTTGAGGTTTATAAAATTATGAGGGGCATGGATAGGATAAATAGACAAAGTATTTTCCATGGAGTGGGAGAGTCCAGAACTAGAGGGCATAAGTTTAGGGTGAGAGGGCAAAGATATAAAAGGGACTTAAGAGGCAACTTTTTCACACAAAGGGTGGTGTGTGTATGGAATGAACTGCCAGAGGCAGTGGTGGAGGCTGGTACAATTACAGCATTTAAAATGCATCTGGTTGGGTATATGAATAGGAAGTGTTTAGAGAGATATGGAATAAGTGCTGGCAAATGGGAATGTATTAGGTTAGGATATCTGGTCGGCATGAACAAGGTGCACACGAGGTGTTTCTGTGCTGTACATCTCTATGACTATCCAGGGCAAAGCAGCCTATTTGATTAGCACCACATCTACCAGCATCCATTCTCTCCACCACACACTGAGTAGCAGCAGTGTGTACTATCTATAAGATGCACAGAAGAAATTCACCACAAACATCTTTAGACAGCACATTCCAAATCCACAACCATTTCCATCTCGAAGGACATAGACAACAGGTGCATCCTCTGCAAGTTCCCCTCCAAGTCACTCACTATTCTGACTTGGAAACATATTATGTTCCTTCTCTATTGCTGTATCAATATCCTGGAATTCTCTCCCTAATGACATTGTGGGTCTACCTATAGCATGTGGACTGCAGTGGTTCAAGAAGGCAGCTCACCACCACCTTCTCAAATGCTCAGGGCTGGTAATAAGTGCTGGTGAGCCAGGGATGCGCACGTCTCACATATCAGTAAAAATATGGTTGGACACACTATTTCCCTTTCATGAAGTCACGCTAACTCTGCTGAATTAGATTTTGATTTTACGCTAGTTAGTATTTTCATCTCTCTATGTGTGGCCTCACACGGTCTGGTTGTGTTAGTGGCCTACAGTACTGATTTGTCCTTTCCAATGAAATCTTATTTTTTAATAACTATTTAAATCAATCTGTTCAGACATACAATGGCACACCTCTGGAGCAGTTGGGATTTAAACCCAGGCGTCCTGCCGCAAAACCTTTGTTTTGTATTCGAGGGTGTGTAGAGCTCAAATCAGCAGATCTAGTCACCTTCATGTGTGTTCTTCAATTAAAATTTCCTGGCTGTACATTTTTAAGTCTTGTTTTCTCATATCAAAACAAACCTCTGAAACTAAGAGAAAGTGAGGACTACAGATGCCGGAAATTTGAGCTTAAAAATGTATTGCTGGAAAAGCACAGCAGGTCAGGCAGCATCAAAGGAACAGGAAAATCGGGCATCAGCCCTTCTTCATGCTGCCTGACCTGCTGCGCTTTTCCAGCAACACATTTTTAAGCTCTGACCTCCAGCATCTGCAGTCCTCACTTTCTCCTCGAAGGCTTATGCCCGAAATGTCGATTCTCCTGTTCCTTTGATGCTGCCTGACCTGCTGCGCTTTTCCAGCAACACATTTTTAAACGTCTGAAACTGCCCAATTCACACCAGTGAAACTTTTAATATTTCAGTATAGTGCAATATAGAAAGTACTTTTAAACCAAGATAGACTCGTGTTCGTGTTCCTGTTTATATACATGAAATTTAGTGGACCCCTGAACTTTAAACTGACCTCCGCAATTTCAAGCGCACTTTGGCCACAATTATCCGATTGAATTAGAAACAAAAGTCCCATCTATAAAAGCATTTACCCTAACTTTATATAAACAGCGACATAGTGAAGTGTCGTGATATTTGTATTGACATTAATCTGTCATTCGCGGTCCTTTTGTTTTCTTTTTTTCTTGCTATTTGCAGCACCCTGTTCATACTTTTCAATGTGAGTTATTATCTATTAACAAAAACGTAAAAGTGGACGAAGCCCTGTGATTCAAGATATGATGGTATAAGCTGTTCCGGGAGATTAATTACATCCACCTCTGGGTTGTTTCCAGCGCTGCACTGTGCTCCAAAGCAAATATAGTTAATACAGTAAATGAAACTAAAAACATCATATCTATTTTACTGTTTTCTAATGCGTACAGTCCATCCGGATCACTCACTGCTGGATTCATGTAGTTCCCTCTTGATGCACTTGCATGGTACGTACTAATGAAAATGCATTACAATTAAATTTGTCTGAACCGTGTATCTAATTTTAAACTAGTTTTGCAGTTCGGCTGCAGAAGTCACTAGCGGCATACAAAATAATAATTCACGCTGTTTCTTTCTCTAAGGTAGTGGGAGTTGCATGAAAAACAGGAAGCAACATAATATGTAAGGTTCCACCGAGATTTGAACTCGGATCGCTGGATTCAGAGTCCAGAGTGCTAACCATTACACCATGGAACCCCCATTAATAGCAACATCAATACGCAGTTTCCTCCTTGATTACGACAGTACTGTTTCTAGGTATATTAAAGTATGATTTATTTTGTAATGTTCCTTTACAAATTAAGCGTGCAAAAAGTGCGCAAACATTGTACACTGACATTAAAACTCACCGTGTACATGTACACCCACTGAGATTTGGGTTGAAAATGCCATAATATTAAGCAAAACAAACAAATTATTCGGCTCTGAAACAAATTGGTTCCACATGCTTCCACTTTCAGAAATCGGTGGGGGAGAAAATTAAGGAATATTTGCATAACACGCATTGTTTTTTAAATGGCTTTACTGTAAATGATGTTTTCTTGCGAATGATAATAATCCTGAATTAATACCAACATAATAAAGCATTCGATTCAATCCCATCTTTATGAAGCTTTTTAAAATAGTTAACATTATAGAATATTTCACATCACTTCACAATTTTATTAAATAAACTAGTCCATAAATGCACAATAATTATTTTATGGCATTCAGGTTAGTCTACCAGAATAAAAGAATACTCTACATATTGAAGACTTTAATGTTGCTATAAATCGGAAATAAATTTTGAAAGTTCATGCAGTTTATTAAATAATGTCCTTCCGGCTCGATACCCCACTTGCAGCATGAATATCCCTCAGCGCGCATGTCATTGCCGGCACTACTGCTCCTCAGTGCGCATGTTTTTACCGGCACAGCTGCTCCTCAGTGCGCATTTCATTACCGGCACACCTGCTCTTCAGTGCGCATGTTTTTACCGGCACAGCTGCTCCTCAGTGCGCATGTCACTACCGGCACACCTGCTCTTCAGTGCGCATGTTTTTACCGGCACAGCTGCTCCTCAGTGCGCATGTCGTTGCCGGTCTCCTAGCGACGGCTTGTACACAGTGTACGGTAGTTGCTGCTCCCATTGAAGATTCGCCTCCAAACAACAAGTCATGGCCAAGGAAACTGAGGACTTCTCGCAACTCGAGCTGGAGTCCATCATTGGTTTTAATGGTGAGAGGCAGTAGCTCAGGTGGCAGGGTGTTTGTTCTCTGGTTGTTGTGGTCACACTCTAGGGTCTGTATCTACTCGAAGCTGTGTCCCTGCTCTGTCTGAGGACCACACTCTGTCCACAGTGAGCTCCTTGTCTGGGCATCTTCCCCCCCCCCACCCCTCCCTGACAGGGGAGTCAGGCCGACTGCTCCTGTCCTGTTAAAATTTAATTGCATTCTGAGATCACTGCACTGCATTTGCAAGGAATGTCTTTGCCAAGACCTTGCTGCTCATGCTTTGATTCTGCCTTAGTCCGCTTTCCCTCTTCCCACTGTCCTCTCTGACCTACATTACTCCCAATCAAGAAATACTTCAATTTTACGTTCTCGGTCTTGTTTTGAAATCCCTCGATGTTTTTTCCCCTTAATACTGTAATCTCCCTCAATACGCCAACCCTAGCGATCTCAGCGGTTTTCCGCATAGAGGATCCCCAAATTTTATCTCCACTTTAAATTACCAAGACCCTAAACTCTGGAAGTAATTCCCAGAGGTTCTTTGCCTCGCTAGCTCTTTTTCTTTCTTTAAAGTGTACCCTAAACTCACAACTTTGATCAAATTTTTGGTAGTCTCTCTAATGTCTCCTTATGTGCCGTGATGGCAAATGTTGTTTAATAATACTCCCACACAGTGCCAGAAAATGTTAAATATAGTTTTTTAAAAAAAATATTTTCTGATCAGTATATAAGTTAGCTCGCTGAGCTGGAAGATTTGTTTTCAGACTTTTCGTCACCATAGTAGGTAACATCATCACTGAGAGTCTCCGGTGAAGTGCTGGTGGTATGTCCTGTCTCTCTATTTATAGGTCTTGGTTTCTTAAGGTGGGTGATGTCATTTCTGGTTCTTTTTTCAAGGGAAGGTAGATAGGATCTACCACCAGCACCTCACTGGGGACTATCACTGATGATGTTGCCTAGTAGGTGACGAAACATCTAAAAGCAAATCTTTCAGCTCAGCGAGCTAACTTACATCCCTACCATCAACTTACATCCTTAGCATCAACTACAAATCTTCTCAAAGTTTTCTGATCACTTCAGATTCTTTATTGAAAACTAATTGTTTTATGAAGCTTCTAAAAGTTTATATTAGTTACATTTATTGAGAAATATCCATGCCTAGCATTTTTAAGGCTATAGTACTCTGTAGTAGGATGATATAACAGAAATGACAATCCAACTGAATATATACTTAAATAAAAGCGAAGTACTGTGGATGGTTGAAATCTGAAATAAAAGATGCAAGTGCTGAAGAAACAGTGTTGTCGTGAAAGAAACAGTGTTAATATTTTGAGTCAACAGATTTGTCATCAGAATGGTATTCAGTACAGACTTAAGTGGCTAAGCAATCCACAACAGATTAAACATTTTGAGAGCACAGCGTAATGCAAAACATAGCATTCTTGTAAATGTAAGCATTCTTTGATTCTGGTTCACTTTAAGTTAGATTGTATGGCTGTTTTTACAGGAAAAGTACCTTCTGGCTTATTTGTGCATCCTGATTGTGAAAATATAATTTATCCTCTGGGATGTACAACCATTGTACAAAACCTCAAGACTAGCCAACAAGCTTTCCTGGAAAGTCATACTAACAATATCTCCTTCGTTGCGGTTAGTAGGAGTGGAAGATATATTGCAACAGGACAGGTCACTTATATGGGCTTTAAGGTAAGAAGAATGTTTTGTTTTACTGACTTTTGCCCTGAGCAAATTTAATTCTGCAATGCATGAAGAATTTAGAATATCAAGAACTTGAAATTAACCATTTTTTCCTCCCCTTACTGAATACAACTGCAGAAACAGTCAATTGAAGTGTGTGCAGAACAAAATACAGAGGATTTGTATATAAAGATTACCAAATCTGTTGAGACCCAGAATACAAAGTAAACTATCCTCGTATTCAAACATTTAGAGTAACCATGTAGATTTGTAGTTATTCTGGAAAGAGAGGAAAGGAATACAAAACCATTTAATCAATGGTAATCTAAATATGGCCATTCATGCACACATTTTGGCTGCTGCTTTGGACATAAACATATTAGTTCTATCTACTTTCCTTCTCTCTTTTAGTTCCTCTTCTACCTTCTTGTTCTCCATTTCCCAAAACCAGTTAAGCCACCATCTGACTGCCCCACTCCCCATCCTGCAATATTTACATGAGTCTATTACTTGTCCTCTGTCTTCTTGCTGCCACTCCAAACTTGAATCACTCTTGGATAAGACCAAAGCTGAATTATATGCTTTTTATGACATTCTGTAAAGACCATTGAAGCACCCATTGTTTGCTATAGGTTCCTTTTACCTAACCTTTTATCTTGTGTACACGCCAGTGGCAAAATTTAATAGTTCCTTTCCCCACCCACTCACTTTCACTCCAATCATCTCTGTGGCCTTGGGTTTGATCCACAGACCAGATCCTTGCCATCCTCAATCGTATTGTGGTTGATCGCATTGATATCATAATTTTGACAAAATCCTGTGTTTTACATCATCCGCCTTGCCCAAACTACCAGGGTGGCAGAGTGCTTCATGTGACCAAATGCCATCATGGAATTTCTATTCCTACTGCCTGTATGATTACCATCCAGTTTCCTCCCTCAATCCAAAAATGTGCAGGTCAGGTGGATTGGCCACACTAAATTGCCCATTAGGTCCATTAGTCAGAGGGAAATGGGTCTAGGTGGCTTACTGTTCAGAGGGTCTGTGTGTACTTGTTGGGCCAAATGGCCTGCTTCCACACTGTAGGGAATCTAATCTAATCTTTGAGCACTTATTGTTATTTGAGCCATTGGATTCTTTTAATATCCTTACTTGCCGACTGCCTCACAAAGCTTCACACTTCCATGCCCTGGTAGAATGTGTTATGGACCAGAGGAGATCCCTTCAAAATATATTAAGAAGGTAGCTGAAACCTTAACATTTTCTTATTTTAAATGTAAATATGAGATCTTGTGTTCTGGATGTAATTCAATTTGTCAAACTACTCAATGTTAAGCAAAACACAATTTATTCAAACACTATAGTTAAAATACAACAAAAAAAGGAATTTGGAAATTTAACTCTACTAAAAAAACTTAACAGAACAATAGCTACAGGAATTATTACTAAGTAACTGTTCTTATATAGTACCGTCCGATAAACACACTCTTGGAAAAACAGATCATGTCACGTACAATCATATCAGCAAGAAAGAGATACATGCAGCAGCTCCCCAGAGAGACAGAGTAGAGGGCAAAAGATGTTCATTGCCTTCCAACCCTTCTGAGACGCCAGTGACAACTGCCAAAAGCTCTCGAAAATCCTGGTTCTAGGAGGACTTGACTACAAACACTCACACTGCTTTGTATTGTTCCAAATTTTTAAAAAACCCGAAGGCCTCACAAGTTGTTTATCTTTTCATAGAGACTTGGTACCTGACCCCTAGTCTCTCTCTAAAAGAAATTAGGACAAAACACACCTCTTAAAGCCACAATGTCATCACAAATGTATGCAATCATACAGTGCGGCTCTGAATGCCAGTGCTTATCTGGGTTTGCAATGGCTTTTTAAATATGGCGTCAACACCATGGATGCCAGCATAAGCCAGAGTTTCTAAGAATATTTCTGCCTGTGGCAAATGGGTGAATTGGGTTGGCGCTGGATAACGGGGGGATGCCACTGATGCATGGCACCTAGTTAATGAGATGAGTTTGGGGTGATTGCATGAAAACATATGCTAGGTTTCGCAGAGAGGAACACTCCATGAAACTCAATAAAAATGACACTTTGCTAACATATGGTAAAATTTCAGCCCATTGTCTTTATAGTAAAGGCAAATAATATCAGATAATTTAACACCAGAATTACCTCTAATAATTGTAATTTTTTAAAAAATCTAAACAGAAATGCTTATTTTTGATTTCAAGTCCTCACCACTGTTGATTTTGTGATCATTTAATGTAACATTTGAATGATCCACTGTGTTGACAGTTCATATTTTACTGAGAGGTATTCAGTGTGATTGACTGAAATCTGCATATTGTATATCGTTGCAGGCTGATATCATCATCTATAACTATGTTGAAAAAGCAATTCATGCAACCATGACACTTCACCAAGCCAAAGTTGAATCATTAGCATTTTCCCCAAATGATCTCTATTTGGTCTCTCTTGGCGGTCAGGATGATGGCAGGTAACAGAGGGAACCTATTGTAAAATTTAAGTCAATACAAATAATGGGAAAACATTCCACTAACTGGAATTATATATAACACAAAAGAAAATTTTACGAAAAATTTGCTGAAATCTTCACTTGGTCTAGCCATTTACATGGAGAGAGAAACAGAATCGATGTATCAAATTGACAACCTGATAATAGTTAAGATTCTTGGCTTGAAATGTTAACTCTGTTTCTTTCTTCACAAATGCTGCATGTTCTATTTTTAATTTACATTCTCAGTACCGAAAATGCATTGTTCTTGGCAAATCGAAATTATTGTGGTTGTTGAAGGCCAATCGTTTTAGCCTAGGACATTGTTGTCAAAATTCTTTACGGTAGTTTCTTGGGCCTAACGATCTTCAACTGCTTCATCAATGACCTTTCCTCCAACAAAAGATCAGCATGCAAAGCTTTGTTCATGATCGTAGTATTCATTTTCATTCACAACTCCTCAAATAATGAACCAGCCAAAGGCATATGCCACAAGACCTGAACAACATTCAAGTTCAGGCTGTTAAGTGACAAGTGATATTTTTCCACATTTTTAGTCCACAATGGTCATCTCCAAAAAGAGAAAATCAAACTATTTCCCTTTGATGTTCAATGGCATTGATTTTGATAGTGGTATTATCATTGCACAGTCAATCCAAAGACCTAAGTAATGTTCTGTGTACCCAGATTTGAAACCTACCGTGACAGATGGTGGAATTTGAATTCAATAAATATCTGGAATTAAGAGTCCAATGATGATCATTTGCAATTATGGGGAAAAACCCATCACGTTCACTAATGTCCTTTAGGGAAGGAAACTGCCATCCTTATCTGGTCTGGCTGACATGTGACTCCAGACCCACAGCAAAGTGGTTGACTCTTAACTTTCTTCTGGGATGGACAAAAAAATCTGGCCTGGCCAGTGTTACCCACATCTTGTGAATAATTTTTTTAAAACCCACCATCTGAGTCATGTGAACTTCCATCGACCATAAACTTCATTGGACCAGATATATAATGTTGCTAAAATACTGGTGACTCACCTCCTAACTCTCAAAACATTTCTACATATACAAAACACAAGTCAGGTTCCTGATTAGCTCAAACAAAGCTAAAGTAATCCAGCATCATTAAGGACAAAATGGTTCATTCAATTGGCCTGTGTAAACATTAACTCTGTCCATCATCAATGCATACTGACTTCAGGATGTATCTCGTACATCCTGCAATATTGCTGCAACTTGCCAAGACTTTTTCCACAGTAGCTTCCTAACCTGTGATTTGTAACATCTAGAAGGACAATGGTGACAGACAAATGAGTAACCACCACCTCTCTTAAAGTCTTTCTTAAAGTCACTCACCAACCTGACTTGGAAATACGTTGTATTTCCTTTTTTGTGTTTTATCTTGGAACTTTCTATCTTAACAATGAAAATACCATAACCACATGTGTAGACTTCAAGCAGCCAGTCTATTAGAAATTAATTTCCATCAAATAAGTGGAGTTACAGAACACAAATATTAAAATTCAGACCAAAAAAATTAATAAAATAAGGACCTTTCATTTACAAAAATATCAGTTTTCTAGTGTAATCTGCAATTGCTGTCCAACTTAAATCATGCTTGTTCATCTCCCATAAAATAATAATACAGTGATATGTTAGCAAAAATGTCTTATACTGTTGGAAATGTATATTTATATTTTTGGGTTATGTAAAAGATAGAAGATATGGAAGATAGAAGATATTGGACATGTTCAGGTTTGAAGATGGGTTATACCATACAGTATCTTAGAAGTTAAGTCAACAGTTTAATGCCTGCAGTGGTTTACCTACAGTTTATAAAAAATCAAGCTTCCATCAAATTCTGTCCTTTGATTTCAGATGCTTGTGTGAGTTTTCTTTTGCATTTTTTCTGAAGAGAATATTGTCTTTTGTGTTGTGTGCATGTGTCTATGTTTGGGCTTAAGGGGATTTAGTTCTAATTCTGGATTTTACCTGAGCTGCTAACTGCTTGGTTGAAAAGTAAGTTTTATTAGAAGATAGGAGCAAGGGTCGGCTATTTGACCACTCAAGCCTGCTCCGCCATTCATGGGTGTTCATCGAGCTCAATAGTTAATCCTGCCCTCCCCCAACTCCATTGAATACTTCAGCCACAAGAGCCATATTTAGCCATATCTACCTCCTTTATTGTTTAGTAGTTTTGAGTGTTGCTGAAAGAAGTGACACCGTGTTGAAGCTTTTCCACTTGCACTCATTGAGACAATTCAGAAGAATGCCAATTTAAGGAGGAAAACAACATTTATGATGTATGACAGCATACTGTGTGTACTTACATGTTTTTTTTTCTGTCTGCACAAAACAGACCCCTGTCTATAAGAATATGTAGCCTCTAATGAATGTAGGTGCAACACACTGCAAGCCCAACTGATAATGATAAATTGGTTGTCAGCATAATTATTTGCATTCTCAGGGTTATTCAGCTGTCCAATTGTAGAATCACATCTAATGTTGAACATTGTGTTGTGAGCTTTGCAAGATCAGGGTGGTTGAATACAGTCAGTGCCTGTATCCTTTTGCAATCAACCATGATTAGCAAATCTTTGGAACATATGGTCTACATACGAGTATTGCACTGACACTGAGACATTCAATGTGGCCTGCAATGAACAACATTTGCTGGATAATCTTGAGTGTGTGAAGAATTATTGGATTATAAATTGGGTTCTCAGTGTGATGCAATTGTATGTACTGCGTACAATATATATAAATACACACAGCCTGTTCTTGAAAGGTGCCTTGACAGGGTTAATGCTGATAGGGTTGTTTCCCCTTGTAGGAGAATCAAAAAATGAACATTATCTCAAAGTAAGGGGTAGCCCAGTTAAAACAGAGATGAGGAGAAATTTCTTTTCTCAGAGGTTAGTGAATAAATGAAATTCTTTACCTCAGAGGCTGTTGAGGCTATGTCACTAAGTTTATTCAAGGTCGACATTGACAGTTTTTTGATCAGTAAGAGAATCAAAGGTTATGGGGGAAGGGCAGGAAAGTGGAGTCGAAGGTTATCAAATCAGCTATGATTTCATTAAATGGCAGAGTAGGCCCAAAATAACCTACTTCTGCTCCTATATGATTAGATTAGATTCCCTACAGTGTGGAAACAGGCCCTTCGGCCCAACCAGTCCATACCGACCTTCTGAAGAGTAACCCACACAGACCCATTTACCTCTGACTAATTGACCTAGCACTATGGGCAATTTAGCATGGCCAATCCACCTGACCAGCACATCTTTAGACTATGGGAGGAAACCAGAGCACGCCCACACGGAGAATGCGAAAACTCCACACAGACAGTCACCCGAAGCTAGGATCAATCCTGAGACCCTGACGCTATGAGGCAGCAGTGCTAACCATTGAGTCACTGTGCCGCCCAAATAAGATAAGATGTTGTGGTCTTATCTAAGATGTGCTATGCAGACTGATCAATAAAAGTAAAGAATGTTTCTTGGAAATTAAAATATGTAAATTGCTATTTTCTAAGGAAATTCTTTAAGTTCTTAGTTTTAGTTGTTTTAGTAGTTCCAAAACACACATAGTTCTTTGTCTAATATATGTTGAAAGATGTTTTTGTCAAATCAATGCATCACCAACAGAGAGAGAAGGAAAGTGAGAAAAAAGAGAGAGATTATGGAAGTTAAGATTTATATCAACCAAGTACAGGCCAAACCTTATCTCTCCACACTTCAGGCCTGCCTTTATTCCTGATGAAGGGCTTTTGCCCGAAACGTCAATTTCGAAGCTACTTGGATGCTGCCTGAACTGCTGTGCTCTTCCAGCACCACTAATCCAAAATATAAGGATGTCACTTAGAAAATCAAGGGAGCTGAAGTTGAGGACAACCAGTCCAAATACAATTACTAGCACAGGATGTGACTTAACCCAAAGACTGACAATCTAGGAACAGTAGCAGCCCAATAAATGCAGAAACATCACTTTGAGGTATTAGAAGTCTAACACCATGGTCCCACAGGATGACAAAGTCTCGTTGTCAACTCACAATAATGAGGGCAGATAAATTCTAACAATATTTCTAACTACAAGCATATGATCATCAGTCTAATCCAAAGACTAAATATCCAAGTTTGTTATTTTTTCAGGTATCTCAAATTAATATTTATTTTTCAGTTAATTATACCTGATTACTTATTTATTCAACATTGAAGGTTAAAAGTTGCACACTGCCTGAGAGTGTCATGAGGCAGATTCAAATGTGGTTTTCAAAAGTGTATAATTGTCTGAAGTGAAAAAAAACCTGAAATATGGGCAAAATCAAGGCAGTGGGACAAGCTGTATTGCTTTTGCAGAGCGCAGGCATGCAAATAAAGCACTGATTGGCCTCCTTCTATTCTGTAGCAACTTGATGAACAACATTCATTTTGCAACCTCATTGTCTGTTTTTCTTTTCCTTGATAATAGCAGTAAAGGTTAGATCAGTCACTCAGGAGCTTATTCATATCCTGCTGTAAGGTTGGAGTGTAACTAATTATACAAGTGAGACTGATTAAAGTAAAATAGTTGATGACTCACTGAGTCTCAACAGTAACTTCTAAGTATAAACTAAGTGGTAATCCCTGATGTTTCTGATAATGAAAGAGGTCTGAGTTAAAATTTCATGTGGTACTCGAGTTATATTTTTGTCAGTGTATTATTAATTACAGTGTTGTTTTATTGCTGTGTTGTTCTGTGTTGAAAAGTGTGCATGTGGACTTGGGTGAGGGTTTAAAGCCCATTCTTTAAATGAAAGAACAATCACTTTGTCTTCCAGTTCCTCCTTTTTTTAACGATTAAGCTACTCAAATTGCTAGATTGTTATCCTTTTTATTTCTGTAGGACTTCACAATGATTAAGAAACATTGTATATTTTGCTTTCTTCCTATTACAGTGTTGTCATTTGGAATATTGCAACAAAGTTATCTATCTGTGGAAGTCCTGCTTGTGTTGCCACTGCAGGAAATGCACTGACTGTAAAATTTGCTAATAATATGGACGATACCTTCATTACAGGAGGAACGTAAGTTAGAAAAGAAAATTGAGATTGTAATAAGAGCTAATGGCAAAACTACTCAATCTACACCAATTTCTACAGTGCTTTTGCACTGAGCTTTCTTTAGAAACTGGATAGTATACTGAAACAGAAAAAGTAGCTTTCAGCAGGCTGGAAACGGGGTGGGTAATTGAGGACGTACATAATATATAACATCCTCCATGAGATTCTTTGTTTTATTGCTGTTACAAAAATTTACATATATATTCAAAGCTTAAAAACATCTATGCACATTAAGCACAGTATATTTTTAAAATTGTAGAAATACCCCTGTTTTGCATAACAGATTCTAATGCTATCGACATTAAAATATTTAGAAACTATTTAATTTTAGTAAATTAAAATAAAATATGTACAAAAGCCTTTAAAAGTCAGAAATAGTGACTTTGAATTAAACTATTTGAAAAATATTCATTTTAAATTTACACCAGTTTAGTGCAAGTGCAAAAAACTCACACAGCTGGTTACTTTGTAAGTTGTATTTTAATTGGTGAGTAGCATTTCAGAAAAACTTGCTTAAGGAAACAATGATAGACAAAAAGTACATGTGGACTTGGGTGAGGACTGAGTCACTTCAATGTAAGTTTTATCAGATTAAAAGAAAACCTATCCATTCCTGTGCTGTAATTACACTAAAACTTGCAGGAAGTTCCAGCCTTATATGTTGGTTTAGATGATTTACACCTGAAATATCATTTAAGTAGGTAATGAAATTAGGTAATATTCTTTTGGCATATAATTTTCTTTTGCTAGTGGTACCCTACGTCTCTGGCTCCTAGATTTACCCAATAGAAAGATCCGTCCCACAGAATGCCAAACAGGACCTTTGAAAAGAATGATCAATTGTATTGAGGTGAGTGGCATTCATTGCTCAGATTTTCGATGTACAGTTTTATTTAGACTAATAATATCTCAAAGGATTGTCATTCATATAAATAACTGTATCTTCCATGTTTTGGTGATCATAGAATTATAGAATCATACAGTATAGGAGAGGCCCTTTGGCCCATCAAGTCTCCAAGACAAAAGAGTTACTTTTGATCTGCAGTGGTCCCATTTTCCAGTACTTGGCCCACAGCCTTGAATGTAATGACATTTCAAATGCTCATCCAAATACTTTTTAAAGATTGTGAGGTTTCCTGCTCAAATATTGTCCCAGGCAATACATTTCAGATTTCTACCATCCTTTGGGTGAAAAAGGCTTCTTCAAATTCCTCAAAACCATCTGACTTCTACCTTAAAATTTTGCCTCCTAGTTATTGATCCTTCAACTAAGAGGAACAGTTTCTTTCTTTCTATCCTGTCCATGGACCTTATAAAATCATATACCTCGGTCAGGTCATTTCTCAACCTTCTGTGCTCTACAGAAAACCACCCAAGTTTATTCAGCTTCTGTTCATCGATAATCCACTCCATCCCTGGCAACATCCTGGTGAATCTTCTTTGCACCCTCTCCAGTGCAATCACATCCTTCTTACAGTGCACTGTAAGTGTTCCTTATGCATCCTTAACTTCACTGTAAATCTCAAAATGTTGTAGAGCCAACACAAAATTCAGTGTCTCCTTCCCCACTGTAGAATTTCTTTTGACATGGTCGGTTCCTTTAAAATGTAGCTGACGAGCAGCTTAATCCCCATCCTAATATCTTGCAAAGAGCCCCCAATGTTGCTAGTTTGAATAACTTCTCATAATTAGGCATGGCTAAAATCAGTACAATTAGATTAGATTACTTACAGTGTGGAAATAGGCCCTTCGGCCCAACAAGTCCACACCGACCCTCCAAAGAGCAACCCACTCAAACCCATTCCCCTACATTTACCCCTTCACCTAACACTACGGGCAATTTACCATGATCAATTCACTTGGACTGTAGGAGGAAACCCACGCAGACACAGGGAGAATGTACAAAACTCCACACAGACAATTGCCTGAGGCAGGAATTGAAACCAGGTCTCTGGCACTATGAGGCAGCAGTGCTAACCACTATACCAGCATGCCACCCACAATTGTTAGTACAGCTTTCAAATTTTCAAAGGCACTTTGACAACCTTGCCTCTGTTCAAATTTTCTGCATTTCTTCAATAAATTCTTTAAATGTGCAACGACAAGTTCAGAACAAACTAATGATAAAATACATTTATGTCAACACAACAGAAAATTTCATATTTTGTCCCAGCCTGTATTTTCACTTTCTTAGTTGCTACTTGACCTTTCCCACAGTGTGGCCCAATGAAGTCACCTTGGCTTTGGCAAATCCAGTCTTCGCCAGATGTAAAACTAAATTGGCCTTTTGTAGTCAATCAAACAATTCAATCTAGTACGTAAATGGTCTTCCCAGTTTGAGCTAGAAACTAACAAATCATTATTATATAAAGTACTGTTACCAAATGCTTTGATTATTTCATTAGCTAATCATTGAAATGTTGCTGGTGCATTTTTCATTCCAACCTTTATAGCTTTGCACTAATAAAATCCATCCATTGTTAGAAAAAGTAATATTTCTTTAGAGCTTTCAGTTAAAGGAACATGCCGATATCCCTCTCATAAGTCAATTTTTTTGATAAACCAAATATATTTTATTTAATTGATGCAATCTTTCAGTAAAGGTATAGGATATGATTCAGCTTTTGTTATCATATTGATTTTGTGATAATCAATGCATAATTTTTGTGACCCAGCACAATAGATGAACACCAATGTCACTAATAATATCACTGTACATTATTATCTTCATCTCTCAAATAAAGCAAAAGATTGCAGTTGCTGGAAATCTGAAATAAAAACTCAGTAGATCTGGCTGCACTTGAGGAGTGAGAAATAGACTTAATGTTTCAAGTCCAGTACAATTCTTCTTTGGAACTTCAGTTCCAATGCATTCCCTACATTAATAATCGTGAAGCATTTATAATACTGTGTCGTAGCCTTTCCAAGTCACCTTCATAGTTTTCTGGAAGATAAGACATGATGCTATCAAACCTTTTAAGTATCTTTTTTTATCAGTCTGATGGTTGGAGAGTTAACATTTGAATTTCCCTTTTCAGATTCATTCTTCCATTGCTGTAATGGTTCTATTTTAAACCCTACTTCCTTCACTGCCAAATGTACACTCATCTCCCATCTATCTCTTACCTCATCCGTATTAAAATCTGTTTTCAATATCTTGACAGGACACACTCATTGACTATTTCCCTCATCTACATAAGTTACATAATCAAGTTTCTTCTTGATGTGATAAGGTCCAGTGCAACTTGCTTTTAATGGTTTTCCAGAGACAGTCAACCACAGTAATACGTTGTCTCCTGCAGCAAAGCTTTGAACCTTAGCCTTTTTATCGGCTTTAGTTTTCTCTATTTGTTGAGGTTTTTCAAATGTTTATTCACCAACTTCTTGAAAATTTGAGACATAGATTAAAAGCATTCTCAAACAAGAGATCAACAGGGACCATTCATTTAAAATGGAGACAAGGAAAAAGAAGTGTCACAAAGGGCCAAACTGTTTTCCTCAAAAGGCAGTGGAAGCAGAGTCATTGAATTTTTTTAATGCAAAGGTAGATAGATTCTTGATAAGCAAAGGAGTTAAAGACCATCAGAAATATGATGTAATAAGATCAGCCATGAATGGTGGACCCCAGGCTTGAGGTCCTCCTGATACTACTCCATTACTCCTGCTGATAATTCAGATCAGCCGTAACATAATTGAATTGTGGAGCAAACACAAGGGATGGAAAGGCCTACTCCTGTGCCTTTGTTCCAAGAACATCCCAATTTAATAATTTCAGCTCAAATACAGACCTCATTGGGAATATTCCAGTGTCTGAGGTTTTTTGGTAATGAGGCCACTGAACCCTAACAATCTGTTATGATTCCGGCTGATAGTAATACTCTACACGTCAGATTCCAGAGTATATTATTTTTACTGTTCCTTGACCATGGTGGTCAGTCACTGAACATGTTCACAAGAGGCTGCAAATGTGTTTTTCACAAAGTATGGTCAGACTTCTATTAGGAAAAAAAAACTATGTTACTCTGTAGGAAAAATGGTTGAAACAGAGTTCTTACAAATATCAAAAATAAAGGTTCAAACCTTTTACTCTTAACTACAACTGTGCGCTATCCAAGCAGTAAAAGGCCACCCTATTTCCACTGTAATGTTCCTTGCTCAATGGACATGGCTGTATTTTGGTTCTTTTCAGCTAACTTCAGTATTTATTTATTCAACTCTATCTTCCTGAGTTAATGTCTCCCCAGGAGACTCTTAAACAAACTGCCAACACAGCTCATGTATTCCTTAGCATGTGTTCCTTAAGCTCATGCATTCAACAATTTGTAGATTGTCTTTCTCTCTTGACACCTTAAAATCTTCTGTTACTAGAACTTTCTATTACTAACTTCTAAGCCACTCAGGACTTCTTTTCTTTGTTTTGAAGGCTTCTAAACTATATTGGTTGTGTCACTGGCTGTTTTCTCTCTGAAAGAAAATTATGTCAATGTTATAAATTAATGATTTGGAGATGCCGAAGTTGGACCTGGGTGTACAAAGTTAAAAATCACACAACACCAGGTTATAGTCCAACAGGTTTAATTGGAAGCACACTAGCTTTCGGAAAATCACTGATGAAGGAGGATGAAGGAGCGATGCTCCGAAAGCTAGTGTGCTTCCAATTAAACCTGTTGGACTATAACCTGGTGTTGTGTGATTTTTAACGTTATAAATTAAGATCTCTTTGAGGATCAACTAGAATAGCTTCAGTGTTGATTAAGAGCTGGTGATGCTCATTGAACTTTACATATAAGAGCTGGATTCTTTCCTAATGGGGAGCTGGCTTCTAACAGGTAAAGGGTCATGAAGGGAAGGTGGAAGATGGTGTTTCCATGTTAAACCATAGATTTATAGTAAAATCTTTGTAAATATAGAAAAAAAAATGTTCTTATACAAGGGTACAAGATATAAATAGAAACACAATTTCAAGTTTCCCACTGTTATATTATGGGGCATCATGCTCCATATTCAGACATTTTTCTGTAGAGGCAATCCTCCAAGTAAAATCATCCAATACTGGATGACTAGTATCTCCCCACCTAAACTGAGAGATTTCTGTTGTCTCCAGCACCTGCTTCAAACTGGCTGTATCTATCCAAAGGCCTCTTAGACATTTTGTAGAATGCACGTTATCCCACAAAAACTAGTTATCTCTGTAGCATTCTTTGGTAATGTTCTTTCATTCCCTTTTACTGTTTCCTCCATATTCTTGGAGAAATAGAACGTTATATCAATAGCGTCATTTGAGCCAGAGTTTCAACAGATGATGTGCTCTTCACCACTGTTACCATTTTCTTTACCTCCTATGCCAAGGGGCAATTTTTCTCATTTTCCCACACAAGGAATATCACAAATCATGCTGCACCAGAAAATCCATCACAAACGTTTGTTTGCAACGTATTACTAAAATTGATTGCCTTTTGGATGGTTCTCTCTTTCTAAAAAAAACTGGTTTCTGTCTCTGCCTCCCTGTGTTGTATAACAATTTCTTGCTATGTAACAGACCAATATTATTTCTCTCTTCTACCCTTGTTTTCAAGGCATTTATTATCTACCTCAAAGGATTTTTAAAGACCTCAGTTAAATGCATGTAAACAAATTTCCAAACAAACCAATTCGACTCTTGAACTCAACAGTGAGGACAAAACTATGTTCTTCCCTCTTAATCTCATATATGTGTATGAAGTATAAATCAAACTTAAAGCTATACATGATTCTGTCAACCTTAGAACCCACATTTCTAAATAATAATGAAAATGTTTCACCATGTTTTTTCTACAAAACTTTTTTTTTGTGGTTTGATTTTCAATTACATCTAAAATGAAAGCTATCAAATGCTGCATTTAATGAAATATTTATAAGTGACAGTCTTTACTTTAAAAATATAACTCTTGTTATAATTTTTATTAGATGATTGCCTGAAATTTTGTCTTCTTTCATCATAAATGTACAGCTGATCTCATGGTTGCTTCACTTCTTCACTGCTAGGTAACAAAAGATGATAGTTTCTTCTATTGTGGAACTACTACTGGTGATATTTTGATGATCAGCATGAAAACTGGACTGCTGAATAATTATGGGCCAATAAAGAATAAGTTCAGTTTGGTAAGCTGTGAACTTGGTCAGTTCAGTTTGTAAAGTGCCAAAATGGTCCAATTTTCAATTAGTGTTGCATTAACTAAAGCAAAGAGAGTTTGGAAATCATGGAGTTCTTGGTGATTGATGTAGTGGCCACTCTAATTATTTGCACAAATAACTTACTATTTATACAGTGTATCATGCATGTCCATATACACTGATCTTGTTTTCTTAATTTAGCAAGATCATTATAATCGTTCAATTAAACTGGAGAAATCACAATCACCCCACCAATAGCCACCAACCAGCAACAAGAATCAAGTAGCACAAATGCACTCTCTACATAATATTAATCATGTGATGTTAGGATGGACTGTGTGGGTCTAGATACTTTTGATATATTCTTAGTCAATGGATGAAAATTAGATTAAAATAACATTAAAAAATTAGATTATTTGGCTGATTGTGGTTGCTAATGTGAAAAACTCATGGCTGACATGATTTTCTTTTAGATTAGATTCCCCACAGTATGGAAACAGGTCCTTGGCCCAACAAGTCCACCCCGACCCTCCGAATAGCAACCCACCCAGACCCATTCCCCTACCCTATATTTAGCCCTGACTAATGCACCTAACACTATGAGCAATTAAGCATGTCCAATTCACCTTACCTGCACATCTTTGGATTCTGGGAGGAAACTGGAGCACCCGGAGGAAACCCACACAGACACGGGAAGAATGTGCAACTTCCACAAAGTCGCCCTGGTCCCTAGTGCTATGAGGCAGCAGTGCTAACCACTGAGCCACCCCATGACTTTCACCCCACTTATCTCCTTGTCCCCCATAACTCTAGCCTCTCTTAGTGAATAAAAATCCTTTAAACTGATTTTTTAAAATATATTCTCTGTGAGTGTCACATCAGCTATTTCTATCTTAAATATAAAGCCCCTTATTATACTATACACCAAAGTGTTAGATTCATTCACAAAGGAAATATTCTCCCAGTATCTATGCTGTTAAGCCTATTAAGAATCTTTATATGTTTCAATCAGACCATATCTCATTCTTCTAAACTCCAGTGAGTGTACACTCAAGTGACTCACACCTTCCTCAGAAACCAATCCTTTTATTCCATAAGTCAACCCAGTAAATTTTCTCTCAAGTGAACTGAGTGGAAGTATATTCTTCCTTAAGAAAGAAGACCTAAACCGTGAACAACATATTCGATTCTGACCGGTTGTGTTTTTCCATACTCGACTTGGATCTCGGAGTCCTCACTTTCTCCTGGAACAACGTGGAAGAATTAGGAGGGGAATACAGTTGTTGTGGTTCTGTTCGCTGAACTGGAAATTTGTGTTGCAGACATTTCGTCCCCTGTCTAGGTGACATCCTCAGTGCTTGGGAGCCTCCTGTGATACAGGGGAATACAGTAGTTGTTTAAAAAATCCAGGTGATTAGAATGTATCTAGATATCAAAAATAGTTTGATTTTCTAATTATCATGCTTATCATGTTAGTATTCAATATTTAACAAGAATTATTTTTGAAGTGAAATTAGAATTTGAATGGTTCATCTCACGTCATCTACAGGGTGTCACTGCAATAGTAGAGCTAAAATCGGAGGACATCCTTGTTGGATCTGGAGATGGTGTTATCGTTCTGTGCAAAACACCACACTTCAAGGCACTCAAGTATGTTTGAATATATTTAACGTTGAATATATATTTTATTAAACTTCTGTGCTAACAAATTACTACTTGTAATTACTTAAAAAATGTTTCATGGAGGAATTACAGAATTCATAAAATAGATTTCAGTATTGCAACAATTTGTTGTAAAAATAGTGCTACCCTGTACATTTTTTAGAAAAAAAATTCATTTAGTTTAACAATCTTCAGTTCAAAATGACCTGATACTGCTTTATTAAGCTGAATTACTTTTATCTTCTAATGTACGTTAGAGGTCTGTATGATACTGAAGATAAAATCTTTTAAGGGTCTGAGTGGTGTGGGCTATAGCAAGGTGTAAGATCTGTCAAGAAGTCCAGCAAGGCCTTGTATATTTTCCCACGTGGCATGGCAAGATTCTTGTCCGGTAGTGGTAAGTTGGCGATGATGCTTATTTAGCTCCTTGTTGATAACCCAACTCACCTAACTGATATTCTGCTTCCAACATTACCAAACTTGCCTAACAAATTAACTGACTGGAACATCAGAGCAATGTCTGGTAGATTCAACTCACCATTTCCTCCGGGTGACTTCCATGTTGCCCATGACTACACAGATCCCTTGGCATCATGGTAGCCCACAAAGCTACCAACACACTTTACTAAAGGTTTGCTAGGAACCTAAAGGACTCTATACCAACAACAGCAAAACGAATGTCATTTACAAAATACTATGCAAGGACTGTAGCAAACATGACATCGGACAGACAGAAAACTAGCCATCAGGAAACATGAACACCAACTAGCCACCAAAAGGCAAGACGCACGATCACTAGTATCCTACAGACAAAGAAGGACACCGCTTCGACTGGGACAACACATCCATCCTAGGACAGGCTAAAAAGAGACATGCACAGGAATTTCTAGAGGCCTAACATTCAAACTGGAACTCCATCAATAAACACACCAATTTGGACACCATTTACCAACCTTGGAGAAAGAGAACTAGAAATGATATCACCCACCTTAAGAGACCAAGGCACATTAATAGAAAACAGGACATAACACCAGTGCTTCACCAGAGGTTCTCTCTTGATATTACCTGGCATGGTGATAAAATGTCTGAAAACAAACCTTCCAGCTCAGTGAGAAAACTTAGAATCTGATGCATTAGGCCCTTAGCCCACATGCCATTCCATTCAGTGCACCTCATTAATGCCATGAAATAATGCTGGAGGGTGCAATGAAGTGTCTGGACCCTTTACAGAGACAGAAACAACCACAAAAATGGTGAAAACAAACATTCATAATACATTTCTTAACTATTCACAAGAGTAGTCTCATGAGTAACAGTGTCGTGCCATCAGTACATTTTCGTCTATTTCTCCCTCCTGCTGCATCGTAGTGAGATCTCCAGTCCCACAGTCAGCATTAGCCCAGGAGGTTTAGTGGGGTGACCTGGGAGAAGTTGTTTCTGAATGGGTCATATAGGCTGACGGTATTCTTCATTAGAATCACTACAGTGTGGAAGCAGGCTGTTCAGCCCACTGTATCCACACTGACACTCTGAAGAGCATCCAACCCAGACCCACCCCCCACCCTATCCCTGCAAACCTGCTTTTCCCCCTGGCTAATCCACCTAGGCAGCATATCCCTGGATACTTATGGGCAATTTAGCATGGTCAATCCACCTAATCTTAAAACTGTGGGAGGAAACCAGAGTACCAGAGTACCCCGTGGAAACCCACGGGGTTAATATGCAAACTCTATACAGACTGAAGGTGATATCAAACCCGGGTCCCCAACATTGTGAGGCAGCAGTGCTAACCACTGAGCCACCATGCCACCTTTGTTAGAACCTGCCTGACCCTCCTCAGCCTGAATGTCCAGGGTCAGAGTTGGACAGCGAGGGTCTGACAATATCTGCCAATGCCCTGAATGGAAACTGCTGAGGGGCCTGTGTGTGGCTCCTCCTCCAGCTGCTTTCTCTTGGCACAAGCCTGCTTTCTTTTGCTGAGGAGTCACCTGGGTGAGGATCAAGGTTCCCCATCTCCTTCTTGCCTGACTACCAATGGCTGGGATGATGGATTGCAGATATAGATGCCCTCTGCTCTTCAGAAAGCTACTAACCCATCCATGGAAGCATTCATGTAGTCACATGATTTTCTGCAATGGTAGAACTTTGGATCAGTGAGAGACATTACATCCCATCTGTTCTCTCCTGATCCACCCCACGCAGGTGAATAGAGTACCTCAGTATCCTCCCCATCTGGTTCCTAGTTTCTGGCAATCTATCAAGTGCAAGTGGCCTGTGATATTTCTCCCTCACCATCATCATAACAGTCACAGTGTGGTGCTCATCAGCCTCTGATCTGACACTCATTGAGCATACTAACCCCATTGAGGTGTCAATATTGGATCTGGTGGAGCAATACAGAAGGCTGCCTTGCTGATGTTTCCTGTATAGTCTCCACACAATTGTCCTCAGAGATGGAAGACATGTCTTCTTGAAGACACAGACAGTTCTCCACAGATGTATTTGGGAGTTTAGGAGGTTTGGTAAGACACAAGAGGCTAGTCATTAGAAGTGGTTTTCAATGTATGACAGTAGCTACCTGGTCAATGTAATAGCAGTATACAACAGTGGTACTTACTTGGTTGATGCGACATGGATGTGTCTGCAGGAGAAGTCTTCTCCTGTGAGGGCAAGAATACTGTCTTCCAAGAGGGAGAGGACATGGATATCAAGAAAACCCTTCCCCATTTGTTTTGTATTGCAGTGTCCTATTATTTGATGTCTTCTGCAGTGATAGAAAAGGATTGAATGAGTAAGATGCAAATGAATGGCATGACTTGTGGTGCTGGTGAATGTGGGAGAAAGGTGTTGAGATGTTCCGAGTGAGTGAGTTGGCAGTATAGAGGGAATGCAGGGTTGGTGGTGGAGGAGGATGAATGATAACAAGAGAAAATGATAGAAGGTGTTTCATGCAACATTGGGGATAACAGAGCAGGAGCCTTGTGGGATGTGGATGCAGTGGCAGGGATCCAGTGAATGCAACTTAACAGAGAATAGAGAACGGTACTTGGGTGGAGTGGAGAAGGTCATTAACCTTCTTTTAGCGCTGCAGCACTGTTGTCTGCACCCTCGAGATGGCACTGGTGATGATGCTGCTCCTTTAACAAGGTTATGCTGTCATTCTTTTTTTTCAGAGTGGTCGTAAAGACATAGATTCCAAAAGGTCTACATTTAAGGGTATTAGGGCCAATTTGATTATAGCTAACAGATACTACCCCAGGCAAAAGGTTTTCAAGTTTAAAAAAAACACTTGTACAATGAAAGGGGAGTGGCCAGTTCTCCCAGCTCAACTTTTCTCTGGTTTGGTTTTTGCAGTCTGGCTGTTCACTGAAAGCAGTCAGAGTTTTGAGGCTGCTGGTCCAAGAAACATGGAAGGAGGTGTTCCTTGCTGAATCTCTCTGCCATCTCTCTCTCTCCTGTAGGACCAAGGGGTGTTTATGGGGATTGTTGCAAGTAGTTGGAACAGCATCATTAAGTTGGGATAATCTGTTCGGTTTTCAGATAAGTTATTCTACATTCTGTTCTCTTTTGTTTGTGTTTCATTCGGTAATCTTGTAAATAAATTCTGTTTTGTTTAAAACTAAGTGGATTGACCAGTTGCATCATTCTTGGAATATCCACACTATACCTGCTGAAAACATCGAACAAATTTAGGGTCTGGGCTACTTTCTTGAAATGTTTTGAGGGGGTTTGGCCTGGTCCATAAGAGACTAGATTTGTTTGATAGTTTGATAGTTCCAAATTGGGATTAGGGTTATTGGACTGAAAGGCTACAGGTGTCGGGTGTGAGTGTCTTTTGTTCTGGCTGTTGATTTGGGTTGGTTTAAACAGTGCTTGCCTAGCAATGGGTCTTTAAGACACTAAGAGGTTTCTGTAGGTGGAAGAAGTGACATTGGGGGTTTTGCAAAAGTTGCTTATGGTCAAGCTGCTGGAATTAGCAGACAAGCTGGGGTTGGAGCTGCCAAGGGAAAGAGAGATAATCAGAACAATAGCTCAGCATTTAAATTTGCTGGAAACACCATCAGAAACTTTAGACATGACTAAAGTTCAATTGAAAGTGAAGCAACTTGAGTTAAAGGCAAAAGGCAACAGAAATGAAATAGTTTGAATTATGATTAAAAGCAGAGGAAAGAGAGGGAGAAAGAGAGAAAGAAGAGAGAAGAAAATAAGAAACAAAGGGAATTTGAACTTCAGAAATTGGCACTTTGACAGGAAAGTCAGCTTAATAGG
This sequence comes from Chiloscyllium punctatum, assembly GCF_047496795.1. Lineage (NCBI taxonomy): Eukaryota > Metazoa > Chordata > Chondrichthyes > Orectolobiformes > Hemiscylliidae > Chiloscyllium > Chiloscyllium punctatum. Next base: position 33,771,561 of record NC_092777.1, on the reverse strand, counting down.
ATGGAGATGAAGGTTGAAGGTAAGCTTCGTGAGGAAGAGAGTGATGGTGAGCAAACTCATGGTAGCCAAAGGCCTGGTGAGGATCTGTTTCAATATATTTACACACTGCCTAAATTTGATGAGAAGGATGTGGAAGCCTGTGGGATATAGGTAAAGTAGTGATACTTCTGCAATCATAATTACTTATGCAAGGTAAATGCATTCACAGCAGTGTATAATTGTTTCAACCAAGAGCTGAGTCAACAAGAATGAAAACTATGTGGAGAAAATATATAATTGTTTTTGTATTAGCTAAAATGTGCATACAAGAATAAAACGTGCCTGCAAACAATGGTAGATGTTACAGACAAATAGATAAGGTGTTGCGAGGATGTGGGTTAAGCCAGATATGCTTGTACAAGCAGTGGTTATAAGCATCTGTTTCCCACTTTTGCAAAAACACAAAAACAAACCTCAATTAAAAGGTCATAAGGATCAATATGGTTGGGGAAAGGGAGGAAATGTCACAGGTGGAGGAAGTAGATAATAGTGAAGAAGGATATACCTAACAATGGGCCACAGCAGGATGTGGTGAAATGGCCGAGTAAAACTTGTACTTTGTTATGCACAAGGCCGGATAAGGCAAGAGATAAACAATAGTAATGGGCACCGGGTTGGGAGTAGTGAATCCTATATAAGATATGTACTTGCTAAACTCTGTGTACCCTATTCCAGCCACCACGCTTGCAAACGTATAATAAACATACTGATTGCTTCAGATCTTGTCTTGGACTGAAATTATTGAAGTGGGTGAGCTTTGTTTTTCACAAAGCCTTTTTTCATCTTATTTGAAAAGGTGGATAAACAACTGCGGTGGCCAGTGATCATGTGGGTTTTGTTGATACAAACAAAACTTGTGGGGAGAGCTAGTGTCACTATCAGAGGAGGTACCTGGGGTGTATGAGGAGGTGGAGAAAGCCATCTTAAGTGCATATTAGGTTGTGCCAGAAGCCTACACACTACACTTGAGAAATCTAAGTTAAACCTATATTGAGTTTAAAAGGATCAAAGTCATTTTGATAGGTGCAGCTGGGCATTAAAAATAGAGTAAACCTGTGACATTCTTAGAAAAATAATTATTTTGGAGGAGTTTAAAAATTCACTTCCTGAAATGGTGAGAACTCATGTGGAAGAGCAGAGAGTTAAAATGGCAAGATTGAAATGGCTGATGATTATGAGTTGGTCCATAAATCAAAGTTTGGCTTCCAAAATCAATTTCTATCCATGAGGGATAGAACTTGTGGAAAAGAGAAATCCTCACGTGGAAAGGGAAAGTAAGTCTTGGTGAAGATCATATGGATAACTTACCACAGTGTAAAAAGGAAACCCTTGAAGGGAAAGAGAAATTTAAAAGCTCTGCTGTTTTCACTGCAATCAAGTAGGCCATATGAAATCACAGTGTTAGTGGGTTAGGAAAAGCACTGGCAAACCAGACGTAGGAAAATAGGATAAGTCAATGAATTTTGTTGGAATGATAACAGAAAGCACAGTGGAGGCTACGTAACTGCACCAGAATGTACAACCTCTTTGGAGGTTGGCTAAGGAAAAAGTGCCAGATCTTCTTAAAACATATACCTTAAAACATATACCTTAAAACATATACTCGCACAGGCCAAGAGCAGTAGGTAATGAGGTTACAATATTAAGAGATATAGGATCCTGTCAATCTGTAATGTTGAAAGATGAGGAGATATATACCTCCGAAGGACTATTGCCAAAAAAGCTGCTAGTATATGGAATTCACGCTGAGACAAAAAAACGCTCAATTATGCAAAGTGAGGTGAGAGTGTCCAATGAAGAATGGAGAAGTAATAGATGTAGTGGAGAAACTCTCAGCTCCAGGAATACAATTTTTCCTTGCTAAAGATATCACACATATTAACCTAATTGTGCATGATGTAGATATGAGAGATGCTGTTCCAATTAAGCAACACCCTTGTATGCATCACCCTCTGAAGTGGGCACAAGTTCAAAAGGAGATTGAACGCATTCTCCAAAACAACATAATCGAAGTGAGTTACAGGGACTGGAGCTCACCCAAAGGAATGGTGCCAAAACCAGATGGTACCCAACGATTGTGTGTGGACTATCGCAGTCAATGCCTTTACAAAGACTGATGCATATCCAAGTCTGTGTTTGGAAGACTGTGTTGAAAAGGTGGGACAAGCAACTTATCTTTCGAAGTTGGACTTACTCAGAGGGAACTGGCAGGGACCTTTGTCCAAAAGTGGAGACAATTTCGGCTTTTGTAATGCCAAATGGACTCTATCAGTTTAAAATCATGCTATTTGGCATAAAAAAGGAAAGCAGGCAGTCAGTATTGAGGCTGCTGTTCCAAGAAACAGCTCCACTGAAGAAGATGTTCCATGCTGAATCTCTGTCATCACTCTCTCTTCTGTAAGACCCTGTGTTTAATTTTATCTTTTGTGCCAAGGATTGTTTATGTGGACCGTTGCAAGTATTTGGAACAGGATCTTTAAATTGGGAATAATCTGTTGGGTTTTCAGTTAGTTTAAGTTATTCTATGTTCTGTTTTCTTTTGTTTGTGTTTCATTCGGTTTAAAACTAAGTGGTTTGACCAGCAGCATCACTCCTGGAATATCCACTCTACACCTGCTTAAAACAACAAGCAAAATTAGGGTCTGGGCTGCTTTCTTGACATGTTGAGAGGGTCTGGCCTGGTCCATAACACACTGGCCCAGATGGGGTGATCTCTGACCAAGCTGGCATTGTCTTATGGCATGGCCTCCTCTGATATTCCTCTCCTTCTTTGCACTATTCCTTCAGTCAAGAACTCCAGTTTTCTGTCAGAGAAATGTGGTCCCAACTTTCCCTTCTCAGCCATCACTGTCTCCACATAGCCTGCACATCCCTGGACGCAATAGGCAATTTAGCGCGGCTAACCTGCACATCACTGCACTGTGGGAGGAAGCCAGAGCACCCGGAGGAAACCCATGCAAATACAGGGAGATGGTGCAAATTCCAATTCAGTAAGTAAAACCATAAAGACTTGAGATAAGGGTGTAACTTCTCAAGATTGGAGTGTCTGTAAGGGATAGTATTGGGAAACAGGTTGCAACTTAATTTTGCTTTGTATTTTATATCTTCTGAACTGTCTTTTATATTTGGATAGCTGGGTTTTTCCTTCTATTGTGTAATATGTATGTGTCTGATGGTAAGTAAAAATTTGCAGCCTTGGCTATGTCTCAATGACTAACCGCCGTGTTAATTAACCAAACAAAAAAAGAAAGTATGATCTTGCAAGCAAGTTTCATTCTAGATCTAACTTATCCAGTCGTACCATCAGCTGGAATCTTAATATATATTACTGAATTCATTATCCTGAAGCCTGACCTAATAATCTAGAGATATGTATTAAATCACGTGATTGCAGGGAAATTTAAATTTATTTGATTAAATAGCTGTGGTGGCTGTGGAACTATTAGATTGGTGCAACTCCCACTCATTCATAAAATAAACCTACTGCTGGCTACAGGCAATCACAATATAGTTGACTGTTAAGTGCTCTCTTTACAGTCTACACACTGTCTTGCAAGTTTTTCATCCACAGATTGGCCTCTTGAAATTTAAATGTATTTATGTTTTGTTCTTTTATTGATGACCGTAAATATATTGCGGGTCTGTAAGAGAATGCATAAGCCACTCATTTCCCTCCATCCAGGTAATTGTAGATGTTTTAATCAACTGTTCAGGCATTTGTGACATACCTCTGATAAAGGAATATAAAGGAGAAATTTGACAATCAACAAATATCAAATTAGTTTTCAGGGCCAGTAAAGATAACATGAAGCATGAGCTTAATATGCCATTTAGTCAGTTACTTATCGTTCTGCTGGATATAACTTATTCAACAATTTTTATAGCGAGATATCACCTTATCAGTTCAGTGGTTTCTACTTCTGGGTTGTGGGTGGGCAGGCCTGCAGCTTCACCAGAACACCCTAAGGGAAGCATAGAATTACTGACAATAAGTTTTGGTTCGCCAAGTTTAGCTGCACACATGCAAATTACAAAGATCAATTTCAGAGAAGCAAGGATTTTGCACCTTGACAATTTTGCTACTGCAAGACACCAGTTGATACTCAAGAAACTAAATGAAGTTATTTGTAATGTACTGTATTACATATTTCATTCTGTCTAATAATGTTTATGTAATTCTGTACATAGTTATAATTTGTGCATGTGACCCACTACTTTAAGATTGCATTGGGAGGATCTTTATTTTCATTTCCAGAAAAGTGCAGGTGGATGGTGGTATCACTTCAATCAGTCTTCGTGGTCAAGGGCACCAGTTTTTTGTTGGGACCATTACATCCCAGATATACCGATTTAACTTCACTGAGTTCAAAGAGGAGCTGATCACTACATGTCACAGTAATGCTGTTCTTGACATAGCATTTCCCTGGTAGGTTTGTAGAATTTGCTGTATTTATGGACACACTTCATTATCTTTAATCTACATTACTAATAGAAAAGCTATTCAAAATATTTTGATTTCTAAAATTTATGGCAAGCACTATTTGACAATACCTTAAGATTCATCTAATTGCTTTATCAGTGTTACCAAACTTTAAAGATGTTAAAATTAACATTGAGTATTTTTGTTGGCAGAACAAAGTTAGTCACAGAGACATAGATCTCCATGAAGCAACAGGACTATTGTATTGGAAATCAGTTTTATTCTGAATGTACGAATTAGAACAGGTATAAAAATCGTGCTCACTATGGGTGAGAACAGTTGCGTATAAGAGGAATGGAAAGGATTGAGAGCAAGAAAGACGCATGCTACGATGAAAAAATTTTGAAAGCTTTCAGAAAAACACAACTGGCGTCTTAATCCATCAATTGACTTTCTGAAGTGTTGAAATAATTGATTAAGAAGTCAAAGGCAAAGCTGAAGAGATGAGAAGCCCCAACTGTAGATTGAAAACGATATCTGATTTGACCTGTGTTATACACTGTGTCCACACTATGATCTGCATTAGCAGCAGGGTTCTCTTGTAGTTTATAGCACATTTCACCATGAAGTTCTCTCCTTGTCCAGACCTCTTGAAGATATTTTCCCATATCTTGTGAAGGTACCCCTCCAAAATCATTATGTGACAGTTAACTCTGTGGCTTTCCTAGATTTAATACAAAAGAAATCTTAATAGAGGTGCTGCAGGCAACAAGTAGTGAAACACTTAGCTCAAAGGCTCATGACAACTAAACACTAGCAAAGTGCAAGCAAACAAAACAGGAAATATACCTTAGAAATAGCCTCCAAACTGTAACATGAGTATCGAAATGAGTTGTCATGAAGGATGGAAGTTTTTACATGCCAGCAGAACAATGTTCCTCTGTTGTTTAAACTTTAGAGTGAATCTTTCACCTGTTTCACAGAGGAGCTACCTGTTGTCAGGACTCCAAAATTGCATGTAATGGAGAAAGACAGCAATGAAGTGACATTACAGGTTTCTACCCATTTTTGTTAATACTAACGTTCTGCAAACTGGTGCATATTGGCATTGTGATGAGAAAAAAAAAATCAGCCTCACATTAAAACAAATGGAGCAAGAAATAGTTTAAGGGATCCTGGCAAAGCTGTAAATGTTTTCTACAAGCACAATCCTCTGTCCCCACCACTGCAACTCATTTATTAACTTGGGTAATTTAACCCACTTGCACTTGTATTAAAACATCATGAACTGTTAAAATAATGTATATATTGTCGTGTTTCAGAATGCCAGTTTGAGACTGTATCTTTATGTTTAAAGTGTGTGAAAGGGGTCATATGACTGTGTCTGGATGATTTTGTTTATTCATCCATGAGATTATGTGAATTTTACTAGCCACGCCAACATTTACTGCCCATCCCAACTTACTCTTAAGGATGTGCTGGCGAGCTGCCTTCTTGAACCATTGCATTCCTCTGGAGTACAGGTGCACTCTCAATATTGTTGGGGAGGGACTTCCAGGGTTTTGATCCAGTGACAGTGAAGGAAAAGTGATATAGTTCTGAGTCAGAGTTGTGTGTGTGGCTAAGAGGGGAACTTTCAGGTGCTTGTTTTCCCACCTGTCTGCTGCCTTGTGCATTTAGCTAGTAGAGATCATAGGTCAGCAAAGAGAGTCAGAGCAGCCTTGGTGAGTTACTGTTGTACAATTTGTAGATGGAAATCACTGCTGCTACTGAGCATTGGTGATGGAGGGAGTGAGTGTTAAATATGGTAGATAGTGTCTCAATCAAGCAAATAGCTTTTTTCTTGATCATATCAAACTTCTTGAGTGTTGTTGGAGCTGCACCCATCAATCCAAGTGAACAATATTCCATCACACTCTTTTCTTGTGCCTTGCTAATGATGGCTAGGCACTGGGGAATGAGGAGGTTAGTTATTTACAGCAGTCTGACCTGCCCTGGTAGGTGGAATATTTAAATGGATAATTCAGTTCAGTTTCTGGTCAATTGTATTACCATAGAGGCACAAAATCCCTACAATGCTGTCAGCTCAAGCCTCGATATTGTCCAATTCTTACTGAATATGAACATAAGCTGCTTCAGAGTCTGAGGATTTATGAATGTTGGACATTGTGCATTTATCAGTGAACATCCCACTTCTGACATTATGATGGAGGGAAGGTCATTGATGAAAAAGCTGAAGATGGTTCAAACTATGACAATATCTTGAGGAACCCTTGTGAAGATGTAGTGGAGGTGATATGACTGCCTTCCAGTAACCTCAACCAATTTTTTTGTGTTAGGTGTGACTCCATCCTAACATTTTCCATAGTCTTTCCCATGATTTCTTTTGATTTACTTCCTTGATGCAACACTCATGAAATCCTACACTGATGTCAAGGTTAGTCACTTCCACCTTACCTTTGGAGTTCAGGTTACTTGTCCATGTTTGAAACAAGATTGTGATGTCATTAGGAATTGAGTAGACATAGCAGGACTCAGTGAGATGGTACTACTGGTTAATGAAGGGCTTTTGCCCGAAACGTCGATTTCGCTGCTCCTTGGATCCTGCCTAAACTGCTGTGCTCATCTAGCACCACTCAACCAGAATCTGGTTTCCACTACTGGTTAACATTGTCAATAATCACCTCCATCACTTTGCTATTGATGAAGACTAGACTGACAGGGCAGTAATTATCTGGGTTGGATTAGTCATGCTTTTTATGGACAGAACATATTTGTGCAACCTTCCACAATGTCAAGTGGATGCCTGTGTTGCAACTGTCCTGGAACAGCTTGGGTATGTGTGCAGCAAGTTCTGAACCATAAAACTTCAGTGCTATTGTATTACCTGATATGCTGGGTTCCACTGCCGTTGTTTGTGGAGCATTCTCCTCTAGTGAGTTGCTTAATTGTCCACCTCCATTCATGACTGGATGTTTTGAGACTGTAGAACTTACATTTGATCTATCAGTTGTTTGCTCCTGTGGTTGTAAGCTGCTTCTTCTGTTTGTCATGCAGGTAGTCCTGTGTTGGAGCTTCACTTCATTTTTAATGATGCCAGGTTGGTGTTCCTGGCACACCTTCCTGCATCTTCTTTGAACCAGAATTGATTTCCCAGCTCAATTGTAATGGTAGATTGGGTGATATGCTGGTGAATGAGGTTACATATTGTGGCAGAATGCAGTTCTGCTGCTACTGAAGGCCCACAGTGCCTTATGTATGCCTAGTTTTGAGTTTCTAGATCTGTTCAAAGTCTGTGCTACTTGGCACACTAGTCGAGCCACAGTACCCTCAATGTGAAGGTGGAACTTTGTCTCCATAAGGACTGTGTGGAGGTCACTCCTACTGACACTGTCATGGATGGATGCATCTATGAAGGTAAATTAGTGAGAAATGTGTCATGTAAATTTTTCCTTCTTGTTAGTTCCTCTGCCACTGCCATTGTCTAGTCAAGCAGCCATATCGTTTATGACTCAGCCAGTTTGGCCAGTCAGGGAGCTACTGAACCACACAATTAATTGTTAAAGATCAATGAAAAACCCAAATCCTTATGCTGAGGGAGATGTGCCAGCTACTTAGATCTGGGCCCAGTGACAACTGTTTCTAAGTCCACAATAAGACACCCTAATTCTTCTAAGGCAGTCAGCAAGGCTTGCACCTTAAGCAGCATAAATATTGACTCGATCATTCACCACACAGAATTTAGATGGATGTTAGCACTCAGTTTGAAGTTAAAAATCATGCAGATTTAAAACAAGGCTGAAGTGTTCACCGAGCTGGAGCAAGAGGGAGAATCCCTTGGAAACTCTCATTGTGGAAGATTGTATTTGGAAAACAAAAAATAAATGGTTGGCAGCTATGAATCACTTTGCATTGATTCCAGAAAAATTGAATGTCTACTTAATAGACTAAATAACATAACAGAATCAGAACTTCTGATTGTCATTATAAGTAAAACATAGTATTCCATAATTCAAAGTATCAGTCATCTCGGAAATGAGTATAGTATTTAGTTAATAATGTTCTTTTTGCATTTTTCTCAGGCGAAGTTTTAAATTATAAAAGAAGTCTTGTGTCCTTTTTCAGCCAATATCTGGAAGTTTCCGTTTGTTTTTGAAGCTTATCAATCGCTATGGAGACCACAGCAATGCTAACAAGCCAAAGGAAATTTTCAGGAATTTTCCTTAATTCATTATGGTTTTTTGCAATAGATATTAAAAACCTTGAAAAAAGGCTTTCTTAATTACTACCTATTTGTTTCAAATATAGTGGAACCTCAGACCTGTTTGGAACATGTTCAAAGGCTGAAATACGAATCTGGCACACACCCACCAATAAAGAGCTCCTGCGAATCTCTGTGCCTAATATGACTTGCAATGCCATTGAATTTATGCAAGATGGGAAAAGTATTATCAGCGGTATGTAATAGCATTTATTCAAAGTGTAAAACCAATAGAATTTCATCCTTTTTTGTTGGACATATTTCACCTTATTTTGAGAACTATTTCCAAATCTGAAATTTCCATAGCTTGGAATGATGGGAAGATTCGTGCTTTTACACCAGAGACTGGCAAATTAATGTATGCAATCAATAATGCCCATCATGATGGTGTCACAGCAATTGCTGCCACCAGTGACTGCAAGAAAATAATCAGTGGAGGTGGTGAAGGGCAGGTATGTACACACAACACAGTCTAATGTATGTCTAATGAAAAAAACATTGTAATATTTTTATGCATTTGCTTTAATAATCATGATATGAGCTCAGATCACGGTGGTTCCACATAATGGTGAAATATTGCTCTATAGTGATATTGGTTGACTTCTTAAAACTGTTTTTTCTCTGCCTTCCATATTTATGGTCCAGAATGACACAGAAACAGATGCTGAATTCTACAATACAGAAGAAGAAGGCCAGACTACTCATTGTGACGATATCAACTCTATGAAAGAGATGTCCATTTAGTCAACTCCCTTTCTGTCCTTACATGGCCTTGCCCTTTTTTCCCCTTTTCAAATATTTGTTCTCTGTTAGAAGTATTTAAGGGAGCTTCTTTCAGCCTTCTCCCCTCCCCCTCCCCCCAGCCAACAGTGAATTCAAAATTATAAAAACATGTTGCATGAAAATGCGTTTTTTTCCTTTTGGTCAATTATATATTACCTCTGGTGATCGATTAACCCTTCTATCATTGGAAGTGTTTTTGCCTATATTGCCCTCTCAAAACTTCAATAATTTGTATTAAATCTCCCCATAACCTTTTCTACTGGAAGCAGCACAATCCCAGATTCTCTAGTCTCTTCACCTGAAGTCCCTCATTCCTCTTACTAGTCCAATTAACCTCTTCCCATCCTTCAAAATCTAACTGACTTAAGCATCTTAACTCCATTCCCTTCTCTCTCATATATTTATCTAAATTCCCCTTAAATATGTCATTACATCTGCAATGTGTTGACCTGAAATGTATTTGAATCCATTTCATAGTTTATTATATTTACAAGTCATGCATTTTCTGCAGACTTTAAAGTTGTAGCTTTTAAACCCTAATCCAAATTATTATAAATATCAAAAAGAACAGTGACCCTGATAGACACAACTGTATACTTTCCTGTAATCTGAAAGAACAGTTCAATACCATATACTTCCTGTCTGTTAGCTAATTTTGTATCTGTTTCCCTCCGTTTCTTTAATCCCACGGGTTAATGTAACTATTATGTGGCACTTAGAGATTCATACAGAAAAAATTTTTACATTGCAATAGGATATTCTCCATATTACAAAGAAAATGTCGGAGTAACCATCTGGTCAGTCTTTTTAAAATAGCCTGCCATCAGTCCCACAAATCACTGAAAGATGGAAGAAAATTGGAAGAGACAATGCAAAAGTAAATGTCAGGAATGGGAAAGGATTTTTTTCCATTTTTCATGGGAAATGGGCACTCGAGCCCAGTATTTATTGCCCATCCCTCATTGTTAGTGTATTACCGACTTGAACTGTTGAAGTCTGTGTGACGAAGGTAGCCCTAGGTTGATGTTGAATATGGAGTTGCAGGATTTTAACTCACTGACAATGAAGGACCTGTGATATATTTCTAGGTCAGGATGGTGTGCAGTTGGAGGGGAACTTTCAAATGAATTCATTCTCATGTACCTAAAAATGCTACAGTGTAGCTTGTAAGTGGTATAAATTGCAACTGCTTTGCTTGTTGGCAGGGACAGTGAATGCATAATGTGGTGGATGGGGTCAATTAGACTGCTCTGCCCTGGATAGTCTGATAGTTCTTGAATGTTGATGGAATTGCAGTCGTCCAGATGAGTGGAATCTATTTCATCATGTCCTTGACTTGCATATTGGAGATGATCAGAAGGCTTTGCTGAGTTAATGCTCACAGAATTAAAGCCTATGATCTGCTCTTGTCGCCACAATGTTGATGTGACCAGTTAAATTTCTGGTCAATGGTGGCCCACTTCCCCACAGAATGTTGATGATGGGAAATTTGATGGTGATAATGATGATGAATGTCAAGGGGAGATGTTTACACTGTTTCTTGTTGGAGTTGTTGGTTGGCATTGCCTGGAGGAACTCTGGTAACTGTTATGGAGCTGAGATAATTAGCCTTCAATGACCCCAACTATTTTCATTTTTGTTGGGTAGGACTGCAGGCAGTGGAGAGTTTCCCCTAATTCCCATTGACTTTCAGCTTGTTCTGACTCTTTAAGGAAATTTCTTATGCCAACTTAGTCTAGCCTATACATGATTTCAGTATAGTGATACTTAGCTGCTTTGTGAAACAGCCTATCAAGCCACTCAGTTCTGTCAAAGCATGACAGAGCTGCTCCACAAACTAGTCAAGCAATAGCCTTACATAATTGTGCTCAGCAAATTATATATTATAACTCATTTTACAGACTCCTCCATTTCTGAGTATGTCCTGTCCTACCATTAGGGCAGACCCATCAAGGTGACAGCAAAGTGCTATACAGTTGGAATGGAATGGTCCTGGAAACACCAAATATTCACTTTAGAAGCCATGAATTTACATGGGATACGGTCAGTCATGCTCCTGCCAATTTCACCAACTACCTTCCTGCAACTGGTGAATCAGTACCATGTTGAATTCATGTTGAACATTGCTTGGAAGAAGCATTGAGGGTAGGAAGGTCATAGAATGTATTTATATTAGGGGGCTTAAATATCTATCACCAAGACTGGCTCAGTATACTTTACAACATGTTGTGAGGAACTATCATTGTGCTAAGTGTGGTAGCCTTTGAAAAAAATCTAGCAACTCAAGTCTGTACACCCATGAGGTGTGTGGGCTTTCAGCAGCAGCAGAGTCGAAGCCCAACACAACCTCCAACTTCATGGTCCAGCATATCTTGCACTGTACCATTACCATCAAACTAACTAATCAACCCTGGATCAATGAAAAGTGCAAGAGGGCAAGCAAAGAGCAGCACCAGATATTCCTAAAAAAAAGAGGTATCATCCTATTGACACTACAAATAGGAGAAAGTGAGGACAGCAGATGCTGGAGATCAGAGTTGAAAAATGTGTTGCTGGAAAAGCGCAGCAGGTCAGGCAGCATCAAAGGAGCAGAAGAATTGACATTTCGGGCATAAGCCCTTCTTCATGAATGAGGAGGGTGTGCCAAGCAGGCTAAGATAAAAGGTAGGGAGGAGGGACTTGGGGGAGGGGCATTGGGAATGCGATAGGTGGAAGGAGGTTAAGGTGAGGGTGATAGGCCAGAGAGGGGTTGGGGGCGGAGAGGTCGGGAAGAAGATTGCAGGTCAAGAAGGCGGCGCTGAGTCCTAGGGTTGGGACTGAGAAAAGGTGGGGGGGAGGGGAAATGAGGAAGGTGGAGAAATCTGCATTCATCTCTTGTGGTTGGAGGGTTCCTAAGCGGAAGATGAGGCGCTCTTCCTCCAGGCGTCGTGTTGCCATGGTCTGGCAATGGAGGAGGCCAAGGACCTGCAATGTCCTTGGCGGAGTGGGAGGGGGAGTTAAAGTGTTCAGCCACAGGGCGGTTGGGTTGGTTGGTACGGGTGTCCCAGAGGTGTTCTCTGAAACGTTCCGCAAGTAGGTGGCCTGTCTCCCTAATGTATAGGAGGCCACATCGGGTGCAGCGGACGCAGTAACCGATGTGTGTGGAGATGCAGGTGAATTTGTGATGGATATGGAAGGATCCCTTGGGGCCTTGGAGGGAAGTGAGGGGGAGGTGTGGGCGCAAGTTTTGCATTTCTTGCGGTTGCAGGGGAAGGTGCCGGGAGTGGAGGTTGGGTTGGTGGGGCGGTGTGGACCTGACGAGGGAGTCGCGGAGGGAGTGGTCTTTCCGGAACGCTGATAGGGGAGGGGTGGGAAATATATCCTTGGTGGTGGGGTGTGTTTGGAGGTGGCGGAAATGACGAAGGATTATACGATGTATCTGGAGGTTGGTGGGGTGGTAATTGAGGACCAGTGGGGTTCTGTCCTGGTGGCGATTGGAGGGGCGGGGTTCAAGGGCGGAGGAGCGGGAAGTGGAGGAGATGCGGTGGAGAGCATTGTCAACCATGTCTGAGGGGAAATTGTGGTCTTTGAAGAAGGAGGCCATCTGGGTTGTTCGGTATTGGAACTGGTCCTCCTGGGAGCACATGCGGCGGAGGCGAAGGAATTGGGATATGGGATGGTGTTTTTATAGGGGGCAGGATAGGAGGAGGTGTAATCTAGGTAGCTGTGGGAGTCGGTCGGTTTATAATAAACATTCGTGTTGAATCGGCCGTCTGAGATAGAAATGGAGAGGTCTCGGATGGGGAGGGAGGAGTCTGAGACGGTCCAGGTAAATAAAAAGGTGGGGGGTGGTGCCAGTGTAGCTGCGGAAGATGGACTGTTCCACATATCCGACGAAGAGGCAGGCATAGCTGGGGCCCATGCGGGTGCCCATGGCTACTCCTTTGGTTTGGAGGAAGTCGGAGGATTGGAAAGAGAAGTTGTACAGAGTGAAGACCAGTTCAGTCAGTTGAAGGAGGATGTCAGTGGAAGAGTACTGTTTGGTTCGGCGGGAGAGGAAGAAGCAGAGGGCTTTGAGGCCTTCGTGATGGGGGATGGTGGTGCATAGGGACTGGTTGTCCATGGTGAAGATAAGGCGTTGGGGGTCGGGGAAGTGAAAATCATAGAGGAGGTGCAGGGCGTGGGTGATGTCCCGAACGTAGATGGGGAGTTCTTGGACTAAGGGGGACACCTACTTGCGGAACGTTTCAGAGAACACCTCTGGGACAGCCGTATCAACCAACCCAACTGCCCTGTGGCTGAACACTTTAACTCCTCCTCCCACTCCGCCAAGGACATGCAGGTCCTTGGCCTCCTCCATCGCCAGACCATGGCAACATGACGCCTGGAGGAAGAGCGCCTCACCTTCCGCTTAGGAACCCTCCAACCACAAGGGATGAATGCAGATTTCTCCACCTTCCTCATTTCCCCTCCCCCCTTTTCTCAGTCCCAACCCTCAGACTCAGCACCGCCTTCTTGACCTGCAATCTTTTTCCCGACCTCTCCGCCCCCAACCCCTCTCCGGCCTATCACCTTCACCTTAACCTCCTTCCACCTATCGCATTCCCAATGCCCCTCCCCCAAGTCCCTCCTCCCTACCTTTTATCTTAACCTGCTTGGCACACCCTCCTCATTCCTGAAGAAGGACTTATGCCCGAAATGTCAATTCTCCTGCTCCTTGGATGCTGCCTGACCTGCTGCGCTTTTCCAGCAGCACATTTTTCGTCATTACAAATAGGACAAACACCATGACAGAGCCAAGCAAATCTACAACCAATAGATCAGATCTAAGCTCTTCAGTCATAGAGATGTACAGCAAGGAAATAGACCCTTCAGTCCAACTCGTTCATGCCGACCAGATATCCTAACCTAACCTAGTCCCATTTGCTAGCACTTGGCCCATATCTCTCTAAACCCTTCCTATTCATATACTGACCCAGATATCTTTTAAATGTTGCAATTGTGCCAGCGTTAACCACTTCCTCTGGCAGCTCATTCCATGCACGTACCATCCTCTGCATGAAAAAGGTGCCCCTTAGGTCCCTTTATATCTTTCCCCTTTCACCCTAAACCTATGCCCTCTAGTTCTGGACTCCGCCCCCCCCCCACCCCACCCCCCACCACCCAGGGAAAAGACTTTGTGTATTGAGCCAATCCATGCCCCTAATGATTTTATAAACCTATTCAGCTTCTCCCTACAGCTCAAATTCTCCAACCCTGGCAACATCCTGTAAATCTTTTCTGAACCCTTTCAAGTTTCACAACATCCTTCTGGGAAGGAGACCAGAATTTCACGCAATATTCCAAAAGTGGCCTAACCAATGTCCTGTACAGCTGCAGCATGGTCTTCCAATTCCTTTTCTTAATGCTCTGACCAATAAAGGAAAGCATACCAAATGCCTTCTTCACTATCCTATCTACTCACAACTCTGCTTTCAAGGAGCTATGAACCTGCAGTCCAAGGTCTCTTAGTTCAGCAACACTCCCTAGGACCTTACCATGAAGTGTATAAGTCCTGCTCTGATTTGCTTTTCCAAAATACAGCACTTCGCATTTATCTAAATTAAATTCCATCTGCCCAGCTGATCAAGATCCCACTGTACTCTGACGTAACCTTCTTTGTTGTCTACTATACCTCTAATTTTGATGTCATCTGCAAACTCACCAACTATACCTCCTATGTTCACATCCAACTCATTTATATAAATGACAAAAAGTCGTGGACCCAGCACCGATCCTTGTGGCACTCCACTGCTCACAGGCCTCCAGTCTGAAAAGCAACCCTCCACCACCACCTTCTGTCTTCTACCTTTGAGCCAGTTCTGTATCTAAGTGGCTAGTTCTCCTGTATTCCATGAGATCTAACCTTGCTAACCAGTCTCCCATGGGGAACCTTGTTGAATGCCTTACTGAAGTCCATATAGATCACATCCACCACTCTGCCCTCATGAGTCCTACCACATCCAGTTGTGAATGGTGGTGGACAATTAAACAAGCCACCTGGAGGAGGAAGCTTCACAAATATCCCCATCCACAATGATAGGGGAGCCTACCACATCAGTGCTGAAGGGAAGGCTGAAGCATTTGCAACAATTTTCACTCAGAAGTGCCAAGAGGATAATCCATCTTGGCCTCACCTAAAGGATCCTAAAATCATAGATGACAATCTTCTGTCAATTTAATTCACTCCACATGATATCACAAGACAGCTGAATACTGGATACTGTAACAACTGGCAAAACTTTGAAGACCTTTGCCTGAACATGCTGCATCTCTAGCCAAGTTTTTCCAGGAAAGGTATGCCACTGGCATCTACCTGACAATATGGAAAATTGCCCAGGTATGTCCTGTACACAAAAATCAGGAAGAGTCTACTCTGGCCAGTTATAGGCCCATCAGTCTATGCTCAATCTAAAGTGATGGGAGGTGTCATCAACAGTGCTATCAAGCAGTACCTGCTCAACAATGACCTGCACACTGATATATGGTTTGGATTCTAACAGGGCCACTCAGCTCCTGATCTCATTACAGCCTTACTTTAAACATGGACTTAAATGCTAAATTCATGAGGTAAGGAGAGTGTGACTGCCCATATCATCAAGGCTGCATTTGACGAAGCGTCAACCCTGTGCAAAACTGGAGGCAATGGGAATCAGGGAGAAATCTCTGCACTAATTGTAGTCATACCTGGCATAAAGGAAGGTGGTTGTAGTTGTTGGAGATCAGTGACCTCAGCTCTGGGGCATCTCTGTAGGGATCCCTCAGATCCTACGTCCCATGTCCTACGTATCCTACGTCCAACCATTTTCAGCTGCTTCATCATGACCTTTCCTTCATCATAAAGATCAGAAGTGGGAATGTTTGCTGATGATTGCACTATGTTTAGCACCATTGGCAATTGTTCAAATACTGAAGTAATCCATATCCAAATACAGCAAAAATAAGACAGTGTCTAGGATTGGTCTGAAAAGTGCAGGAACATTCATGCCACACAATGCCAGAATGAGTATCTCCAACAGGAGAGAACTTAGCCATTGTCTTTTTGCATTAAATGGTATTATCATCACAGAATACCTTACTATCAACATCCTAGGGGTTACAATTAACCAGAAATTGAACTTGGCTAGCCATATAAAGACAATGGCTAGAAGAGCAGTTTGGAGGATAGGATTCCTGCTTTGAATAACTCACCTCCCAACTCCTCAAAGCTGATAGACCTACAATGCACAAGTCAGAAGTGTGATGGAACACTCTATCCGATGAATGCTACTGCAACAACACTTCAGAAGCCTGACACCATCCAGGGGAAAGCAGCGTGTTGATTGGTACCTAATCCACAAATATCCATTCCCTGTACCATCGATTCTCAGTAGTAGCAGTGAGTCCCATCTACAAGATACACTGCAGAAATTCACCAAGCTCCTTAGACAGCACCTCTCAAATCCACAACTACTTCCACCTTGAAGCACAAGGGCAGGAAATCCATTGGAACACCACCACCTGCGAGTTCCTCTCCAAGCCACTTACCATCCAGACTTGGAAATATATCTCCATTCCTTCGATGTCACTGGGTCAAAATCCTGGAACTCTCTCCTTAAAGGCATTGTGTGCCTACACGAAAATTGAATGCAAGCGGTTCAAGAGGTAGCTCACCATCACCTTCTCAAGGGCAACTAGAAATGGGCCATAAATGCAAACGCAGCGATATCTATATCCCATAAATGAATTCAAAAAATCACTGACCTTAATATCAAGAGCCAGCTGACCATACTGGATCCAGAAAAAGCAATATGTACTGACAATGTCCCAATTGTAATTCTGAAGACTGAATCAGTTTATACCCACATGCAACAAATCTTAAACAACATTCAGGCTTGATCTAATAAGTGACAGACAACATTTGCACCATGCAAGTGCAAAGCAATGAGCTTCTTGAAAAGAAAAAGTCTACCAATCTCTTTGGAACATTCAGTAGTTTCATCATCATTGTCAAATTCCCCACACCACCAAGGTCCTGGAGGTTACCATTGCCCAAAACCATTTGGACCCTGGAGATCACTATTGTTCAGAATCTAACTGAATGAACCAAATAATTATAGCAGCGACAAGAACAAGGCATTTGGTGGAATTATGCAGTTATGAAATCACATCCTGACTCCCAAAGCCTTTTCTTCAGCTACAATGTGCAGTCTTAGACAGTGGATGCACGTATGCAGTGTTTGGAGTAGGTTGGCTAAAATGTTTCTTAAACTCTTGAGTAATCAGGATACGACAAAATTAAGGAATTTGAGAATTCAATGCTTCAAATTTGGAGATGATGATACACTAAACCCTGATAAAAGTTCTTCATAAAATGGCCAAAATCAGTTATTTTATTAGCGTAGATGTAGCATCCAATGAAATTCTGTTATTTTTAATTTGGCGCAAATGAAAAAACATAGCTGAAACTAAATATGTCAAGCAAACAAAATCTGTGATTTTTAAAGTTACACAATTGGGGCACTATTGTGTTCTTTTAATGGAATATAATGTCTTTGCTAAAGAAATTAAGGAAGTGTTATTGACATCATGGGGCTGGAATTTAGACACAAAGTTAATTGTGTTAAAATAGCAAATGCAATTTTTCCATCTGTCCTCCAAAAGATTAAGTATTTTAGTAAAGGATGCAGGAATGAAGGATGAAGAATATAGAAAATCCTCATTATCCACATGGGTTGGGGACTTGGAGTTCCATTGACACTGCTTCAATTTACCTATCTACCATGAAGGACCATGCAATCAGACCAAACAAGTCAATGGGGGAAATAATGGAACCTAAGGCTAAGGTAATGGATAAGTAAACTGGGCTTGGACCGGGGAAAGATTTCTCATTAATAATGGGGGGAGAGTTTGCTAATGATGAATATTGAAATGTGTGTGCAAATCTGAACATATAGTTATGAAAATAACAATAGAAAGCTTTTTTTAGCAGTAGGGGGATGTGTGAAATGAATCATACTGTAATAGATTAAATTGTTCATATGTGTTGGCAAATTGGCTAAACCGTAAATTATTGTTTGCACCAGCATGAACTATCCATGCAAGGAATTTGCTGCAGATAGTTGGAGGATATTGTTCATATCTGTTAGATTTTGATAAAAATCCTAAAACCTGGCAGTAATAAATTGATCAGGCCCAGCTGTGGCACTCCATCTCTTAAAACTTGCCAATGGTCCATTTATTTCCACTCTCCATCTCACGTTATCAAAACAATCTTCTTTCTGTACTAATATTTACCTTCTAGACCATGACTTTGCATAGTAACCTTGATGGAGTACCTTGTCAAATGTCTTCTGGAAATCTAAAAACACCATACCTCCACGTTTCCCTTATCCATATTGCTTATTACTTTCCCAAAGAACCAAAATATATTTGTCAAACCTGAAATCCCTTTCACAAAATCATATTGACACTGCCTGAATGCATTGAAATTTTCTAAGTGCTCTATTATAATAGGCATCAATCTAACTGTCCTGAACTTGGAGCAGGAGAAGGCTATCGGCCACTCAACCCTTCTTTGCCGTTCTTCAACAAGACCATGGCTGATATACCCCAGGCCTCAAATTCTTTTTCACTTCACCTCATCATATTCCTCAACTCCTGAGATTTTCAAAAATTATTTGCCCCTTGCATCCTGAAATACTTCCAGTGATCTAGCCTCTGCAACTCTCTGAGGTAGGGAATCCCAGACAATCACTACCCTCCAGGAGAAATTCTGTAGCTTATCAGTTTTAAATGAGTATCTCCTTATTCTGTAACTATGTCCCTTAGTTTGAGATTTCCTTCATTTGTGAAACATTTTCTCACCATCTATCCTGTCAAGCCTCCTCAGAATCTTGTGTTTTTCAATAAAATTGCTCATCATTCTTGTCAGCTCCATTGAATAAAGGATGAACCTTTCTGGCCATTCTTGATAAGTCAAGCCCTTCATTCCAGGAATCAGCCTAATGAGTCTGTTTTGAACAGCTTCCAATGCCTGGACATCCTTTCTTAAATACTGGGACCAAAACTGTACACAGCACTCCAGGTGCAACCTCATTGTTAAGCTGTACAATTGTAACATGCCTTCCCTGTTTTTTAAACTCCAAAACTCCTAGCATTAAAGACCAAAATTCCATTTTACCTTCTTAATTATTACTACACTTGCATGCAAGTTTTTTTTGTGTTTCAAGAGCAGAAGCAACTAGATCCCTTTATACTATGCTGTTTTGGAATTTCTCTGTTTAACTAACAGCCTGATTTTTAAGATGGAGTAGGAACAAATGACTGTAGATGCTGAAATCTGTACCAAAAACAACAAATGCTGGAGATCACAGCGGGTCAGACAGCATCCATGGAGAGAGAGCAAGCTAACGTTTCGAGTCTGGATGACTCGTCATCAGAGCTGAAGTGAAGTGTGGAGGGGACAGCATTTATGCAGTTTGGGGGAGTAGAGTGCAATGGTGTGGGGGTAGTGGGTGTCAGGTGATGATGGAGAAAAAGTGTTGATAGTTCAGATTAAGTGATCGGACTGTGAGAATGGCAGGACAATGGTGTGTCTCCTCCCAGACTTGAAAGGACAGACAGTCCTGCTGGAATGGTGGGGAGGGGAGAGAGGACATGATAATAAGCTAAAAGAAAGGGAAGAAATGGTAGCTCGTTCACAATTTAAAAGGTGTTGAACTCAGTATTAAGCCCAGAAGGCTGTAAAGTGCCTAGTCTGAAGATGAAGTATTGTTCCTCCAGTTTGTGCTGTAATTCACTGGAACACTGCAGCGTGCCAAGGACAGACATGTGGGCATGCGAGCAGGATGCTGTGTTAAAATGACCATCTGTGGGAAGGTCGGTATCCTGCTTGCACACAGACTGGAGCTGCTCCACAAAGAGGTCACTCAGTTTGCGTTTGATTTCTCCAATGTAGAATAGGTCACACTGGGTGCCGTGAAAAAAAATACGCAAGACTGGAGGAGGTACAGGTGAAGTGCTACTTCACCTGGAAAAACTGTTTAGGCCCTTGGATGGTGTATGACCTCACACATTCCTACATGAAACTCCATTAAACTCCATCTTCCAAGATTTTACCCACTTACTCAACCTATCTCTACCCCTTGCAGATTCCTCATGTCCTTAACACAATATGCCCTACCTCGTATTTTTTTGTATTGTCAGCAAATTTGGAAACATTACACTCTGCCCCTCCAAGTCATTAGTATAGCTGATAAATAATTGCGGCCTCAGGACCCATTCTTGTAGCACTCCACAAGGCCCACATTTAGAGTCATAGAGATGTACAGCATGGAAACAGACCCTTCGGTCCAACCTGTCTATGCCGACCAGATATCCCAACCCAATCTGGTCCCACCTGCCAGCACCCGGCCAATATCCCTCCAAACCCTTCCTCTTCATATACAAATGCCTTTTAAATGTTGCAATTGTACCAGCTTCCACCACATCCTCTGGCAGCTCATTCCATACATGTACCAACCTGTGCATGAAAAAGTTGCCCCTTAGATCTCTTTTATATCTTTCCCCTTTGTCTATTTATCCTATCCATGCCCCTCATAATTTTGTAAACCTCTATAAGGTCACCCCTCAGTCCCAGCCTGTTCAGTCTCTCCCTATAGCTCAAATCCTCCAACCCTGGCAACATTCTTGTAAATCTTTTCTGAACCCTTTCAAGTTTCACAACATCTTTCCAATAGGAAGGAGACCAGAATTTCACTCAATATTCCAACAGTGGTCTAACCAATCTCCTGTGCAGCCAACTCCTGTACTCATGATCCCCCAACTCCTGTACTCAATACTCTGACCAATAAAGGAAAGCATACCAAACACCTTCTTCACTATCCTATCTACCTGCGACTCCACATTCAAGGAGCTATGAACCTGTACTCAAAGGTCTCTTTGTTCAGCAACACTCCTTAGGACCTCACCATTAAGTGTATAAGTCATGTCCCAAAATGCAGCGCCTCACTTTTATCTGAATTAAACTCCATCTGCCACTTCTCAATCCATTGGCCCATCTGGTCCAGATCCTGTTGTAATCTGAGGTAACCCACTTCGTTGTCCACTACACCTCCAATTTTGGTGTCATCTGCAAACTTACTAACTGTACCTCTTATGTTCACATCCAAATCATTTATGTAAATGACAAAAAGTAGAGGACCCAGCACTGATCCTTGTGGCAGTCCACTGGTCACAGGTCTCCAGTCTGAAAAACAACCCTCCACAACCACCACCCTCTGTCTTCTACCTTTGAGCCAGTTCTGTATTCAAATGGCTATTTCTCCCTGTATTCCATGAGATCTAACCTTGCTAGTCAATCTCTCATGGGTAACCTTGTCGAACGCCTTACTGAAGTCCATATTGATCACATTTACTGCTCTGCCCTCATCAATCTTCTTTGTGACTTCTTCAAAAAACTCAATCAAGTTTGTGAGACATGATTTCCCATGCACAAAGCCATGTTGACTATCCCTAATCAGTCCTTGCCTTTCCAAATACATGCTCATCCTGTCCCTCAGGATTCCCTCCAACAACTTGCCCACCACTGAGGTCAGGCTCACCGGTCTATAGTTCCCTGGCTTGTCTTTACCGCCCTTCTTAAACAGTGGCACCATGTTAGCCAACCTCCAGTCTTCCAGCACCTCACCTGTGACTATCGATGATACAAATATCTCAACAAAAGGCCCAGCAATCACTTTCCTAGCTTTCCACAGAGTTCTCGGGTACACCTGATCAGGTCCTGGGGATTTATCCACTTTTGACCGTTTCAAGACATTTAGCACGGTAATCTGAACATTTTGAAGATGTCACCATCTATTTCCCTACAGTCTATATCTTCCATATCTTTTTCCACAGTAAATACTGATGCAAAATATTCATTTAGTAACTCCCCCATTTTTTGTCGCTCCACACGAAGGCTGCCTTGCTGATTTTTGAGGGGCCCTATTCTCTCCCTAGTTACCCTTTTGTCCTTAATATATTTGTAAAAACCCTTTGGATTCTTCTTAACTCCATTTGCCAAAGCTATCTCATGTCCCCTTTTTGCCCTCCTGATTTCCCTCTTAAGTATACTCCTACTTCCTTCATACTCTTCTAAGCATTCACTCGATTTATCCTGTCTATATCTGACATATGCTTCCTTCTTTTTCTTAACCAAACCCTCAATTTCTTTAGTCATCCAGCATTCCCTATACCTACTAGCCTTCCTTTTCACCCTAACAGGAATATACTTTCTCTGGATTCTTGATATTTCATTTCTGAAGGCTTCCCATTCTCCAGCCATCCCTTTACCTGTGAACATCTGCCTCCAATCAGCTTTTGAAAATTCTTGCCTAATACCATCAAAATTGGCCTTTCTCCAATTTAGAACTTCAACTTTTAGATCTGGTCTATCCTTTTCCATCACTATTTTTAAACGAATAGAATTATGGTTTCTGGTCCCAAAGTGCTCCCCGACTGACACCTCAGTCTGCCTTATTTCCCAAGAGTAGGTCAAGTTTTGCATCTTCTCTAGTAAGTACATTCACATACTGAATCAGAAGGTTGTCTTGTACACACTTAAGAAATTCCTCTCCATCTAAATCTTTAACACTATGGCAGGCCCAGTCGATGTTTGGAAAGTTAAAATCCTCTACCATAACCACCCTATTATTCTTACAGATAGCTGAGATCTCCTTACAAGTTTGTTTCTCAATTTCCCTCTGACTATTAGGCATTCCCATCATTCATTCAGCTTCAGCCTCAGGATGTGCACAGAATTGCTTATGGTGTGCTGGGTGAGTGAACAAGACTTTACATCAAAAAGAGACTGCCTGCTGTACTGAGACCCACATCAATAATGCAATCTTTCAGTGCCTTTCCTTGCAAGAAAGTGCCCTTGCAGCAGCTTTTCAGTGCTAGTTGCTGGCAAACCCTGCGATGCAAGTCTGTGCTTTCCAAGCATTCTGAAGTTGGATTAGAAAGATGTCATAATTGTGGCGAGAGATTGGGAAATGTCAGATCCCAAAGTCCATGGATGAGGGGTGCAAGTGACTGGAGCCATGGATCATGCCTTGATGCTGAGCAATGTGAAGGCTCCTCAAAGCCAGAGATGAGTTGAAATCATGAGGTATTCACTCTGATTTTCATGTCAAGAATTCTCAAAATCTAGTTTGTTAGCAGGTTTGGTTAAATGGAAAGCTCAAAATTATTGAGGTGCAATATGTTGTTAATAAGGCATTTAACAAGTGAATATCCCTTAATTGGCAGTTCATCACATGGTAAATGTATAAAAATGCAATGAGTTCCTCCAGATGTCAATATAGGCCTCAGTGGATTTCTCATCTGATTCCTGTAAGATGCTACCCAATTTCCTAACTGTTCAGCTGTGATAACATCTCCTGATTTAAGTCATTCAGTTAATCAAAAGAGACATGGAGAAATACCCAGCAACACTAACCTCTTTCCTTGTGATGTCATACAGTGACTCTGACTGGTGAAACAATTTGAAGGAGCTCTCTGCTGCTGTTTTTTGTCTCCCAGCATTGTGGTCCTTCTTAAACAGGTCTGCTCTTTTCTTGATGAAGTTGCTGACCCTGCTTTCTCACATTATTTGAGAAGTTGCTGATTCCACTCTCTCTTTATGAAACTATTCTCCCCATTCTCCCTCACGTTCCTTTTTCCATTTCAGAAATATATTTTATTTATAAATTATCTATAAGTAAATGTAACAAATACAAAACAGGTCCATACAGACATTGCAGAAAGTACAGTGGAATTTTGACATTATTCATTTTGTTTCAATCCTGATGCATTTCCTAATCACGAAAATAAATTATTTACATTCCCACTAAGGCAACTATTGTATCCTGAAATGTAACAGACCCTCATTATATTTTGGCAGAAAGACTGTGGGTCTTTCCTATAATGCCTTGGTGGCAGCTGCCCCAAGCTCCTCAACATTCAGTGCAGGATCTTAGATGTGCCAGTCTGTAATATTTGATCAAGGTCAACTCTTTGCAGTGGAAGACCAGCACATTTCTGGCAGACCAAAGAGCACATTTCACCAAGTTCTTGGTCCTCCAGGTGTAGTTGATGCTTGTCGCAGTGTGCATTACTGGGAGTGTCCTGTATAGCACAGAGTCCTGCATCATGGAATTACTCAGGATGAACCTTGAACAAAACCACTGCATCTCTTTCCAGGCTTGCTCTTGTACTGTTACTGAAGCGGAGGGCCCTCCTCGATATTGATTTTTGTTTTTAGGTGTGGTTACTGTCTCCAGGTCATCCTCCCTCTCATTATTGTAAGTGGTGGTGACTGTCTTTAGGCCCTTTCTCTTGCTCCTAGGGCCCTGTAAACTATTCCACATGTTACTGCTGCCTTTACAATTTCATATCCCTCCAGAAACAGATTCTAATCTTTATGCCTACAATTAAGGCCAATTCTTATCATGTACTAATATCACCTTTAAATTAACAGAACTATCTCTCCCCATTTTCCTAGCTCCCTGTCCTTCTGAAATGTCACGGAGTTTTCAATATTTACTTTCAACTTTTGACTTCTTTTATCTCTGTATTAACGATTAGAGCACACATATTTCTTTCTATTTGAGCTGTCAATTCACCCATTTTGTTACAAGTTCTATATGCATTCAACTACAGAGCCAGTAATCTTCATTTTACCATCTTTGTAATCGCTGATCTTAACTGCTAGCATCTTCCTAAATTTGCAGGCTCCAATTTTGCCTGCCCTGTTTGCTACTTCGTTCTCTTGATTAGTTTTCTCTCCTTAACTTGTTACATATTATCATACTTGATCCCTCAGTCCTGCAATTTAGTTGGAAGCCCTCTCTACCACACTAGTCCTTCTTCAAGGACAGCAATTGCCCCTCCCACGTTGTCAATGATGTCCTCCAGCACATTCCCTCCACTTGAACCTCTGCCCTTGAACCCCACCTCTCCAACTACAGCAAAAGCAGTATCCCCGATCCTCACCTTCCACCCCATCATCCTCTGGATAGAACATATCATCCTCTGCCATTTCCGCCACCTACAAACACTAGAGATATATTTCCTTCCCCACCCCTATCAGTGTTCTGCAGAGACCATTCCCTCCAAGACTCCGTTGGTCCACAACTCCTCCCCTCCACTCCCACTCTCAGCACCTTCGCTTGGTACGACAAGAGGGGAAAACCTGCACCCATACCACCCCCATCACACCCACCCCCGCCCCCCCCAGCTTCATCCAAGTTCCCAAAGGATCCTTCCACATCCAACAGAGATTTTCCTCCACCTCCACACATGTCATCTACTATGTCCATTGCTCTCAGTGTGGTCACCTCTACATCGCGGAGACAGGACGCCAACTTGCAGAATGTTTCAGAGAACATCTGGGACACACGCACTAACCAATTCCACCACCCTGTGGCCGAACACTTCAACTCCCTTCCTCTCACTCCGCCGAGGACGTTCAAGTCCTGGGCCTCCTCTACTGCCAAATTATAGCCATCTGATGCCTGGAGAAAGAATGCCTCATCTTCTGCCTTGGGACCCTCCAACCACACGGGATCTATGTGGATATCACCAGTTTCCTCATTTCCCCTTCCACTACCTTATCCCAGATTCAGTCCTCCAACTCGGCACCACCCTCTTGAACTGTCCAACCCCAGTCCATCTTCCTTCCCACCTATCCACACCACCCTCCACTCTGACCTCTCGCCATTGCCCCCCCATCTTCATCTACCTAATCGCATTCCCAGCCACCTTCTCCCCCAGCCCCACCTCCCGTCCTATTTATCTCTTAGCTCCCTTGGGCCCCCCACAATCCTGGTGAAAAGCTTATACTTGAAATGTCAACTGTCCTGCTCCTCGATGCTGCCTGACCAGCTGTGTTTTTCTAGCACACCTTTTGCCTCTTGTCAGTTTGTTAATCTACCCTACAGTCCCAATTTTTTTCCCTAAACGTTATAAGCATCTCAAACAGTCATGCAATTGCAATGGCTGAGTTTTCTCCATTTGAATCTTCTCAATTCCTTATCTTCTGCACTTGCAGTCAGGATCCTTTTGTCCCTGACTATTAACTAAATCAGAAGACCCTAAACTAGAGAAGTTACTGCCTCCTGGTACGAACTGTCCAGAACCTTCACTCTCCCTAATATGTTGCCGTTTCTGCAGCCTGGCCTCCAGTTCAATGAATCCCACAGATACTGTTTGCCCTTAAAAGTTTGGTGTCTAGGAGCTCTCACATTCTGCAGGTGCAATACATGATCTGTCCTACTATCTCAAGGTACTGCTACCTGTCCCTGGATCCTCCCTTCTCATATTCTCAGCCGAATCAATTCATCTAGAATTATTTTTCTTGTAAACCTTTTGATTTTCTGATTCTGTACTCATGCTGTATCAGCTCCAAAGTAAGAGCTGGTCATTTAGGTTCCGTGATTTCAACATTCCTTAAATTGATTCACTCGTGCTGTTATCTATGTCATACATGCAGTCGAAATGAGTCTGTTTTTATAGAAAACAGAGTGCCTGCTAGATGGCTGTGACTAAGCATTCTATGAACTTTGTTTCTCTTGCCATTACTGACACTGCAATTGATACTTTCAATCATCTCATTCATATGCGTTTGTGACTCACCTCTGGAGCAGGTGGGACTTGATCCCTTTGTATCAATTGCAGTGACAACACAGCTATTAACAGCAGTTGTGGTCCACATGGTATCTCAATGATTGCAAATTACACCTTTCATTCCTCTGCATGGAATCCCTATATTCTACAGAATCTACACTATCTTGGTGGAAATTTCCCAAATTCTGTGTAAAGTATGGGGGCAGGTGTATTATGAGGTGGTTACTAACACACCACCATAATGCCAGAAAAAAAACCTGTCTAATCACCCACCACTTAGCCTATTAAGAACTGACAGGCCAGCATGGATGAGTTTCTCAGTGACTCAAAGAACTCAACACATGATGAAAGTCTCCAGAAGCTCAGTCAGCAATGACGCTTCTGGGCCTTCAAGTCTGTCAGTTAACGCCTACTGCTTGGGGAATCCAGTGGCAATAAGGTGAGTACTTCATATCAGCTTGCTTGGGGTAGGGATCTTGGGTCAGAGGCAAAAGTAAAGGTGCTTTCAGAGATTATCCATTTGACCCCAATTCGTGCTTTAATTGCTTCCTGATTGGAGATAATGGTGGCCCCACTCCAAAGCTTGGTTACCATGGTTTTACAGTCTGGAAACCAGCCCCATTTCTTGACTGTGAGGATGAAGGTGATCAGGGATGTGATTAGTTGAGGTCATTCTTGCCCAACATTAATTAGTGAGTTCGTGCAAAGAAGCAAATTTTTCACAAAGGCCAACTGATCTGATTACTGTATTTCTCATTTTCACCATCTCCAGAAAAGGGAACATTGTGCTCTATATTCTGCTGTATTGAAGGTATAATGTCTGTATTCTATCACATTCCACTTGTGGAAATTCTGCTTTGCCATCTCCATTTGACTATTATTCCCATTACCCATTTTAAATCAATCTTTACCTTTCTAATTTCAGATACGAATATGGGAAATATTTGCAAAAAGCCATAAGTTTTCTGCAGGTCTGAAGGAGCACACATCAACTGTGTCATGTATTAAAATTAAGAAAAATGACCAAGAATGTGTAACAGCAAGTTATGATGGTACCTGCATCATCTGGGATATAATGTAAGTCTTTGCAAATGTACTTTTAATCATGAAATGTATGTATCTGTGATGTCACTGCAATGGCCAAATTCAATATTCCTAATTTCATGTTCCTGCCTCATCAGATTTCCTCTTTAAGTCATTGCTGTATACAGCAACAGTAATTTTGAGGCTCCAGAAAATGAAATAATTAAGTACATTGTTGTGGGCTATATTTTTGTGCTTCTTTGTTACATAAATTAAATAACATTTCAATTATTTTTAATATTTGAACAATTACAAGACTAATTGGGTCCCTATTTCACAAAAATGATTCTTCAATTTCCACAAAAGTATTTCATGAAATAATAATTTAATGTAAGTATTATCACTAAACGTTATAAATCTGAAGACCTAGGTAATATTCTAGGGATCTGGGTTCAAGTCTGGCTATGTCAGGGGACTAATATACTGGCAGGAATATTTGCTAGAGCTGCTCGGGAGGATTGAAACTAGTAATTTGGTGGTGGTGGGGTGGAGCATTTGTGGGACCCAGGGAGATAGTGAGGAAAGAGATCATTCTGAGACTTGTGCAGCTGAGAAAAGACCCAAACAGTCAGGACAAGTAGGGTCAAAGCAAAGAACAAGATAGGACTGATAAATTAAACTGCATTTATTTCAATGCAAAGGGCCTAACAGGAAGGCAGATGAACTCAGGGCATTGTTAGGAACATGGGACTGGGATATCATAGCAATTACAGAAATGTGGCTCAGGGATGGACAGGGTTGGCAGCTTAATGTTCCAGGTTACAAATGCTACAGGAAGGGCAGAAAGGGAGGCAAGAGAGGAGGGGGAGTGGTGTTTTTGATAAGGGATAGCATTACAGCTGTACTGAGCGAGGATATTCCCGGAAATACATCCAGGGAAGTTATTTGGGTGGAACTGAGAAATAAGAAAGGGACAATCACCTTTTGGGATTGTATTATAGATCCCCTAATAGTCACAGGGAAATTCAGAAGCAAATTTGTAAGGAGAGCTCAGCTATCTGTAAGAATAATAGGATGGTTATGGTAGAGGCTTTTAACTTTCCAAACATAGACTGGGACTGCCTTAGTGTTAAGGGTTTAGGTGGAGTGAATTTGTTAAGCATATACAAGAAACTTTTCTGATTCAGTATGTGGATGTACCTACAATACAGAAGGTGCAAAAGTTGAGCTACTCTTGGGAAATAAGGCAGGGCAGGTGATTGGGGTGTCAGTGGAGGAGCACTTTGGGGCCAGTGACCATAATTCTATTAGTTTTAAAACAGTAATGCAGAAAGATAGACCAGATCTAAAAGTTGAAGTTCTAAACTGGAGAAAGGCTAATTTCAACAGTATTAGGCAAGAACTTTCAAAAGCTGGTTGGGGGCAGATGTTCACAGGTAAAGGGATGGCTGGAAAATGGGAAGCCTTTAGAAATGCGATAATGAGAGTGCAGAGACAGTATATGACTGTTTGGGTGGAAGGAAAGGCTGGTAGTTATAGAGAATGATGAATAACTAAAGAAATTGAGGGTTTGGTTAAGAAAAAGAAGGAAGCATAGACAGGATAGATCAAGTGAATCCTTGGAAGGGTAGAAAGGCAGTATGAATACACTTAAGAGGGAAATCAGGAGGGCAAGAAGGGGACATAAGTTAGCTTTGACAAATAGAGTTAAGGAGAATCCAAAGGGTTTTTACAAATACATTAAGGACAAAAGGTTAACTAGAGAGAGAATAGGGCCCCTCAAAGATCAGCAAGGCGGCCTTTGTGTGGAGCCGCAGGAGATGGGGAAAATCCGAAACGAGTATTTTGCATCAGTGTTTACTGTGGAAAAGTTAATAGAAAATATAGAATGTAGGGTAATAGATGGTGACATCTTGAAAAATGTCTATATTGCAGAGGAGGAAGTGCTGGATGTCTTGAAATGCGTAAAAGTGAATAAATCCCCAGGATCTCTGTGGGAAGCTAGGAAAGTGATTTCTGGCCCTCTTGCTGAGATATTTGTATCATCGATAGTCACAGGTGAGGTGCCGGACGACTGGAGGTTGGCTAACGTGGTGCCACTGTTTAAGAAAGGTGGTAAGGACAAGCCAGGGAGCTATAGACCAGTGAGCCTGATGTCGGTAGTGGGCAAGTTGTTGGAGGGAATCCTGAGGGACAGGATGTACATGTATTTGGAAAGGCAAGGACCGATTAGGGATAGTCAACATGGCTTTGTGCATGGGAAATCATGTCTCACACACTTGATTGAGTTTTTAGAAGAAGTCACAAAGAAAATTGATGAGGACAGAGCAGTAGAATGATCTACATGAACTTCAGTAAGGCATTCGACAAGGTTCCTGGTGGGAGGCTGATTAGCAAGATTAGATCTCATGGATTACAGGGAGAAATTGCCGTTTGGATACAGAACTGCCTCGAAGGTAGTGGTGGAGGGTTGTTTTTCAGACTGGAGGCCTGTGACCAGTGGAGTGCCATAAGGATTGATGCTGGGTCCACTACTTTTCATAATTTATAAAATGATTTGGATGTGAACTTAAGGGGTATAGTTAGTAAATTTGCAGATGACACCAAAATTGGAGGTGTAGTGGACAGCGAAGATTACGTCAGATTACAACGGGACCTTGATCAGATGAGCCAATGAGCTGAGGAGTGGCAGATGGAGTTTAATTTAGATAACTGTGAGGTACTGCATTTTGGGAAACCAAATCTCAGCAGAACTTGTACACTTAATGGTAAGGTCTTAGGGAGTGTTGCTGAACAAAGAGACCTTGGTGTGCAGGTTCATAGCTCCTTGAAAGTAGAGTCGCAGGTAGTTAGGATAGTGAAGAAGGCATTTGGTATGCTTTCGTTTATTTGTCAGAGTATTGAGTACAGGAGTAGGGAGGTCATGTTGTGGCTGTATAGGACATTGATTAGGCTGCTTTTGGAATATTGTGTGCAATTCTGGTCTCCTTCCTATTGAATGATATTGTGAAACTTGAAAGGGTTCAGAAAAGATTTACAAGGATGTTGCCAGAATTGAAGCATTTGAGTGAAAGGGCGAGGTTGAGTAGGTTAGGGCTGTTTTCCCTGGAGCATCAAATGCTGAGGGGCGACCTAGTAGAGGTTTATAAAATCATGAGGTACATGGATAAGGTAAATAGACAAGGTCTTTTCCATGGGGTTGGGAAATCCAGAACTAGAGGACATAGGTTTAGGGTAAAAGAGACCTAACGGGCAACTTTTTCACACAGAAGGTGGAGCGCGTGTGGAATGGGCTACCAGAGGAAGTGCGGGGGGCTAGTACAATTGCAACATTTAAAAGGCATCTGGGTGGGTAAATGAATAGGAAGGGTTTAGAGGGATATGAGCTGGGTGCTGGCAGGTGAGACTGGATTGGGTTGGGATATCTGGTAGACATGGACGGGTTGGACTGAAGGGTCTGTTTCCGTGCTGTACTCTATGTCAGATGATAGAATGTGAATTCAATAAAAACTGAAATTGAGAGTCTAATAATGAATTTGGGTGACAAACAGTTGTTGACTGTTGGAAAATTCATCTGGTTAACTCATGTCCTTTTCAGGAGGAAACTACAGTTCTTCCAGGTCTGGCCGACATGTAACTCCAGATACACAGAAATGTGGTTGACTGCACAATTAAGGATGGGCAATAAATGCTGGCACAGCCAGTGATGCCCACATTTTATGAATGAATTTTTAAAAAGTAATGATTTGATATCACTAACTGCATCCAACTGACCGTCTTGCATTGATTGAGTGTTGCTTACTGAATACAGTTGACTGGTTCCTATGTCCATTTGCAACAAAAAAATGGTGCAAAATGCGTTCTTGATGCAGCTGGAACATCGACTTCATGCTGCCTGATAATCTTGTTGATTTTAGTGTCCAACCATCACAAGCCTTGCTAGATGCATCAGCAGGAGGCCAATATGACTGGTTGGCACCCATAAAACTACACTGCACTGCTTAAAGATATTTTTCACCTCTTAAAGTAGAAACGTATTGTGGATGTAACTGGTCCTGGCAGTCATGCCGGAAGAGATTTTAACCTGAGAGACATTGAAGCATGGCTCATACTTCCCAAGGTTGTTGAGACGCTGTTCTAGACTGTAAAGCAGGAGAGAGTTTGTAAGAGAAGGGGAGAAAGACCAAGCAGCCCTCTAGCCACATGTTCAGAATGGATTGGCAAAAGATACTTGGGAGTCAAACCACAAAAATCTGGATGCATTACTACAAGAAATTCAATGAGCGTATATGAGCAGTCAAGGTCAGCATATAGTACTGGCATGGAGAGAGGATTGGCTGAATGGCAGAAGACAGAGATTGGAGATAAAGGGGTCTTTTTCAGGATGGCAGCCAATGACTTGTGGAGTTTTGCAGGGGTCAGTGTTGGGACCACAATCATTCACATCATACGTTAATGATCTGGACAAAGGACTAAGGGCATTGTTGATAAATTTGCATATGAATCAAAGATAGGTGGAAGGACAGTTATTATTGAGGAATGAGGGCTTGTCATTTGAGGATCAGTTGAGGACTTTGGGTCTATACTCTATGGAATTTAGAAGGATCACATTTAAACTTACAAAGTACTGAGAGGGCTGGATAGAGTGGATGTTTCCACGAATAGTAAAGGTTGGTACCTGAGGGCGCAGCCTCCGATTGAGAGGACTACTTTAGAACTGAGGTGAGGAGGAATTTCTTCAGGCAGAGGGTAGTGAATCTGTGGAATGCATTTTAACAGAAGGCTATGGAGGCGAAGTCATTGAGTGTATTCAAGACAGAGATGGATAGGTTCTTGATCAGTGAGAGGATTAAGTGTTACAGGGAAAAGACAACAGAATGGTGTTGAGAAACAAAGCAACCATGATTAAATAGTGGAGTAGACTCAGTGGGCTGAATGGCCTAATTCTGCTACTATGCCTTATGGTCTTATGACTATTCAAATGTAATTTCCTACCATCTGAACCATGCACCTCAGCTGCTGCTCAGTTTACAACACCTCCCACTCAACCTTACCACTTACCTATTTAAAAGCTCCATCAATCAGGACTCTTACACAATATTCATTTGCTCTACCAGTGGTGGCACGGTAGCACAGTGGTTAGCACTGCTGCCTCACAGCGCCAGAGACCTGGGTTCAATTTCTGCCTCAGGCGACTGACTGTGCGGAGTTTGCACGTTCTCCCCGTGTCTGTGTGGGTTTCCTCCGGGTGCTCCGGTTTCCTCCCACAGTCCAAAGAAGTGCAGGTCAGGTGAATTGGCCATGCTAAATTGCCCGTAGTGTTAGGTAAGGGGTAGATGTAGGAGTATGGGTGGGTTACGCTTCGGCGGGGCGGTGTGGACTTGTTGGGCCGAAGGGCCTGTTTCCACACTGTAAATAATCTAATCTAATCCAACCACATATTTTTAAATTTTCACCTTTTAACCATTATCTTTCTGGGTGGACAAGGCTTTTAAATTCACAACCAGGCTTCTATTGGTCAGGGCCAGGAAATGGAGTTCACTTTACTGCATGTTTCGAAGATAAGGCTTAGTTCTGTTTTAATTGCAATTTTAACATGGTGCAAATGGGTAGTTTTTGAGTGATCTAAAATGACACATAAACTGTACAGATTTTGAGGATTTATACATTTTAGATGGTTAAAAACTTAGCCACTGGACTTTCAAATTAATTGTTAAAAATTATCTTCTCACACACCTTTTGACTGATTATGATATAGTTATTTTCTTTGCAGTTATTGAATGAGTTTCTGATCTTTCTAACATGCATTGCAGGACTGCACCACAGCATATCCAGTCTGGAGTTGAGAAAATTGCAGTCTAGGCGGGAATAGCCCCTTATGTGATGCTTAACTGGTCATTGTTGACGACTTAAGATCCTCCATTGGCAGCTGGGTTAGAAAGCCAAGAATGGTGGAGGTGGGAGGATGCAGGGTTCTGTAATGCTACCACCGTGACTTCATTAAGTTGCCTTTCCACCTCCAGAACTCCTCACCTCCAGTATATGTAGGTTGCATCCTATGTGGCAGCCATGACACTGAAAAACCATTTAGAGGAGCTTCAGACTGGTGTATCAGACAAAAATAGTTGAACTAGTAAAGGTGAACAGTCATCAAAGAACAGATGGAGGGAGAAAGATGGGAGAAAATAACCTACCACTGTACATGGCTTTCTTCAACCTTACAAAAGGTCTTTAACACCATCAACCAGAAAGTGTTATGGAGTGTTCACCTCTGCTATGGCTGCACCACAAACTTTGTACCATTCTTTGCCTGCTTCACAAGACATTAAAGTCATGGTAATGACAAATGGTTCTACCATCAATCCGTTCCCCATTGCCTCACTACCCAGCACTGTTCTAGGTCTACCTAGCTGAAATGCTTCACCTCCCCACTGACAAGGTGCCCACTTAGAGTGGAACTAACCTACAGAACCAGCAGAAATTATTCAATCTCTACCACCTTTTAAGGCAAAACCAAAGGCATCCCACCTAGTGTCATCAATCTGCAAGACTTAGATGATGTTTTCATATGTACAAACTCAAAGGACAGACTCCATATTGTCATCGGCACCTTTTATAAAGGCATGTGAGAGCATGGGTCTCATCCTGAACATCAGCAAGACAAAGGCCCTCCACCAACTTGGCCTGGCATTATGGAGCGAACACCACCAACAAACACCCCCCTCCACAAACCCTGATCATCAAGGTCCACAGGGAGACCTTTGAGAACTTCCAGTACATTGCATTAAACACCTCGAGACTTGCTGTCAGGAAAAGGTGGTAGCCAGGCAAAAACAGTGCAAGGAGCACACTGCCACACCAATGCTCCACCCACCACTGCCCACGACCACCTTTTTGCCCAAGTGTGGCATAATCTTGGGAAGTAGATATTAATGAAGAGATCCAGTGTACTAATAATGTTGAAATCTCCATGTTGAAATCAAAATTCCTGCAGACACCAAATCTGATGCAGTGATTCTATTTTAGGCCAGTTGTGATAGACGAATACGAATAGAGTGGAATAATCTGTGCGCAGTCATCAAAGATAGCTTTAGCTCTGCATGAAATAGGGGGATACTAACTGTATTTGAGGAACTTGTAAAATAAGAAACTGCAAATATTTTGAATTGTATAAACCACGAGTTTTTAAGATTGCTGACACTTGAACGAACTTGCATTTATATCATGCCTTTCATGCCCTTAGAAGATCCCACAATGCAACACAGCTATTAACTGTACTTACTGTTGTGATATGGTAAGCATAGGGTACTTATAGCACAATGGTGGTATCCCTACCACTGAGCCAGGAGGCCCGGTTTCAAGTCCACTTGTTTAATAGTGTAAAAGAGTAAATGTGTTTTAGAATGTAATAACATTTATGAACAGGTTGACTAAGAAATGCATCTGTAGATAAACATGACAGACAATTTGTATATATAAATACTTTACAGACACTAATGAGATGAGGGATCAGATAATGTGTTTCAATGAGGTTAGTCAAAGAATAAATATCTCAAGAGATCGCCCTGTTCTTTTTGAATAGAACCTGGGATCTTTAACATGCACTAGAAAGGGTAGATAGGCTTCAATTGTTTTTTTTGTCCTGGAAGATGGCATTGCCAACACTGGAATGGAGTAGAAAGTTTCTCTCGAGGCAGTGGTGAGATGCCAATTGAGGAGGATTATTGCTTGTTAATGCTTGTTGATGACCCAAATTGATTCATTAATATTCAACTTTCTACCTTGCTAGCTTCTAACTTTTCTGACTTTCTATCTTGCCAAACAAGCTAGACGTTGAGAAGATGTGATGTAGAAACCAGAGTGGGTACCTGGCAGTTCAACTCACTGCATGATCTGAACAACCTTCATGTTGCATACTGTCAAACAGCATTTCAGGGCTGAGTACACTTCTCCACACAGTGAAACATGCTGCACCCTCATAACCATGGATATGTCTCCATCGTCAACCACTTTGAGGCTCAGCTTGTGCAGTAACTTGGTGGAGGTTTTGCTGTGACTGAGTGACCAGTCAATGTCATTGAGAAGGGAGTGCACTCTGACACTGCACCTATCTTGGACTTACATCAAATATTACAGGTGAAAGGGTTGCCAGCCTTGCTCAGAATATCCACTAAGTGGGAACAACACATGGTAAGATGGGGCTGGAATCAGATGTGAGAGACATCATAGGGCACTGTAGGTAATTAATGCAGTAAGTTTGGTTATATCTGGTGAGAGACCTCACTAGGTCTCACAATGCAAAACCCTACAAGAACCTTGACTGAACTGGGACTTAGCAAAACAAAATTCTGTCTCATGTTGAAATTGAGGCAAATACACCTGAAAATTTGTGTTCACCCATATCTACCAGCAGATGGTGGTATTGGCTTTAAAATGTGAACTGCATCTAGATTGGTTCTGTGTTTGCTTCACCAACACATTCCACCCTGACCTTAAATTTACCTGGACCATCTCTGACACCTCGCTCCCCTTCCTGGACCTCTCCATCTCCATTAGTGACGACCGACTTGACACTGACATTTTTTACAAACCCACCGACTCCCATAGCTACCTGGATTACACCTCTTCCTACCCTATCTCTTGCAAAACTGTCATCCCGTATTCCCAATTTCTCCGCCTCTGCCGTATCTGCTCCCAGGAGGACCAGTTCCACCATAGAACACACCAGATGGCCTCCTCCTTTAGAGACTGCAATTTCCCTTCCCACGTGGTTAAAGATGCCCTCCAACGCATCTCGTCCACATCCCGCACCTCCGCCCTCAGACCCCACCCCTCCAACCGTAACAAGGACAGAACGCCCCTGGTGCTCACCTTCCACGCTACAAACCTTCGCATAAACCAAATCATCCGCCGACATTTCCGCTACCTCCAAAAAGACCCCACCACCAGGGATATATTTCCCTCCCCACCCTTTTCCGCCTTCTGCAAAGACCGTTCCCTCCGTGACTACCTGGTCAGGTCCACACCCCCCTACGACCCACCCTCCCATTCTGGCACTTTCCCCTGCCACCGCAGGAACTGTAAAACCTGTGCCCACACCTCCTCCCTCACCTCTATCCAAGGCCCTAAAGGAGTCTTCCACATCCATCAAAGTTTTACCTGCACATCCACTAATATCATTTATTGTATCCGTTGCTCCCGATGTGGTCTCCTCTACATTGGGGAGACTGGGCGCCTCCTAGCAGAACGCTTTAGGGAACATCTCTGAGACACCCGCACCAATCAACCAAACCACCCCGTGGCCCAACATTTCAACTCCCCCTCCCACTCTACCGAGGACATGGAGGTCCTGGGCCTCCTTCACCGCCGCTCCCTCACCACCAGACGCCTGGAGAAAGAACGCCTCATCTTCCGCCTTGGAACACTTCAACCCCAGGGCATCAATGTGGACTTCAACAGCTTCCTCATTTCCCCTTCCCCCACCTCATCCTAGTTTCAAACTTCCAGCTCAGCACTGACTCCTTGACTTGTCCGGACTTGTCCGACCTGCCTATCTTCTTTTCCACCTATCCACTCCACCCTCTCCTCCTTGACCTATCACCTTCATCTCCTCCCCCACTCACCCATTGTACTCTATGCTACTCTCTCCCCACCCCCACCCTCCTCTAGCTTATCTCTCCACGCTTCAGGCTCACTGCCTTTATTCCTGATGAAGGGCTTTTGCCCGAAATGTCGATTTCGCTGCTCGTTGGATGCTGCCTGAACTGCTGTGCTCTTCCAGCACCACTAATCCAGTATCTGTGTTTGGAGAAGTCCAGTGCCATGTTATAAGATTGAATCATTGTCAAGATTTTCTCAGTTCTCATCATGATTCATTTGGAACTAACTTACGTAGATGAGAAGCAATGCCTTTTCAACCATAGTTTATGTTTATTTTCAAAATTTCACAGGAGTGTGTTTAAAGAAAAAGCAGCACGTAATTGATCCACAATATAACTGACAACAAATGCAAAATTATATTAAAGATTTTGTATGTGATATATTATCCGAAGGTGCTTCAGACAGGTTTAATTAGAGAAATAATGATGAATTAGTTGGGGTAACCAAAATTCAAAAATGGTATTCAAAAGAAGAGAAGGAGGTAGAAAGATGGAGGTGTTTGGAGCAAATTCCAGATCATTTAAGTCTAAGTGGCTGAAAGTACAGCTGTCAATGGTGGGATGACATGATTAGGCAATGCACAAGTGGTTATCTTGGTGCTAAATTAGAGAACCGAAACCAGAGGATACTTAAACTAAATAGAAAAACTGCAGCTAAGAGTTATTAAGAAAGAAAAGACAATAAATGTTACAATGAAATAACAGTGAAATGCTTCTTGTATCCTACTCAGGAAAGCATGTCCTCTTGAAATCATAATGCTTGATGGCATCCTTACGATTTATGATACTTTGATTCTATTTCAGAGATCAGATGTGATAGTGAGGCACAAAGAAGATAAAGCTATGTGCAAGGTCATCAAATATAGCTTTTACTTATTCAAAACTATGTCTTTGAGAGATAGTATGTATAAAGGTGGGGAGAGTTAGTAGTTTGAGATTGTAACATTAAAGGCACAAGATGTTCCAATGCTACATTTGACCATGTCCAAGAACAAAGATAAGGATGCGTCAGTTGTCAGTGAGAGTTGTTTAGGAATAGGGAAGAAGCTCTTTGCAGCTAAAATGCTGCCTGTTGGCTATCTCAGTACAGATGAAGCTTTGGGAAAGCTGCTTGATAGTTCTCTCTGCTGAGAAGGTGGGGTTCTGGGAAGCCCTGGAGCACTTATCAGCTCAACAGAGTTGAAAAAAAACTGTTGGAGAAGATGTCAGTTCAATGCAGCTGAAGGAGACCCACAAGCAGTACTTACATAGAACATAGAACATAGAACATAGAAGAATACAGCGCAGTACAGGCCCTTCGGCCCTCGATGTTGCGCCGATCAAAGCCCACCTAACCTACACTAACCCACTATCCTCCATATACCTATCCAATGCCCGCTTAAATACTCATAAAGAGGGAGCGTCCACTACTGCTACTGGCAGGGCATTCCATGAACTTACGACTCGCTGAGTGAAGAACCTACCCCTAACATCCGTCCTATATCTACCCCCCCTTAATTTAAAGCTATGCCCCCTTGTAATAGCTGACTCCATACGTGGAAAAAGGTTCTCACTGTCAACCCTATCTAACCTCCTAATCATCTTGTACACCTCTATCAAATCACCCCTAAACCTTCTTTTCTCCAATGAAAACAACCCCAAGTGCCTCAGCCTTTCCTCATAGGATCTTCCTACCATACCAGGCAACATCCTGGTAAACTTCCTCTGCACCCGTTCCAGTGCCTCCACATCCTTCCTATAGTATGGCGACCAAAACTGCACACAATATTCCAGATGCGGCCGCACCAGAGTCTTATACAACTGCAACATGACCTCAGGACTCCGGAACTCAATTCCTCTACCAATAAAAGCCAGTACGCCATATGCCTTCTTCACTGCACTATTTACCTGGGTGGCAACTTTCAGAGATCTGTGTACATGGACACCAAGATCCCTCTGCTCTTCCACACTACCAAGTAGTCTACCATTAGCCCAGTAATCCATCTTTGTATTACTCTTACCAAAGTGAATCACTTCACACTTAGCTACATTGAACTCCATTTGCCACCTTTCTGCCCAGCTCTGCAGCTTCTCTATATCCCGCTGTAACCTGCCATATCCTTCCTCACTGTCTACAACTCCTCCGACTTTCGTATCATCCGCAAACTTGCTCACCCAACCTTCTAACCCTTCCTCCAGGTCATTTATAAAAATGACAAACAGCAATGGTCCCAAAACAGATCCTTGCGGAACACCGCTCGTGACGGCACTCCAAAATGAACCTTTGCCATCAACTACTACCCTCTGTCTTCTTCCAGAGAGCCAATTCCTAATCCAAACCTCCAACTCACCCTCAATGCCATATCTCTGTATTTTCTGCAGTAGCCTACCATGGGGGACCTTATCAAACGCCTTACTAAAATCCATATATACCACATCTACCGCTTTCCCCTCATCTACCTCCTTAGTCACCTTCTCAAAGAATTCAATAAGGTTTGTGAGGCACGACCTGCCCTTCACAAAACCATGCTGACTATCCTTGATCACATTATTCCTATCCAAATGTTCATAAATCCTATCCCTTACAATTCTCTCTAAGACTTTGCCCACAACAGAAGTGAGACTCACTGGCCTATAGTTACTAGGATTATCCCTACTCCCCTTCTTGAACAAGGGAACCACGTTTGCTAGCCTCCAGTCCTCTGGCACTACTCCTGTCGACAAAGAGGACACAAAAATCAAGGCCAATGGCTCTGCAATCTCCTCCCTTGCTTCCCAGAGAATCCTAGGATAAATGCCATCAGGCCCAGGGGACTTATCTATTTTCACCCTTGCCAGAATTTCCAACACCTCTTCTCTACATATCTCAAAGCCATCCATTCTACTTATTCGTGCCTCAGTATTCATATCGACAACAATGTCCTGTTCCTGAGTGAATACTGACGAAAAGTATTCATTCAGCGCCTCCCCAATCTCTTCAGCCTCCACACGCAACTTCCCATTACTATCCTTGATTGGACCTATTCCTTCCCTAGTCATTCTTTTATTCCTAACATACCTATAGAAAGCCTTAGGGTTTTCCCTAATCCTACCCACTAAGGACCTTTCATGTCCCCTCCTTGCTGCTCTTAGCTCTCTCTTCAGGTCCTTCCGGGCTACCTTATAACTCTCAATCGCCCCTATTGAACCTTCACGCCTCATCTTTACAAAGGCCGCCCTCTTCCATTTAACAAGGGATTCCAACTCCTTATTAAACCACGGCTCCCTCACACGACCCTTTCCTCCCTGCCTGATAGGTACGTACTTATCAAGGACACTCAATAGTTGCTCCTTGAACAAGTTCCACATATCAATTACGCTCTTGCCTTGGAATCTACTTTTCCAATCCACACATCCTAAATCATGCCTCAATGCATCATAATTTCCCTGCCCCCAGCTATAACTCTTGCCCTGTAGTACACACTTATCCCTCTCCATCACTAGAGTAAAAATCACCGAATTGTGGTCACTGTCCCCAAAGTGCTCACCTACCTCTAGTTCTAATACCTGGCCTGGTTCGTTACCCAGAACCAAATCCAGTATGGCCTCACCTCTTGTTGGCTTATCTACATATTGTGTCAGGAAACTCTCCTGCACACATTGCACAAACACTGACCCATCTAACGAACTTGAGCTATAGCTTTCCCAATCAATATCAGGAAAGTTAAAGTCTCCCATAACAATCACCCTATTACTGTCACTCTTCTCCTGAATCATCTTCGCAATCCTTTCTTCAACGATTCTAGGACTATTAGGAGGCCTGTAAAAGACTCCTAACAGGGTGACCTCACCTCTCCTATTCCTAACCTCAACCCAAACTACCTCAGATGACAAATCTTCGTCCATCTTCCTTTCCACCGCTGTAATACTATCTTTGACAAGCAAAGCCACACCCCCCCCCCTTTTACCCCCACCTCTGACCCTACTAAAACATTTAAACCCTGGAACCTGCAACAGCCAATCCTGTCCCTGATCTAGCCACGTCTCCGTAATAGCCACAACATCGAAGTCCCAGGTACCAACCCACGCTGCGAGTTCACCTACCTTATTTCGTATACTTCTGGCATTAAAGTATACACACTTCAAGCCACTCTTCTGTTTACAGGCACCCTCCTTTAAGATTGATGCCATATTCCTAACCTCCCTACACTCCAGGTCCTGCACCCTAAAGCTACAGTCTGGGTTCCCATGCCCCTGCAGAGTTAGTTTAAACCCCCCCCAAGAGCACTAGAAAACCTCCCCCCAAGGATACTGGTGCCCCTCAGGTTCAGGTGCAGACCATCCTGTTTATAGAGGTCCCACCTTCCCCAGAAAGAACCCCAGTTATCCAAGTACCGAAATCCCTCCCTCCTGCACCATCCCTGTAGCCACGCATTTAACTGTTCTCTCTCCCTATTCCTCGACTCTCTTATCACGTGGCACGGGTAACAAACCAGAGACAACAACTCTGTTCGTTCTAACTCTGAGCTTCCAACCTAGCTCCCTAAAAGCCTGTCTAACATCCTCAGCACTCCTCCTACCTATGTCATTGGTGCCAATATGGACCACGACTTCAGGCTGCTCCCCCTCCCCCTTAAGGACCCGGAAAACACGATCAGAGACATCACGTACCCTTGCACCTGGGAGGCAACATACCAAACGTGAGTCTCTCTCGTTCCCACAAAACCGCCTATCTGTGCCCCGAACTATCGAGTCCCCAATTATTATTGCTCTGCTCTTCTCCACCCTTCCCTTCTGAGTAGCGGGGACAGGCTCCGTGCCAGAGGCCTGAGCCCCGTTACTTACCCCTGGTAAGTCGTTCCCCCCCACAAGTATCCAAAACGGTATACTTGTTCTTGAGGGGAACGACCACAGGGGGTCCCTACACTGGCTGCTTCCTCCCAGTCCCCCTCACTGTCACCCATCTATCTGCCATCTTTGGAGTTACTACTTCCCTATAGCTCCGATCTATGACACCCTCTGCCTCCCGAATGATCCGAAGTTCATCCAACTCCAGCTCCAGTTCCCTAACACGGTCTTGGAGGAGCAGGAGATGGGTGCACTTCCTGCAAGTGTAATCAGCAGGGACGTCCATGGCATCCCTCACCTCATACATGTTGCAGGAGGAACATTGCACTGCCTTCGCTGCCATCCCTCTAAAGCTAACCTTTATTTTAAAAAAACACTGGGTCTAAAGAATACAACAAGCAAAATTCGGCACTTACCTCCTTACCACAACGGATCTTATTATTAGGTTAGAGGAGGAGGGCGGGTGGGAGGCACTACCTCCGTAGTGCCTCGGGTTCTTCAGCTGCGCGCTTTTAAAGGGGAAGCAAACCTACCCAGGTAAGCTTACGCTCTACCTGCTTCCGGGTCTCGGCTGCCTCTCTGGTCGTCGTCACTTCCCCCTACTTATTTGGTGCAAGTGAGAAAGATTGAGTTGCAGAGAAATTCTGAGGCAGTGGTATTCATTGAAGTTTGGATTAGTTAAAAGCTGAGATTGTCTCTTGCAAGCAGACTAAATTGGAGCAATTTTGATTCTCTTGTGAAGGAGGCAGTGTTTTAATAAGATTTTGAGACCCAAAGTGTTACTAACATTTGGGTAAATTGCTGAGAAATCTGTGGGATCTAACTTGACCATATCTGCTATTTGATGTTTCATGATGGGGAGTTCAACCACAGTTTCTGTTATGTTTACCTTCTGTTAATTTTGAATTATAGACTCTGAGTTATATCTATTGTAGATCATTTTAAAATTCTAACTTTGTTCTCAGTTTGTTTGTTTAAAAAGATATATTGAATCCCATGGCTTTATCATGATAGCCTAGGATTTCAAACTTTGTCTACTTTAAATAGATCAAGTGTCTCATTTAGGATCATAACATTTACAAGTTATCATTTTTCAAGGACTGCATATTAAAATCTTATATGGAGGTCGTACTCAAAATATGCACCCCATGATGAGCACAATATGACCAAATAGCCTGCTGATACTCAAAGGTTACAGTCTATTAACTGAATATGAATGGGTGGATGAGCTGTAACCTAGTATGAGAATCTTTGGGAATAAAGGGAGAAATTGAAGTGAGTGGGCCATGGAGCATTTTTGTTCACCACTGAATTGGGAGCTTTGGCCTTGGCTTTGAAAACTACTGACTATTATTAATCTCTCTAAATTACATTTTATCTCTTATAGACGCTATGCAAGAAATCAAATGATTTTGGCAAATACCCTTTTTAAGTGTGTTTGTTACCATCCTGAGGAATATCAAATAATAACTAGTGGAAAAGACAGGAAGGTAAGAAGAATTGTACTTGGAGACTTTTTAATGCTTTAACAATAAACATATATTGTTCAGCCAATAATCAACATGACAGTTTAAGAAGATTAGTGCCATTCTGTTGTTCACACGCAATACAATCAAGTTGTATTAAATGTACAATCTATTTTTAAAAAAATGTTATTCTAAGGGAGGATTTGGGATTTATTTCGCGAATGAAAATCTCCGATTTTCTTTAGCGTGACAAAGCTGTAATAGCATAGCAGGAGGTTATCTGTCTTATCTGTGCCACCTCGTTGAAAGAGCAATTCACCTAGTACCTCCCCCTGAGTACCCCCCTTTAGCACTGCACACTCTTTCTTTTTAGATAACAATCCAGTTCCCTCCCAAATGCCTCAATTGCACATGTCTCCACCAGATTCCTAGGCAACATATTCCAGATCTTAACTACATTCTTTTTCAAAAAAACTTCACCTCATGTCACCATTGTTCTTTTGCCAATTGTCTAATCCTGTGACCCCTTTCACTATTGGCAGCAGTTAATCTATTCTGTCCACACCCCTTGTGATTTTGAATATGTCAGTCAAATCTCCTTTCATCTTTCTCTTCTCAAAGGCAAACAGTCCCAACTTTTCCAAACTTATCTGCGGAAATAAAGTTCCTCATCCTGGAACAATTCTCATGAATCTTCCCTGCACTTTTCTAATACTTTCACATATTTCCTAAACTTTGGCTTAAGAACTGGGTATAATACCCCACTTGAAGCCAAATTGAAATTTAGGACAATTTTAACATAATCTCTGTTTATACA
Organism: Chiloscyllium punctatum; assembly: GCF_047496795.1. Classification (NCBI taxonomy): domain Eukaryota; kingdom Metazoa; phylum Chordata; class Chondrichthyes; order Orectolobiformes; family Hemiscylliidae; genus Chiloscyllium; species Chiloscyllium punctatum. Next base: position 33,726,641 of record NC_092777.1, on the reverse strand, counting down.
CTTAACAGCCTCCCAGATGTAATGATTATAATGAGATGAGCCAGGTGGATCTCACAGAATATGAATTTGCAGGTTGGTGCTGTTAATCTGGTGCAATCAGAGAGCCCTGGCAGAAAGATAAGAACAGGAGTGTGTTTAAAGAAAAAGCAGAAGTGTCAGACTGTTCACTCTGAGCTGGCTGTGAGAAAGTTGGATCAGTTTGCCACGTGTAAATGACTTGGTGATAGGATACTGGCCTCTGTGGACTTATTTCACTCTGTGCTATTCTAACCTGTGTCCCTGATAATAGTAAATGCTATTGTATGTTTGATTAACAGCTCTCTCAGCTTGTCCTACCGCTTTTGATGACTTATGCTTATATGCATCCTGATCCCTGCAATCTTGCATCCTCTTTAGAATTATACATTTCGTATTATATTGCCTGTCTCAGTAACATGCATCAGTTCACATTTCCCTGAACTGAATTTCAGCTGCAACTTGCCTGTTCATTCCTCCAGCTTGTGCATGTTCTTTTGAAGTTCTATGCCATCGTTTTCATAGATCACAATGCTTCCAAGTTTTAGTTCATCTGCAAATTTTGAATTTCACTCTTTAGACAAAGGTCTAATTCAATATTTATCAGGAAGAGCAAGGATCCCAACACTGACCGTGCGGAACTCAAGCACAAATCTTCCTGCAATCCAAAAAATGTCCATTAACCACAAATCTGTTCCCTGTTACTGAACCATTTTCACATCCATGTTGCTGTTGTCTTTTTATTCCATGAGCTATAACTTTTCCCTCCAGTCTGTTGTGTGGCACTTTATCAGATGCCTTCGAGAAGGCCAAGTAAATTGCCTCAACTGCATTACCATCATCAACCTTTATTACCTCATCAAACCACCTGAAATGAATTAAACGAGTTGCCCTTGACAAATCTTTGCCAACTTTCCTTACTTAATCTACAGTTGCCCAACAGTTTATTGATTTTGCCCCAGAATATTATTTACAGATGTCTTCCTATCATCCAAAATGAATTAACTGACTAGTAGCTTCTGAGCATGTTTTCCATCCTGCTTTGAATAAGGGCGTAATATTTACAGTTCTCCAATTTTTTTTGTACCATTTTGGTGTCTAAGGAAGCCTGGAACGTTATGGTCAGTCCCAAGAATCAGGAATGATATGTGTCCCCCTTCTCATTGACCTGGAGACACACGATTGTATAGTTTTCTCTTGAATACATTCAGGAACGCCTGCCCCTCTCTGCACTTTACACGACTACTATCCATACATAGATAATCAAATTATTTCATTCTAAGTACTCACTTAATTTTGCATATTTATTCATCTATACAGTGTATCTCCCACTGTTTAGTGGAATATAGACACTAAAAATGTGAATTTCCTTGGTTCTCGCCAAATAGATGACCCCTCTTGAATACTGCCATTCTAATCTTAATCATTACTACCGCATCTACTGCTTTTCTCATTTCCAATCTACCTTGTGCCTCTTGTATACAGAAGTCTATAATACTAAGGCCTGCCTATCTTTGAGTCGAAAAGCGTGGCACTGAAAAAGCACAGCAGGTCAGGCAGCATCTGAGGACTGGGGGAGTTGATGTTTCAAGCATAAACCCTTCATCAGGAATGTGAGAGGGGTGGGAGGTGGAATGGTCTGAGAGATAAATAGGAGGGGGGTGTGGCTGCGTGGAAGGTAGCTTGGAAGGCAATAGGCAGATGCAGGTGGGGAGTGTTGGTGATAGAGTGGAGCGGATGGACTGGTGCAACAGTTCAAGAGGACGGTGCCGAGTTGTAACTGCAACATTTCCCCACAAATGTCTGTACATGTCACTTGCCCAAGTATTCATACATATACACGCTGACCTAGATATAAACTTTATTGCGTCTACCTGTGCCCTGAATCCATCTAATAACTTATCATTTCCTCTTAACCCATTCCTATCAAACGTGGAATTGTTCCCACCTTGAGCACTGCCTATTGGTCTAACCATGCATCGTATTTATCTTTTCTCTTTCTAAATGGTGCCCAACCCCTTCAGAATTTAAGCCCTACTCAAACGTTCTAGTTAATGTCCCTCTAAGGATATTTATCTCAGTCTGGTCGAGATGCAACCTGTCTATCCCTTTTTTGAATAGGTGCCTTTTGCCCCAGACCTGGTTGCACAGCCCTAGAAATACTGAAGTCCTCCCTCCTTCACCATCTCTATGTCACATATTGAGTTTTTACCACCTTGATGTTTCTGTTCTTGCTAGCACACAGCACCAGGATCAATCCAGAGATTACTACTTCTAAATTCTTATTGTTTAACTTCCTGTACTTTTTGAAAGTGTGACCATAGGATCTCAATACCTGTCCTCTCTATGTCTGTGGTGCCATGTGTATGGCAATTTCTAGATCACTCCTACACCTTGCTGAATGATACTGTGCTTTGTTAATCTCACACCTGCACCATGTGCCAACAGCTTATACGGCGCATACTGTATGTGCAGCAAGCAAGCAGTTATTTTGCAAAGTCTTAGGGAAATAGTTGTCACCAATGTGAGACAACTGTCAGTTAGGGATCCTGGTCGAGGCAAATGGACCATCCTTAGCTTGAACATCCAAAATTCGGAGGGAGCAGGCAGAGTGGAGGGCCAGACCACCTCTAGAGTGTCCTGAGAGGAGGCTTCTGAAGGGCCTCAGTGTGATTGCTCTTCTGACTGGGTGCATCCTAACACCATCCCATCTCCTTGTGAGAAAGGGGCACCGACAGTGAGCACTGAGCTCTCCATTCACCTGTTACCATACCGTTAGTCATGTGGACCAACAGCAAACACTGAAGATTTTGGACTTAGCTTTCCATGGCAGCTGACATCCTAGCCATGGAAACAGCTGGATGATTGAGTTCTCATTGCATGGCTGCAGTCCTGCACCATCTAGGCTCCAAAAACCATTGCCTCCCACATACCTGACTGTTGCATCAGTTCCTCTCTTGCATGTTGACAAAGTCTCTGATTGCCAACACCACAGGGTTGCCTCATTCTTGAGGATGAGTAGTTCCCTTTGACATGCAGGGCAGTTTTGGAATGCCAATGTCCAGTGTCCAGTGGACTTTTAAAAGATTATGGGCACCAGGGATCCCAATTTTGTTGCTATCTGGTGAGTTGTATGTTCTTCTGTTAACATCAGGTAGTAGAATGAGACTAGAATTGGGTGAGAGGGATGCCAGAGGTGGGTTAGGTAGTTAATGAGGTGAGTTTGGATAAAGATGGTCCGAGATCTTGTTAGACCTTGGAGAGAGAATCCCTCCATGCAACATAACAAAACTGACACTTAGCCAAAAAACCATAAGATTCAGCCCATGGGCATTGCATTTTTATCGATATGCGAAGGAGTCCTTCATCGTGTAGGTAAAAAACCTGCTCAAATCTAGTGATAGCAATTCTCCCATTTGATCAGTTCATGTTGGTGTAGAACCAGCCATCGATGCTATAAGGTATAAAAGAACATCATATTATGCGTCTTGTCAGCCCACATATATGCGAACACGTCTGACTGTGAGGTTGAAGTTTATCACATATATCACCTGGCAGCTTGCTGTCTAAATGTCAACCAATCAACACTCTCCTCTCCTATAGTTTAAATGTTACTTTTCTCCTTTATTAGTATTCTTGTGAATTGTCTTGATGAGTGCAAGATGAACATTTTCAGCAGAACGTGTCTTGTTTTTCAGCAATCCTCAAGTTATGTCCTACCAAATGTCTATTACTTTTATTATATATAATGTGAAATCTCAAAATGTCAATAGCTGATTATATTTTTCTCCATCCTTCCCTCTTCCTAAGACAATGATCTCAGATGTAATTCCACAAGTGTTGTTTTTCTTCTAATATCTGAACATTGTTAACAAAATACTTGACAATAAGTGTCAGCTAATTTAGCTATACATTATCCTTGCCTAGCAACAACAGACAGAAACTTTTAGAAGTGGTCACAGGGGTTGGGAGGTCATATTGCGGCTGTACAGGACATTGGTTAGGCCACTGTTGGAATATTGCGTGCAATTCTGGTCTCCTTCCTATTGGAAAGATGTTGTGAAACCTGAAAGGGTTCAGAAAAGATTTACAAGGATGTTGCCAGGGTTGGAGGATTTGAGCTATAGGGAGAGGCTGAACAGGCTGGGGCTGTTTCCCTGGAACATCGAAGGCTGAGGGGTGACCTTATAAAGGTTTACAAAATTATGAGGGGCATGGATAGGATAAATAGAAACAAAGTCTTTTGCCTGGGATCGGGGAGTCAAGAACTAGAGGGCATAGGTTTAGGGTGAGAGGGGAAAGATATAAAAGAGACCTAAGGGGCAACTTTTTCACACAGAGGGTGGTACAGGTGTGGAATGAGCTGCCAGAGGAAATGGTGGAAGCTGGTTCAATTGCAACATTTAAGAAGCATTTGGATGGGTGTATGAATAGGAAGGGTTTGGAGGGATATGGGCCAGGTGCTGGCAGGTTGGACTAGATTGGGTTGGGATATCTGGTCGGCATGGACAGTTTGGACCGAAGGGTCTGATTCCATGCAGTACATCTCTATGACTCTATGGTCATGAGCAAAAGCCAAGAATTGCTACTTTTACCCTGGGTTAAGATCAGAAAACTCCATTATAAATTAGTGATCAAAACAACAATCTTCCTGTTCGGTTCTTACTGAATAAATGTGCTGTCTTGAACTATTGATATGTTTGATGTTCATTTGGGTTTTGTTTTAGAACAGTGGATTTTTATTAGATTATTGAACTGAGGTAGAGTCATTGTGGCTGCCAATACACTGAGCTCTAGATATAGTTTGGTCTCTATACAAGTTATTTCGGTTCCCATAGTAACTGTTCCAAGACCTTTTCAATAATGATAACCCTCACTCATTGGAGAAAATGTAATGATACAATGTGTGAAAGGAGCATTCTTAGAGTATTGGCAAAACAGCGTCACAGTTCTTTCGCCATGTTCTCTTTCAAGCAGCCCCCAACAGAGAGCTGAGAATTACTGGATTTAGCATTTTATTTGAAGGAATAATTCATCTACCAATTTTAACTATTGACTGATGATTTTAAGTAATCTCCAAAGCCTTATACATTTAATTATGTTAATTTGAAACTTATATTTTATGTAAGATGCTTTACATGATGATTCTATTATTGTATGTGCCTTTTTCAATTATTTGCTTCATAAAATGCTATTAATATGCTGACATCTTGATGTTATCTGTGTAGAATTTTACAGTGAGAGGTGGTTACAATTTCCTGCTACACAGGGAGATAATTTGAACATCTTGGTTTCGTGTAGCTCAAAAAGAATTTTACCTGAACCACAATGAATCACAAAGGTCCAAAATTTATTTCCTGTGGAAATTTGTAGACCATTGATATTTGCAAGTTTTACAATAAATTTCTGTAATGGTGAAATACTTCAAACATTTGTGATGCTTCTGAGATACTGAAAATCCTCAGCTTACATGATGACTCTGCCCACAGTGCAGAAGATCAGTTTACACATGTTTCCTCCTAGGCTAATATTGATTAATACAGAAACTATGTGGCATAGGGGTATTGGTAATTTTCTTTTTGTGTCTTCCTTCAGTTGTAGCCTTGGACTATTTTGTAGTAGTACTATGCTCAGTGCCATCAAGACAAAAATCTCTACAACCAGCCACTGAAGCAGCTCTCTACTGATAAGAACAAGAATAGGCCATCTACTGAGTTTGTTCCATCACTTCCTGATATCATGGCTAATCTGTTAGCTAATTTTATTTAACTGCTATTTTCCCTACATTCCTTTGTTATTCAGGTTAACAAAAAGCTATCAATAACAAACTAAAATCTACGGTTTATGTAAATTCAATTTCCAAAAGAAAATTTCACACTTATACCACAGTTTGCGTGTAGGCGTGTTTCCTATCATCACTGCTGAAAGGTCTGACACTAACATTTAGATTTAATTCCCTGATCATATGGGGCAGAATCTTTTCTGAGTCTGACTAATGTTGTCGATAACAAGATTTGTGACAGAATAAGGTGAGAAGTCTGGCAAGGTCTGTCTCCACATTGGGAGCAACTTGCTGCATCATTTATTCGTTTGCTAAGCAGTGAGATGAGTTTCTCATTGTGCAGCAGTGAGTTGCTAATTAAGTGGCATTCAGCTTGTTAAATGCTGCATCAACTCAAATCACTTCATTAATATTCAGTTTCCTATTTTAGCAAACTCTCACTGACCAAGCTAAACATCAGGAATCCTTGCTGAGGAAACCAGAGTGCACACCTGGCGGACTCGGTTCACTCCTCTCTTTTGAGGAGCCTCCATGATGCTCTGTACCAAACTGCAATTCATGGCATGATCCATGGCCACCAGCCACATAGAGCCCTCATCCTTGAACATAAGAACCTAATTTTTGTCAACCTCTTGTGGCCAACATTTTACCTCTCCTAAACTCTTGCAGGTTGCTTAGGATGTACAGAATTTTAGTGGAATGAGCATTGGTAACCAGCATGAAAGGCTGCTGGAGGGACAGGGACCTAGCCCAGGCTCCATCTCAGGGCTGCTCACTTGCTCTCCTTTCACTCACTTATTCAGTTCTTACCTGCACACTTTGCAACATCCATGCTTTGCTTTGTCTGCTTTGCCATCCCATATTTATTTGTATATTGCCACTTTAGCCAAAGACAGAGGCTGTCAATACTGCTCTACTGATGCTTTTTTGCACAGAAGCACACAGTCTGATTATATCATGCTTGTCATTTGGGATCCTATATATGAGGTGGAAGTACAGAGGTATTTTAATCAACAATCTAACACCTACATTATGTGTCAGCTGTGTAAGTGGCAAGAATCCTTCACATTTATTCAACTAAATGGAAAGTGGCTGGTGGCTAGTCCTCACTCCAGTCGGGGTGGGGGTGTGGGGGTTGGTGGGTGGGGTTGGGGGATGGTGGGGCATGCTGTCTGTCCAGGTGGCTTGGTATCATGAGTCATGGGTATAGTCTGCACATGGTCAGTCATCCGCTTGGGGCAGTCATGATCTGGGGTCTATCCAACTGAGGTCTGAGGAGTGGGCAATTGTGGATCCAGCTGTGTCAGCACTCGCACCAGCTGTCATGGGAACTACATAACATCAGTCAGGGAGCTACCAAGACAGCGGTCAGGCGTTTGGTCACTCATGTCTACGGGCCGTTTGTCAAAATTGGTCTGAGTTCTAAGGTAAATATAGTCCTGGGGTTTGTCCGTTGTTTATTATGGAGGGTGCAAGAGGGGTAATGTAGAGGCAGAGGAGAAGCTGGGTATAACATTGTCTGAACAGGGATTTGTTCAAATGGAATGGTACTGTGTGGTTAAATCTCAACACCAGTTCTGAGTGCAGTTTGTAGAGCCTAAATTGCTTTGGTTGCAGTCTTGTATTAGCATATTCATATTTCAGAATCAGTGCATCTGACAATATCCAGCCAATTCTGCTGCCATCCCAGTTAGTGACCACCCCTCTGCTGCATTTATCACTGAAGCAAGCTAGACAATGATGAGGCACTTAAAGTTTGAGATTTAGAAGAGGCTCAGATTTTGTTGCTATATTCCTATAAACATCATGGAAATTTTGATTTTTTTTGTCTAGTAATGTTTATTGGCTTATTGGCATATTTGGATCACTGAATATTTTGCACCACTACTCTGGCAGTGGTTGCTGCAAATGGCATTCATTGGTCTTGCCACTGTCCTCAAGACTGGCTGACTACACTGCTGAAAAACATTCATATTGGACTCAAAATGATAACTCTGTTTTCTCTTTGTAAATACTGCAGACCTCCTGAGTGTCTCCAACACTTTCTGTTTTTATTTCAGATTTCCGCAGCCTCAGTATTTTGCTTTTATTTTGAAGAGTGTCATATCGGACTTGAAACGTTAACTTTATTTCACTCTCCAAGGTGCTGTTGGACTTGCTAAATGGCACAGCTGTTTTGTTCTTCTGTACTCCAAGATGCAGTCTGACCTGGTCTATATCTGTATCAGGAGGTTCTGCAGGTTCTTCTCCTTGAATTTACAGGCCCACCTCTTCAAAAATAAAGCTTCTCTTGAGTGTGTTCATTTCTGTATGTAGAAATGAAAATATTGTTAAGACAGTAAAATGGAAAGTATCAATACAGGCCTTTATTTAAAAAAAAATAGAGAAAGCCAAAAGAACTGCAGATGCTGTAAATTAGAAACAAAGGCAGAAATTGCTGTGAATAGAAATCAGAGTTAAAGTTTCTAGTCCAATGACCCTTCCTCAGACTGAGAAAGAAAAAGCCTTCAGCTAATTAATTCAATATCTAAACCTCCCTGTAAATGATGATTTTTTTTTTACCCACATTTCTTCAATCCACTACCCAAATTTCCGACAGATTCTACTGGTTACAATCTTTTATTCTGCTTTTTCCATTCTGGCAGTCACATGAACTTCTATGGCACTGTCCGTATAAGTTCTCTTCAGCTGGATTTGCATAACTTTCACCATGCATTCGAGGAAGTAGCTTACTCTGTAGATCGTTTATCATTGCCAGATAGTTCCTTTATCTGAAAGTTTACATATGACTTAGAGGTCATATCTTTTATCTTTTATAAATGAACAGAAATGCAAATTAAAATGTAGTTAGTTATTGTGTGATTTTCAAAAATTGGTGTCAGGTCGTTGCTGATTGAACTTTCTTTTTTTGTATTTTTTTAACTTGAATCCTGCGTTTGAGAGTTTTGAAAACGTGGGTTTGATAGTTGTTGCTAAATACTATTAAACTATTATACATTTATTACTATTAGTATGGAGTTATATTTAATAAGTATTCACATGGAATTAGACTGCAGTAATTAGAAGCTTTGAAACCAATTAATTTTGTGCATCAAACCAAAACCAATTGAACTGCTTTGATTTAGAAGAAAATTGAATATCCCTTGGCTACTGTATACAACAACAACTTGCATTGCATATGCCCATTAGCATAGTAAAATATCCCAAGGCACTTCACAGGAGAGTTATCAAACTTTGACACTGAACCACAGAAAGAATTATTAGGACAGAATATCAGAAACTTGGTCAAAAGTCTTAAATGAGCCTTAGATTAAAGGGGAGACCTTTTAGAACGAAGATGAGGAGAAACTTCTTCAGCCAGAGAGTGGTGAATCTATGGAATTTATTGCCACAGAAGGCTGTGGAGGCCAGGTCATTGAATATATTCAAAACTGAGATGGGTACGTTCTTGAGTATCAAGGGTTACGGGGGAAGGCGGGAGAATGAGGTTGAGAAACTTGTCAGCCATGATTGAATGGTGGAACAGACTCAATGGGCTGAATAGCCTAATTTCTGCCTGTATGTTTTATGGTTTTACAGATGAAAAAGAATTAGCAAGACAGAGGGGTTTAGAAATAGAGCTTATGACCTAAGCAGCTGCAGACACTGTGGTCAAGGGAGGAGCAATTAAATTCTCTATATGAGACTTCTAGAATCCCTACAGCATGAAAGCAGGCTATTCAGTCCGTCAAGTCCACACTGACCCTTCAAAGAGCATCCCACCCAGACCCATCCCCTCACCGTATCTCTTAATCCTTCATTTCCCATGGTTAATCCATCTAGCCTACACATCCCTGGACACTAAGTGGCCAATCCAACTCACCTGCACATCTTTGGTCTGTGGGAGGAAACCAGGACACCTGGAGGAAACCCAGGCAGACACTGGGAGACTGTGTAAACTCCACACAGTCACCCGTAGGTTGAATTGAACCCAGGTCCGTGGCACTGTGAAGCAGCAGTGCTAACCACTGAGCCACCATGCCATTCCAGAGGATACACACAAAACCAGATTTGCAGGAGCATAATTTTTTTTTCATTCGTTCACCTTATATATTTATTTGAGCATTCCTAATGACCTTTGAGAAGGCAGTCATCAGTTACTGCCATCCACATGGTGTAGGTACATCCACATTGTTGTTAGAGAAAGAGTTCCTACTGTAAATACTCGTGTAAAAGTCGCTCTCACGTAAATGTGAACTCCTATTTTTGGTCAAAAAATCTTGTATTTTCCATATATCTCGCATAAAAGCCGACCATTTATATCACATTATAAACCTCTTACAAAGGAAGCTGCATGTTCCCATTAACCCACTTAAACAAAATCGCATTCATTCATTCATTCATTCATGCCAGTAACTCTAATCATCACCTTTTGTTTACTATATTGCGTCTCTATTCATTCATTCATTCACAACACTACTTAGCCCACTTGGTTTACTACAGCACATTTTGATTCATTCATTCATTCAGACTGGTGCTAAGTCTATCAGTACTTATTGCACTTTTTTCACTATACATCCAAAAAATAATATCGTTAAAAAGTTAGTCAAATTAATTATGCCATAATGTCTGAACAAATAGGGAGATAAAATAGCTACATGTATCTTTAATTCTTTGACAAATTTGTTAATATTGTTGAGGTTCATTACATACAAGAGTAAATGGGAGGGAAACAGAAGTATTTGACAGGAAAGTTCAAGATGCTTACACATTCAGAATTTAATAAATGTTTCATTTTAAGTGTGCCATTTTAAGTAATACCAGGCTATTACGATGTTGAACAGTGTGAGTTTGCAGGATTTCAATGAATCTTTGACGTGTTACATTTTCGTCCCGGTATGTATAAATAAAATTTTCTACCAGTAATTCATTCTTGTTTCTCTTGCTTTTATCTGGTAATTACCTTTACTGTAATTCATTACCTGGGATTAGTTGAGCGATTAAATCGACTTCTGCATTGCAACCATTCTGACTATGCATTTTAGGAAGTAACTTGTTTTCATGGCCTAAGACATGGTCATTCCTGTCATAATGTTAAATTAATGACTGTTATCGGGAGAACTGGTAGAGAAGATAGTAAAACAATTCCTGATTTGTAGAAAAATGCCTTTCCATATGTATGGTGAGGAATTATTTCTGGTTTAAAGTACAATTATACTGAATTAATAGTTTTTATCGGCTTGAAATTGCTTTTCATTTCAGCAATGGAAGTACATTACAACTATTTATTTCAGATCGGTTATTGGGAAGTATATGATGGATCAGCTATCAGAGAACTGGATGGATCCTTATCTGGTTCTGTGAATGGAATGGACATTACAACCGATGGTAGTTTCTTTGTTACAGGTAAGAAAAGTCTCAAGTGGATGATTTGGCTGGAAATCTTAATTCTCTACAATTAGTGTGATCTGGAATTATTTATTGAAGTGTGGTCTCCTCTACATTGGGGAGACTGGACACCTCCTAGCAGAGCGCTTTACGGAACATCTCTGGGACACCAGCACCAATATACCTCACCGCCCTGTGGCCCAACATTTCAACTCCCCCTCCCACTCTGCCGAGGAAATGGAGGTCCTGGGCCTCCTTCACCGCTGCTCCCTCACCACCCGACGCCTTGAGGAAGAACGCCTCATCTTCCGCCTCGGAACACTTCAACCCCAGGGCATCAATGTGGACTTCACCAGTTTCCTCATTTCCCCTTCCCCCACCTCACCCCAGTTCCAAACTTCCAGCTCAGCACTGTCCTCATGACTTGTCCTACCTGCCTATCTTCCTTTCCACCTATCCACTTCACCCTCCTCTCTGACCTATCACCTTCATCCCACCCCCATTCACCTATTGTACTCTTTGCTACCTTCCTCCACCCTCCTCTCTGACCTATCACCTCCATCCCCACCCCCATTCACCTATTGTATCTATGCTACTTTCACCCCACCCCCACCCTCCTCTCATTTATCTCTCCACCCTGCAGGCACTCTGCCTCTATTCCTGATGAAGGGCTTTTGCCCAAAGCATCGATTTTCCTGCTCCTCGGATGCTACCCGAACTGCTGTGCTTTTCCAGCACCACTCTAATCCAGAACCAAGGAGTGATGAAGACAGCATTAAACAAGGTCCCAAACAGTTTCTACAATTGCAAGAGCATTTATCAGTTTCTGGGAATGCAGCCTCGTGATAGAAAAAGGGAAGCATTGCCTTGCGCATGCGTTTACCTTCTCGGCCTTTTTTTTTAATGAATGGCCCGGTAAAGTGACGGGAATACCTGTACAGTAATGTAAAACACTTACTTTTGCAAACGGCTGTGTAACAACCCTTACCTAAAAAACATCTAGTTGTTGATGCTTGAGCTGCTTGTGTTTCTTTGTTTTTGTCAGCGTTTTCACATGTTCTTCAGTACAGGTAAATTGAATACACTTACTTCTTTGATGTAATGTTTTTGCGGGACGTTGAGATCATCTTCAGATAATCCGAAATTCGGATAATCAATATTCAGATAATCGAGGTTACTCTGTATTCTAATGAGAAATAATCTGTGTGAATGATAATACCAAATTGAAAGGAAAAGCATCTAAAACTGTGAAGATTAATGATTGGTCAGAAGATTAGATGTATTCTTGAAACCAGCAAAAAGGACAGCAAAAACATAACAAAGAGGGAAAATATAGAATGTATGAAAAAGCAAGCTAAAATACAAAAATAAAAGCTTCTTAAGCTTCAAAAGGAAAAGCATTGGACCCTTCGAGATTGAGAATGGAGAATGAATAAGAAAATGGCAGGTAGTTTGATATTTCTCTTAAGAGTAGAAGAGATGAAAAGCATCCAAAGAGTAGTGGAGAATCGACAAACATAAAGAAGTAAGTAGATTAGAACAATCATGATAACTAGAGCAAAGGCTAATGGCATTACATGCTGACAGTTTGGAAAATTACAAATGTAACACCATGAGTGAACTAAGAAGGGACTCAGAAAGCAATAGGCCAGTTACTCTACCATCTGTCATTGAAAATATGCTATTCATTATGAAGGAGTTAGTAGCAGGACAGAAATTCAGAATGCAATCAGCAAAGACAAAGGGAAATTATGTTTGACAAATTTTATTGGAGTTCTTCAAGTGTGTAGCAAACAGAATAGATAGAGGCGAACCAGTAGGATATTTGGATTTTCCAAAAGGTTTTTGATAATGTACCACAGACAAGATTACTGCAAAAGATTAGACTTCATCGTATTTGGTGTCATATATTAGCATGGGTTAGGATTAGCTGACTAACAGGAAACAGGAGAAATAAGTCACTTTCAACATGGAAAACTGTAACTAGTGGAATGCCACAGATTTTAGTTGAACCCCCAGCTATTCATTACCTTTATTAATGACAAGGATATATGCTGTAGCCAAATTTACTGATAAGATAAAATAGGTCGGAAAGCAAGTTGATAGGAGAATATGGAGTCTGAAAAGTGATATAATTACATTAAGTGAATGGACAAAATATTGACAGATTTTATGCAGTATGGAAAAACATGTGATTGTTCAAATTGACAGAGAAAATAGAAAGGCAGAATATTATTCAAAAGGAAGGAGAGTGTTGTACCAAGTATCTGAGTGCCCTTGTACAAGAATCTCAAAGTTTAGCAGGTAAAGCAAGTAATTAGGAAGGCAAATGGGGAGGAAGATGGCACTTACGTCTTACAGCAATTGCAGAAGACATTGATCCAACCAAACTTTGAATCTTTTGTGCAGTTTATGTCTCCTCATTTAATGAGGAAAATATGACGGGATAAGTTCATAGAAATTCACTAGGCTAAATCATACCTGGATGAAAGGGTTTACTTCTAAGGAAAGGTTGACCAGATTGACCCTATAGTTACTGAAGTTTAGAATATGAGAGGCAATCTTATTGAAACATATAAGATTCTGAGGAGCAAGGCTAAAGTAGATGTTGGGAGGATGTTTCTCCTGGTGGGGCAAGTTACAACTTAGGGCACAGTTTAAAAATAAAGGATTTCTCATTTAAAAAATGAGCTGAATAAGAAGTTGTTCTCTCAAAATGTTGTTAGTTTGTCACATTATCTTCTGCAGAGAGAGTAGAGGCTGCATGATTGAATACATGATAACTTGGAGTTAGATAGACTTTTCATCATCTAGTTTAGGGTTATGGTTGTAAGCAGGAAAATGGATCTAAGGGCACAGTCAAATCAGTCACAATCTTCCTGAACTGCATCACAGACTGCAGGGGATAAATGATCTAATCTGCTCCTATTTCATATGTTTTTATTATGTATAAATTGTTCATGTTTCACTTGTGTTGTGATAAGCAATCTGTCCATGGATTTTCCACAATGCTTTAGGTTTGCTTCAACGTATTTAATCTTGTTTATTTTACACAAAAGCTACTTAACATCCTTATAGATAGAAATCTTTTTCATTCTATTGAACAAATTGCTTTCTGGTCTGCAATAGAACTGTTTATCAAGCTGTGTGGTATACAGCATACACATGATATCAGTTCAAACTACTTGCTATAGTAATACCAACAGCAGGAATTAATTGATAAGAGAATATCAAATTCATGTAGAAACATTATACAGAGTAAGTTGCACTGTTTTGGAATCTGTGAGGAAGAATATTTAAATGTGAGTGCTTTTGCAGCTGCACAGAGCCACAACATTTAAATAAACTATTTTCTTAAGGGACTCTCATTGCATTCAAAGAGCGACAAGGCATTTTTATATAGTTTGTTAAGAATGGATATTTTACAATATTGTTATGTTTTGGGACTGTTCTTTTTAAGTTACCAAGGAATAGTGAAGGGATTAAATTTGCTCTGAAATTTACTCAACAATAAGCTGCTGACTTGATTGTTCTCATTAAAAGTGGCTGAGGTTGAGGGAGAGGGCAGGGAATGGTGATGTGTCAAGTTCATTTACTTGGAAGAAGGTCCAAGATTTCAAACCAATCGGAAGTAAAAATGGGCTGCCTGACGTTAAAGTATTAGATACAAATTTTTGCAGAATTGGGCTGACTTCAGAACCATTTAAAAATAGCAGGTGGGAGCTGTTTCCTTTGCCCGGCATTGGCTGTTTTTGCTATGTAGGATAAGAGTGCAGGTAACGAGACCTCCCCCTTAACTCCAGTCTGGGATGGCTCTCTTTCAGAGGTAGGCATCTCATACGTCTGCACAATCTCTTTGTGGAGTCAGGCCAGTTTCTGCATGACTGGTGGCTCACAGCCCCTCCAAACAGTCGTAACCTAAAGTCTGGCCTTGAGAATCTTATGAAAGATAAGTTTAAATAGTCCCACTCATTCATGTCCCCTATTCTACCTCTGTGGCCCTTCCTTGTCTTTCATGTCCAGAATGCACTCACTGTGCCCTTCATGCCTTCACACTAATAGCATTTACTGTAGAGTCTGGACTTACCTAGCAGCAGTGGGTTTTGTTATGTGTATGAGATGTTTTGCAGTTAACTTGTTATTCTTTCTGGAGACATGATTTTAAACCAGTATGTGTCAGAGAGCAAGTGACTGCAGTCCTACTGGAGTGATAATGTGTGCTTGTAGTGTAAGTGTTTTACAATTAGAAAGAATAAGTATTAATAGAGATTAGCTGGCCTTTGGTTTAGAAAAATCAAGAATTAATTTTTTGTTTTGCTGAGGAAATTTCTATGCATTTGGACAGTTTTTATTTCAATTATCAGAAGACCAGCCTGGGGTTAGACTAAAAAAGTTTCTCTTGTAGAAAGGAGTCATTCAGAATGGTTCAGAAATTGGTTACTTCAGTGGTTTGGAAATTCCAGACCAGAAATGTTTGTTTGAACCCTGAAAAAGAGTGAAGCTTACAAAGCCTAAGGCCAGTTGGGTGAACAAGCAAGGAAAAGGAAATAAGCTTTTAGGACCAGGAATTTGTGGAAACAGTTAGGTTAAATCTGTGGATGTGATAGAAAGCAGAACTTTCTCTAATCTTTGCATATTGTAAAGCAATGGTGTTAGGATAGATGGGATTTTATTTTTGTGCGTGTTTTGAAATCTTTCAAATTTTGTTATAGAAAATAGTTTATTTGATTCTAATTTATTTTGTGCAATAAGCTTCTGTTTTATTGTCAAAACCAAATCTATTGCATTGCATACTTGCATTTCAGTATAAGACGACTATATCACGACTATAGCAGTTTGAAATCTGACTTATCCAGTAATAACATCAGCTGGATCATAACAAAGTAACTAGGAAAAGCCTTCAATTCAGAATCTTTGTTGAAATAAAACTGCTGTTCCTACAACTCTATAAAACTTTACAGCTTAATCATCAAGATAACGTTTTCAAGGAGTTTTAGAGGAAAATTAACTGCATAAGAATGGAAGTCCTTTCAAAGATTTCTCATTAATTATGGTTGAGGAAGTGGGTTTCCCACAACAGCACTATTCTGGAATGGCATAAAATTACTCACAGCAACTTCTGCATTTCAGTCATATTCTATGCAGGTAGGGATGTCAGAAGTTGCTGTCTATTTCAGTGGAGTAAGGATGGCTTAGTACTAATATTTTTGTCAACATAACCACCATAAAATTTGAGTGTTCTTAAAACCTAACCATCGTAATTCTGTATTGATTCTTACAAATGGAGGCCAACTTGTAATGTTTTATTTAAATTACATTATTTTAAAAGAAATAGTACATACACATTTGCACTTGATTGTCTTTCATTTTAAAGAATCCATTCGGTCATCCTTCTCCAAGTCCATAGAATATCACTGTCTATTTAGAAGTACAAACAGATGTCATATACCCAGGCTTGTGCCTACCTGCTTTGGCACCTGCTTTGATAGATATAAAAGAACAGCCAAGATGATTCACCATTCTATTTTTAGCTTCCACCTTGTTTGAAGGCAGCTAATCTTTTCTCTGCACATTCACTGATAGCATGAATGAAAACTGAAACTCACATCCAGGGAATTCCAAATATATTTGCTACTTAGTGGCACAGTTTGGAGTTGCATTACTGTGATAATTACAATGTATATTCTAATCTAATTATTGTACAAGTGGCATACTGCTGAAAGAGTATTAAAGTGTCCCCTAAACAGACCAGATGGTCCAACAATGGGAAAACTTAGGTCCAAGATGAATAAGCAGTTCTACTTAGTGATGCTCAGCTAAATTACTCTAAATAATGCTCATTTGAATCTGCTAATACAGTGTACGCTTTGTAAATTGTTATCACAGTACAAGTATAATTTTCATTTTGTATCATGTTTCGTGTTGTCATGTAAGAAGGTCTAAAGGGTTACCTGACCAGAGTGGAATAAGGCAACAGGAAATAGATATATTAAATAGGCACCAATTTGGTGTTAATTCATTGAATAAATATGGGGAGCTAGTAATCACTAGGGTGTGAGTTGTAAGGAGTGTGATTCCTTTGCAATGCCTTTCAAGAAAGGTGGGCACTGCAGGGGATGTAGTACCTTATCTCCCCTTCCAATTCAATTTTGATGTAGCCCCTTCCCCCTCTTCTTACCTCTCCCTCACCTTTAATGGTTTACATCATCCTTACTGAGCTTTGCACATAAAGTATTCAAACTGGTAATTTCCTGGAAGGAAGAAAAAAAAAGCCGTGGGTGATTTGGTGATGGAAAAGAAATCCGTTTAGTTGTGAGTGATAACACTTCTGGATATAAAAGAGAAATAAGTTAACAGAAATAAAGCTCTCATTAGAAATGTAGACTTGGACTCTGTTAAAAATATTTATCTCATGCCATAAGATCCGCAGGTATTGGGACAGAATAGCGAATGCCTTGACAGAGATCTTGGGTGCAGAGATTAGATTGGATCCAGTGACTCAACTTTTGGGCTTTTCAGACTTTCCCTCCCTGAATATGCACAGGAGCAAACTATTTTCCATTCTCTCCTTTTGTGCAAGGAAAAATATTCTAGTGAATTGGGCAGCTGAAGGCCCTCCAGGACGTTCAAACTGGCACGGGTTAATCATGGAATATATCCCCCATGACTTCCTTTACAAATATGGTGCACCAAAAAACTGAATTATTCTATAAAACATGGCAGCCCTTTTTGAACTATATCGACACAACTATTTCGGCCATATTGTCCAGGGCTGTGGTAGTGGTTCTGGCTGGTCCAGGGGTCCCCGGGAGGAGGAATCCTGTATAAATACGGGTTTCATTATGACTTGATGTAAATCTATTTTGAGCACGTAATTAGTTATTTAATTATTTTGTTGTTTATCGCTAGTAATGAATGATATCCTATTTTATGTTTTGGTTGTTTGTAGGATAGATCAATAGTTAGTTGGGTTTTTCACTTTTTGTTTGTCGTCTCAGTTATTATTTTTTTTTCTTATTTATTTAATCTTATATTGGTGTTTACACTTGCTCGTATTACTTTTGTAATTTTGTAAAACAAATCTTTAAAAACATTTTCAATAAAAATATCTATTAAAAAAATTTATCTGCTAGTATGTAATAATGGTAGCAGAGGATGGTTGAGCCAAAATGTAAAGTTTTGATGTACGATTACCCATCCTGTTTTCTGAAAGTGAGCTTCATGAACAGTGGAAGATTGTAGTAACTATGTGGACCTAAGTGATTTCTTTACCAAAGAGGAAACAGTATGTGGTAGAAGCAGGATAAGAAGCAAGATTTTATTTTCAGAATTTGACCCTGATAATTTGAACATTGTTAAATTGTATCCATTAAAGTTAATAATAATATGATTTATTGGCTGTTTATGAAGTGTGGTCAGACTTTGATAAATTTTAGAGAAAATGAGGATATTACCTCAGGAAGCATAAGTACTGGGAATCTATAGTCTGTACAACGAGGGAATTTCCAACTGAAATTTCTGTAATTGCCTTGGCAATTAAGCTATTGGACTGTGCCAAAGTATCAAGTATGAACAGACTTCTACTTTTGATGAGAGTTAGATTTGGCAAATGTTGGAAGCACTTTTTTTAAAAAGTCCTAGGAAAACATTCCTTTCCGGTATTGTTTCATAGTACAAAGGTGGCAATCAGTGATAGCATAGAAAATGGACACAACATTAACAAATTCTTGAGGCCATCTAGATACAAATCACATGCAACAGTATGAAAAGAGAGCTGTAATTAAGAATAATAAGGATTTTGATTTAATTTTGAGAAGTGGAACAATATTTGGGGTTTACAGTAAGACTATGACCCCTGATCAAGCTCAGAGTGTAGTCATTCAAAGCTTCAGGTATGATTCGAAGCACCATTATGCCATGAACTGTTCCATGTGGTATAATAGAGCACTTGAACTTAAACATGAAACAGAAGATTTGGAGGAAGAAGATTGAGATATGGATCAAACAGAAAGCATTGTATTGGTCACAAGAATTTCACCTCATTGATTGCAGAGTCTTACAATTGTGTAGTTTTAAACAGTGGATACACGTTTCAGTGTGTGGAATAGACTGGCTAAATTGCTATCAAGTCTAGGTAATAAGAATCACGACAAAGCTAAATTTAAGAGTTCCACCCGTTTCAGATTTGGGAATGATATCTTGTTAAATAGTCATAATCAATGTAAAAATTACATTGGCAATTTGCTTATCTGTCCTCCAAAGGAATAAATAAGTTTAATAAAGGATGGGGGAGTACAATAAGCTCATAGAAGTAAGTGGTAGATGTGAGAATTGTAAGAAATACTGAACAGCACCATCCAAGCTGTTAATAAGTCTGTCCTTTCCAAGAGATTTCAATGAGGTAGTAGCCATAGATTTAAAGGCATGAACTGAAGAAATGTTATATATTGTGGATTTGGCAGCCATATTTTGTTAGTTAACAATAATACATAACAAAGATAAGAAAATAATCTTAGATATGGTAACAAAAATGTGGCTAGAATTGGACTTGGACCACTGGCAAAATTTCTCACTGATGGTGGAGGGAATTTGCTATAATGAAATAGTGATGTGGGTGAATGTGAACATAATAGTTATAAATATAACAGCAGAATACACTGGGTATATAAAGGAACAGTGGAACAATTGATGAAATGATTCATAAATTTTGAGCAGAAAAGCCAAAGTGTAAATTATCACCTGCAGTAATGTGGGCTAGTCAAGCTAAGAATTCATTGCAAATGGTTGAAGGATATAGTTCTTATCAGTTACTTTTTAGTAGGAATCCTACAGTTCCATTAATAACAATAATGTTCATTCATTCTCCCCCCACTGACTCCCTCAGTTTAGGAAGGGGCTACAATTAGTTCTACTTTTTTTTTGGAACATTTGGATGCACTGCATGCAGGAAGAAAGATTAAATTAAAGCCAAAGTTTCAGAATGACTTCCGTGAGCCTTAAGAAATAAAGTAAGGCCTTTAGAAATCAGTTGCAATCATGGAGACATACTTTACTGTTTGAGAAATAGGCTTAAAGAATGAAGAGGCCCTGGCAAGTTATTAATAAAGATGAAAGAGTAATAATTGTATAGTGATGGAACCAAATTGTTTTGCAAACTTTTCAAGGTAGTTTGCAATGGATTAGAAATTTCTGAAGGAAAGATTATGAATGGTTTATATAAAAAACAAGAAGCTGGGTAACCCTCATACCCAAATGTTACACACCTGTGAAGAACAAACTGCCATAGCTGACAGCATGTCTGTTAATGCACAAATCAGTTATGTTGATCAATGTAAGGCCATTGGTTTCAAAGGGAAAATCCCAAAAGTTGGTACTAAGTTCAAGTATTTACCAGAATGACTACTCAATGGATAATTGAGAGTATTATAAGTACAGCAGGGAAGCCACTAGAAAATATAAAAACTTAAATGTATAGGAAGAAGGGCAGGAGGATGAATTACCACATGGGAAGGTAAGAAAATGTAGTATAAACTCACACAATGGATCTGGGAGTGCATATGCCCCTAGAACTAGATCACACACTATTAAAAGGAATCATATTCAGAGAAAGAAGGTTAAACAGGAACAGTCCAGATAGGAGGTCAAACATATAGGTCAAATAAGGAATACCATTAGGAGCAGAACTCCATTTCATCAGGAAGCCTTGGTGTCCATGAACAAACTAGAATGCAAGTTCATGAAAGATGCCAAACAACAAGAATTACAAAGTTGGAGTGAATTGGGGCTTACAGAGAAGTGCTGAATCGAGGTCAACCAGCCCAAAGCTTAGGTAGAAATGCATGGAAAAGGTGTTTTCTGATGGGACTTATAAGGTTAAAGCAAAGCTAGTGATACAATATTTTAAACAAGAACCAAGGAACAAAGGTATAATAATAGATTCACTGATGGCAGGAAAAGTAAGTTTGAAAATGTTCTTTGCTGTGTTGGCAACAAACGCTTGAGAGCATATGTCAATTGATATTGAAGCTGCATTTCTGTAGGGAACTCATCTTAAGAGCAAAGTAATTCCTCCTGTTCAAAGAACCCTCATTCCCCTTGCAGTGTCTACTTTCTGGAAGTTAAATCTGTATATGGCCTAAATGATAGCCCAAGACATTTTCTTTCAAGTAGGGGGAGCTTTCAGGAATTTTTACGATGCACATAGATGATTTTTATGGTGTATGAGCAGTGAATTTGAAGCTTTCTCAGAAATGGACTTAAAGCAGAACTCAAAATTGGAAGTCAGGCGCCTGGATCCTTTAAATACTTTGGGTTGAAAATCAGACAGAATGGAAGCTGATACCTTGTACGTTGATTTATTTTTAAGAAAGGGAATTTCATCAACCAAAGATCTGAAATGAAGCCCAAGACTAAGTGGAACAAGGAAGTCAATGGTCAATAAATTAATTAAGGGTTATTTGTGTGAAAATTGGTTGTATAAATATGGGGAGCTAGTAATCAGATGTGTTTTGTAGAGTATGTTTAACTGAAATAAAGTTCTCGCTACAAGTATGGATCATGACTCTGTGGAAAAACATTTGGCTTCTAGTGTATAGCATTTTATATACTTGAATTTTGTTTTGTAAATCAGGAGGTGAAGATAAATTGATTAAATTTTGGGGATACAATGAAGGTGAAGTTACACATATTGGAATAGGCCACAGTGGAACCATCAACCGAATTAAGATCTCTCCATCCGCGAAACACATTATCAGTGTGAGTTCAGATGGAGCTATTCTGCGATGGAAATATCCTTATGCAAACTAATCTACAGCGCACTTTGTTGACATACAACAGTATTGCTTTAGAATTTCACCTTTGGCTTAAAGGTTCAGGCAGTCAGTGATGAATTTTGATGATATCTGCTTTGAATTTCATAAAAATACACCTCCGTAATGTCCATACTGTTCTTATGTTTCTCAAGTACCCCCTTGAGGAATTAATCAAAATTCTGTGCCTTTATTTCTTGAATTTGAATTTAAGTAATTTAGGAGAAATTCTGTTCCCCAAAGGTGTAAGTATAAAAGACTTGAAGATTGAATATATTAAATATTTTATGGTTCTGTGCAAATTGAAGTTAAATTAATGTATCTACTTTCATAATTTTTAATTGTGCACTACTATAAAAATTGTTTTTCATGCTGTTATGCATTATCTTTTTAGTACCATTTTTACATGTTTCTATTTCAGTGTACTTTTGATATTGAATGATTCACGATTTTTAATTACATTGTAACTTTGCATGAGAAATAAATTTGACAGCGTTGCATCTAGTTCTCTTTAAAGAATAACATTTTTTAAACTGAGTTGTATACTGGTGGAAAAGGTTTTCCTGCATACTAATTGTAATAAAACCTAAAACAGTTTTAAAGAAGGGGCTTATGACTTTCTTACATATGGTGCAGAAAGGAATATATCCTTGCAGAGTTATTGCTTTCTTACAGTCTCCATGGGGAATGGAGCAAAGATTTGAAGAAAACGGCTAATAAACTAATTTCTAATGGAGTACAGTATCAGGCTGCATTGATTTGTGACCTGCAGATCTCCATTACCTAAAATGATTTTGTTCATTCTCTTGAACCTCTTATCCAAGGTGAACTGGATAGACACATAATTCGAGATGGATCAATTGAACAAGCACTCAAAAATAACAAGATAGCAACATGCAAGGATGGGAAAAGAAATATAAAAGATCAGTTGCAAGAATTGGAATCCATATATAACGTCAAAATTGTAACTTATAGTGCATTGTCATTTTCCCACAGTAAATAATGGCAGATGTTTAATCAATAAACATCTTTGGGCAATTCATGGCCCAAAGCCAGGTCCCAACATCAATTACTGAATCTTCTGAGAAAGTACCTTAACATTTATTACTTGCACTGAACAGTTTGAAGTTTACTTCTTAAAGAATGTAGTGGTTACTTAGCTTGTGAGGGCACACCAACATTTCTCATTTAGAAATGCCTCTTTTAGAAATTTCATGATGTGGAGATGCCAGTGTTGGATTGGGGTGAACAAAATTAAAAATCACACAACCACCAGGTTATAGTCCATCAGGTTTATTTGGAAGCACTAGCTTTTGGAGCGCTAGACAGCTGCCTCATGAAAGAGCAGCGCTCTGAAAGCTAGTGGACTATGACCTGGTGTTGTGTGATTTTTAACTCAGAAATTTCAGACAGTGCATAACATTTCAGTCAGGAATAACAGAAGTTGTCTTTTAAAGAGCCACTGAAAGAAATACCCATAATGAATCTAGGAATTTTAGGCTAATTCATATTATGGCAAGTACTGAACAGTGTAAATGACTTAAAAATCTTTGCATTGACTTGATTTTTAATGTTTTACCATATGCTAAAGGAATAGGAATGATAAAAGCAAGAAAAGGCTCTCCTGGTTGTCTTAAATGAACATCATTGACCTTTTGAATGTGAAATTTTTATCTGTCAAGTGTAAGATTAGTTTTGATACGTATACCTATTAGAGCCCTCGCTATTTTGTTTTTATTTTTGTTTTATACTTTTATCAATTTGTTTTGGAGTTGTAAACTAGGAACATGAGCTAAAGATGCCTTTTGGACTCTGGGTCACAGCTGGAACTAAAAGGAGAAAACAGACCAAACAAGATTTTGTTGATTTGTGAGGTTAGGCCTGGAAGTTAATTGCAGGTTGGTTCCTGATTAAAAGTATCTGTAGACACTTTGTCACCAGGGAAGAGCATTCTGTTTAAACAGACAGCAGACGTTGGCTATTAACAAGGTTGGTACCTGGGAATTGGTTCCAGCAAGTCTGGAAAAGACCTTATGCTTAAGCAGATGGCAGATGTTGAATGATAATTGGAACCTCTAGAGGAGGTGGTGAGTCTGTTAGGGAGTGGTCATAGTTTGAATTATATTTTGGACTATACTTCTGTGAGAAGAAATCTGATTGTTGATGCTAAAGCACGAAGATTTGAAAACTTCCTACCTCACCTCTAATGAGCAAGTCAATATAACCTCAATAGAAAATAGAGTTATAAACATTGGTGCATTTACCTAAGTAGGAGAAAGTGAGGACTGCAGATGCTGGAGATCAGAGTCGAGAGGCTGGTGCTGGAAAAACACAGCTGGTCAGGCAGCATCCGAGGAGCGGCAGAATTGACGTTTCGGCCATAAGCCCTTCATCAAGAATCAGTACAGTATAATATTGGGAATCTTAAATTTCTGCAGTATGTTTTGTGTTCTCTTGTAAGAATATGATATTCTTTAATGGGAAATAGTACAATTTTATGCGGAAAAATATCTTTGAAGAAGCTATTGTAAAATCTATTTTACATTAGTCTACATTATTGTAAAAGTTGAAAGGTCATGACAGCATTATGTAGCAGCACTATCTTGTTCATTTTTCTTTCCATTCCTCAGCATGTGTTTTTACTGCCTTTATCTAAGTGATCTGTAAATATGACCCTGAATGACATCTTCAGAAAATCAACCTAGAAACCATCATCTATGCCTGTGGGACAACACACCATGAAAAGTACTGAAATAATCTGGCCAGTTTTGTTGTTTTTTATTTTATTTGTCCCTTAGCTGTTTGTTTTGAATGTCATTCTTTTGTGTGAATGGGGCTGGAAACAAAAAATTTGGGTTTTAGTACATTACATTGCTGTTTAGTTTTGCTCTACTGAAGTTATTGTGTTGTTAATAAAAGACTGAGTCTCTTGTTTAAGACGCAAACCAGTGTCTGGTATTGATTATTTACAGTTTGAGATTTATTATCCTTTAGGAACCATTGAGGTTAATTTTGAGAGTCTTTAAAGGTTTTAATTTTACCGTGTTACAAATACAGAAGTGGAAAGGCTGAACCAATTCGGCTCTCTGTTGCAGTATTATAATAACAAACATAAAGTACAGTTGATGCTTTTTGTATTCTCAAAGTATTCTAATTCTTTTGCACCTTTTGAAAAATGTACACTTTTTAAATGTCTGATATAGTATTATTGAGCTGTGATTTCCATAGCTAACACATCATTCTGACTTGAACTATATTTGCATTCCTTCATTGTCACCAGGTCAAAACCCTGGAACTTCTTTCCGAAAAGCTTTGTCGGTGTTCCCACATCTAAAAGACTGCAGTGGTTCAAGAAAACAGCTTACACTCTAAGGAATTGGGATGGGCATTAAATGCAGGTATAGCCAAATATGCCCATATTCTAGTAACAAGTTTTCAAAAAAGACTATCCCATAACCTTAGAGTATTTCACATGTTCGTGTTACTGCACAACCAACTTCTTTATCACATTTATTTATTGAATTCAATCCAAAGGTAGTATAATGAAGTAATATTTAATAAGAACAAAAATGACCATTCATATTGTATTAAAGGATCTTTGGATTATTGGGGCATACTTAAGTTTTAATTGTCAGATGCTCAGACTTAGATGGGCTGTTTTTATCAAGAGACATCTTGTCACAAGAAAGGTTCTGATTTATTTCAGTAATTGCTGAGGTGGAGTTCAATTTAGCAACATGGTCAGCATTCTATGATATTTCAATGGTGTGAGAGCATAGTTTAAGCTTCAATGATTAAATGCATCATTTCACAAATGGGACAAGGAACTGTGGTTCCAGGGCTTCCTTATTAATTCATATGAATTCAGTGTAAATGCAAACGTTGTAAAGAAGACATTCATATAATGAGCAAAAATATTTTCATTACTTGCTTAATAAACAACATGCAATTAGGTCTGTTGGTGAATTTGTTAATAGGCAAGCCAACAAGGGCACCTAAATTGCAATTCTAATGAGGGAACTTGTTTCTGACCTATAAAGCCAATTACCACTGCAATCTGTTACCAGTGAGAATGTTTCAGTTCATTGGTTCAACCAGTAACAAAACTCTAGTAGTTTGGGAGCACTATAAGAACTTGAATGTCTCTTTGCTTCATTTATACAGACATAAGTATTTTATAAGGAGCA
This sequence comes from Chiloscyllium punctatum, assembly GCF_047496795.1. Lineage (NCBI taxonomy): Eukaryota > Metazoa > Chordata > Chondrichthyes > Orectolobiformes > Hemiscylliidae > Chiloscyllium > Chiloscyllium punctatum. The sequence continues at coordinate 33,700,482 of NC_092777.1, read as the reverse complement.
CTGGTATTTGACTTGGGAGAAATTTCAGATGAAATATGAAGGTCTGATTAGCACAACTAAATACAAGTAATTTGTTTTTCTGACTCAGTATGGGACTAATTTTAGTCTTACAGTAAGGGAATCAAATTACAAACCTTTCCATTGTCTATTGAGCAGCTCACACTCTAGATGTGAGTCTTCACAAAAAGTAACTATGGACAGAGCCATATAGTGGAATGAATGATATGAGCTATAGTGAGAAATCTGGAAGAATCGCATGAGAACTCAGTGTTGGGAGCAACCAAGTTCCAGGTTTCAAGACGAGATTCTTGCTTGCAAGCTGTGAGATGCTAGTTAATGGGAACTTGTTAATAGCTTCATTATTACTGCATATCACCTCATTAATATTTACCTTCCTATTCTATATCACCAAAACCAGACTTTGACAGTTCCCAACATGAATGTCCGAGCAGATACCTGGCAACTCCAGTTCCAGTGTTCTCTCCCTTTTGTGTGTGCACCCTCTATCCCTTCTTAGCTCGCTGCTTTCACCTCCAGGTTGCCATCTTGGACATCCAACAACAATTTCTCAGGGTATGCTTGAGGACTGCAGTCGCATGTATTGCTGTTCCACAAAAGCTGGCATCCCACACCTGCTAGCCTCTTATGGCACCTCTCCGATCAATTTCAGGACATTTCTGCACTTCAGAGTTGCAGCTCGGGGTGCACCAACAACTAGAGTTGTAATGCTGCTGCAAGGAAACTTTGTGTGCAGGCACAGCACACAGTGCACTGACATATCAGGGCTAGTCATTTGCGATGTTAGTGCACACGCACTTTAACATCCCTGCCTTGCCTTCCCTCGCTTTTTTGTGCTTTTCCCCTTCAGTCAAAGATACCAGGCTCACAGTACTCAGTCTTACCTTTCTTTTTTAACACCAGCACAAAGCCCATAAGCATGTCAAGGTTGACAGCAGTTCTCAGTCACAGGGAGACAGTCTCCAATCAGGGGGTCCCAGCACTATAAGTCAAGGGCAGCCTCCGACACCAGTGCAGAGAGTGATTGAAGCGGGTTAGCATCAAACACTGTAGGGGCAAGGTGGATAATTAATGAGGTGAATTTAGGATGATATGGCAAGAAATTTCACTAAGTGTCATAGAAAGAAACTCTCAATGAGATTTGATAAAATTGACACTTAGTCAAAATATGAAAGATTCAACCCTAAGATTTTGTGGCTTGGTTTAATACAGAGTAAGTCATAGTTGTAGATTCCTTTGACTATTGAAACTTCACAAAAAACTGACAGTATAATAATGTTGAGATTTAGACACCACATTCTGACAGTAATATGCAATATTTTATACACAAACAAGCAGGATTCCTTGATACAAGGTTAATTAGTAAAGAATGCCCTCATCTGATAACCACCTCATAGCCAATCTTCATATGTGATATCTTGTGGAGTAAGTTTTATGAGGAGAATTTCAGAGCTTTGATTAGTATGAATAGTTGTTAAACATTCAAATTAATATGTCCAATTCGTGGTGTTCTCTATTCCTAGTGTTGCAAAACCATGTATCTGCTGGCATACTGGAGCACTGATACAAAGTCTGTCTTGATTGTGAGAGGCAGTTATGAACTATTCAGCTCTCTTTAGTACTTACTTGTACTTATTCAGAAAACACAATGAATATTTAACGGGATTTCAGTACAACCTGTAATTTGCAACATTTACTGACTCATAAATAACGTTGCTGCAGCAAAGAAAATTAAGTGCTGGTGAAAAACCACTGCAAGAATTGAAGAAGAAATATTAAGCATTCAACCTGAGATTTTGAATGCAGCTGGCTTCTTTACTGCTGACATGATACATGAATAGTTGAAAACCAGCTTTGTTCACACTAAATAATTGTAACATAACTCATTATCCCTTTTATAAAGCAATCAAAATATATAGGTCACAGCATGTAAGTCAATTTAGGTAACCCAATTTTTTTAATGCAAACATAAATGTTTAGGCCTTTACCTGCTGTATAAATTAACAACCCCCTATGCCCCTCCCATTTTCAAACTAATAAATTCATGTTTAGGGTTATACTCATATTAGCATCAATTTTTCAGTTCTGAAATACATGCTAAATGTTATACTCACCTTATAAGCTAGTGTGTAGGACTAAGTGGACACTGTTGGCCATGTTGCCAAGAAGATGTGTATTAGGTGAAGCCAACCCCATACTGAACAGACTGCACATGATGACCAGTGAACAAGAATTAGTCCTTTTGCAAACAGCATGAAATGCAAATCTGGTTCCAAGCTGTAAATTGTGACATTTACTGGCTTGTAAATAACTTTGCTGCAACAAGGAAATGAAGTGCTATGGAAAAGCTGATGCAAGAATGGAAGAAGAAAGAATCTGTTGTGGAGAAGACACCCAAGTTCAAATGTGCAATGAGACTTGGGCCACGCCCTGGTCCAATCTTATGAAGCCTATATCAGATTTATTCATTCTTCGTTCCATGCAGGAAGTTTCAGCATGATTCTATCTCTGGTCTCAGTCCATTACGATCTCTTACTCCAGCCCAGCTGGTGTCTTGCTCTTAAAGGTTCTCATTGAATGTGCTTCACCACATTTTATCTGGCTTTTTCCATCTGGTGGTGTCCATGCTGCTACCACTTGTAAGGTGAAATATGAGTCCTGTACGTCTCAGTTATCTTTCTGTTTCACACATGTCTCCCTCCAGTCTCCTGTATTGTAGCACTGGTGATATAGTCAATCTGTGTGTCGACCAGGATCTTACATAGACAACATTGGTGAAAGACACCCAACTTACATGGCACCTTTGGTGTTCTCTTCCATGTGTCTCATGCATAGATTGTATTTGGTACTACTATGAACATCACAGCTCCATGGTGTGATGATGCTGTGGCTTTAAGACGTTATTTTGTCCTGTTTTTGTTTAAAAGAGGGAGATTGAATATAAGCAGTCTGTGAAGCGTTGGGTTTTTGTTTGATAGCTGAAACAATAGAAGCAACCTGAATGGGTGTGGTCAAGCTCCTACCCACAGAACCAGGGGTTTTTAATTTTAGTTTCTCAGCAGCAGTTGCTGTTGGGATCTTGAAGAAGTGGAAGATATTTTTCTCTCTCTCAACTATAGTCAAGAAGCTGGGGTTTTTCTTCCTGGGCTGCTGGTGAGACTAATCTGTTTCCTGAATTTGCCTTTTGCTAAGTGTTTATGGGATGTTACTATGGCATTTGTTGATCAGTAATAGTTACTGTATCTATTATTCTGTTAAGTTTTCCAATAAGATTAAGTTATTCCAAGTTCTCCTTTCTTTTGTTTTATTTTAATTACAGTGTTTGAATAAATTGTGTTTTGCTTAACGTCGAGTAATTTGAACAATTGGATTGCGTCTGGAACACCAGCACCTGACTTTTACCTTTAAAATAAGAGAGAGTTAGCGTTTAGGCTACCTTTGAAATATATTTTGAGGGAGTTGAGTCAATAGCTGCGAATTGAGACCATCAGTGGTGGACAATGGGATTGGTGTGGTAGCAGCCCATGTAATGACAAGGTCTGATGTGTGGGGCTTGCGGTAAAGCATGGGATAAGGTGCTGATGAAGGGCTTTTGCCCGAAATGTCGATTCTCCTGCTCCTCGGATGCTGCCTAACCTGCTGTGCTTTTCCAGCACCACATTCTCTACTCTAATCTCCAGCATCTGCAGACCTCTCTTTCACATGGGAGAAGGTGTTCAGGCTCTACCCAATGTTGAGTCCCAAAGTCTGAAGAGACCCCAAATGACTATCTAACCATTGGAATATTTGGACCAAAGTGTCCTCTTGTGTGTTGGCTATTAACATATCATTTAAGTAAGTATATGCTTTCTAACTAAGGTTTTGTCCAGAAATTAAGTTACAGTTACACTTACAGAAATCACAAGTGGGCAAGGCTGTTGCAGGCCTGGGAAAAATAGAAACAGCCTTATACTGTATCTACCCAATCATGCACTTGACTGAACTCTGACTGATGATGACTCAAGCTGTTTAAGAAGTATTATGAAGTACATTTTCCACTGTCAACAGCCATCTCTCTGATGAACACAAGAGCAAGTAACTCATCCAAAGGCAGTTTTTTTTCATATTTCCAAAAGCATTCATCTGAAAATAATTCAAGAATGTTTCCTCTGAGGGGCTACTTTTGGACAGATACCTGTGACACATAGGCTATACCTAAAGAAATAATTTTATGTACAATTATCTTTGAAATCTAAGGTGCATTTAACAAACCTTGTTTTTGTTGTCTTCTAGTGTTAGTCATAGCCATTGAAGATAGGCACAGGAATAGGCTGTTTGACCCCTCAACCCTACTCCATCATCAATATCATAGTTGGTCATCAGATGCAATACCCTATTCCTGTCCTCCCCCTATATCCCTGATCCTTTTACCCACAGGAGCTATATCCACCTGCTTCTTGAAAATACTTCATGTGCTGGCCTCAACTACTTTCTGTGGCAGTGGATTCCACAGTGCTGTTTTCCTTAACGCTAAATTACCACACTCTAACTGAATTAGTCAGTAGCATGGGTTCCATCAACTTCAAAATTTCAAACAGGTTGATTTGACAGATAGTTTGCAGGTACAGAGCAACTGATGTAAGCATTTTTACTCTGACACGCTACTGCTTGGAACACTTATGGCTGCTGGTCACGTGGTGGCAACTTGGTCCATAGCTCATTAGTATGCAAAGCTCATAAAGCACGAACACAACATTTTTGGCTCAGTTACTAGTGGGTTGTTCTGAAGAATGTACATTCTGAAGTGTGATTAATGAAAGACAGATGATTCATAATCTGTTTCTCCTATTTTCAGATGTTGATGAGTCTTCTGTACATGTGCAGCATTTTCTATTTTTATTTCTTATTGATAGCTATACATTGACCTTTACTGAAAATGGTCATATGTGACTGTTGAATGAGGGCATGTTCAAACTCAGTTGTGAGGACCCCCACAGTCAGATATCCTGCTGAAACACACTGTGAATAATCATCCTCTGGCCAAGGTTCAGAAAGCAACTAATACTTGCAAACCCATACCGCAGTAAGAGTGCAATGCTTGCATTAGAGGAGGGTTGAGAGAAAATAACACACAAAAAAAATGACTGGACCAGTTTTATCCATTTTAGTTTACACTAGACATTATTAGGAATATTAGGGCTCCTGCTTTAAGTTTCATAAAGACAAAGATGCTGTATGTTATTTTGGTTGTATATCTTCATAAGAAGAGAATGATAATATTCATTTGATCGATGCTTGAACAGTATCTAAAATTTAATCATTCAATTTTTGTTATCCAAGTATACTATGAGTTAGCACAAGCAGGAATAATTGAGGCTGTCTTCTTTCTGTGGGAAATGTGTTTAATGCCATTTTTATTCATGATGTATGTTGTCAAGTACATTCTTCAGTATTGGAAGCAGTTTTAATAAGTAGTTTTCATGTGTTTCCAAAATAGAATCATGACAAACGTGATTTTTGAGATCTATCTCCATGAGTGGAGTGGAATAATCTGTTACAATGTCTCTATGCTTGTGCCATTCTAAGTATTTCTTGCCAATGAGTAACACGATTACAGATTTTCGTTCGTACTCAAGATTAAATGATTATTTAATGAGAACGAAACAGAGTTATCAGCAGATAGTCATTACCCTAAGGTGTTTCAATGATCTTGTCATTTGAATTGTGAATGTTAATTCAACTTCCTGAGAATCGCATTCAGTAACTGCTGTCAGTGTGATTTTGCTGTTAGGACTGTAGTACTATACATTTAAAACAATGGGAAAATAAGTAGAAGTTAACGCTACAATCTGGATAACATGGCTCTCTTCTTTTTTCCATTCCTTACTTACCACAAAAAAATTAAAAGGATGTACTGGCCAATTCAGTGAGTGTTTCACTGTTTAAGTGCTTTGACTATAAAATACACAGACACAATATCTTCTTAACAGAGAACCAGTCTAAGTAAAATAATTAAAATGCTCTGACTTTCATGCCACATGCAATCAGTATTCACACACAGAAACATGCAAGTTACTAAGTGGGAGGGCAGACTAAGTAATTTTTATCGTCCAATAGTATAGTTAGAAATATAAAAACTGTAAATCTGAAACAAAAGCAGAAGTTGCTGCAAAAGCTCAGCAGGTCTGGCAACTCTGAGGAAAGGTTGCCGGACCCAAAACATTAACTCTGACTTCTCTGTGCCAATGCTGCCAAACCTGCTGAGCTTTTCCAGCAATGTCTGTTCATGTTACAATCAGAAGTTTACATGGTTTGTATACTGCTGATTTGGGTGGTTACAGGCTGAGGTTGATGATCCCTCTGAGTTCAGGATCACGACGTTTCAAATCTTTTGACAGACAATCTGTCTCTGTCGTTGAGTCAGCAGTTGCTGAGTTAGAATTCCAAAACCCTACATCTGTCATACAGCTCTCAAATTTGCAGGTTGAATAGAAAGTGAAATCGAGAATGAAAAAGGAGTATGCCCTTTAGCAAGCGGCACAGTGGCACAGTGGTTAGCACTGCTGCCTCGCAGCGCCAGAGACCCGGGTTCATTCCCGCCTCAGGCGACTCTCTGTGTGGAGTTTGCACATTCTCCCCGTGTCTGTATGGGTTTCCTCCGGGTGCTCCGGTTTCCTCCCACAGTCCAAAAATGTGCAGGTCAGGTTAATTGGCCACACTAAATTGCCTGTAGTGTTAGGTGAAGGGGTAAATGTAGGTGAATGGGTCTGGGTGGGTTACGCTTCGGCGGGTCGGTGTGGACTTGTTGGGCCGAAGGGCCTGTTTCCACACTGTAGGGAATCTAATCTAATCTAATCTCAGCTGGCCTGGTGAAACAAAGATTTGTTAGTTCAAGCTGACCAGTTCCCAAATATGGTTATGGCCAGTGGGATTCTAGGTCCATGGTTTACCTTTTCAGATTATGACTAAACTCTTCATTGGCCAGCATTAATTGTCTGAGACCAGTTCACTCAATGCTTGCTTTTCAACCAATCGAATAGCCAGGCGATTTTTTAATGAACCATTCAGAAAATAGCCCCTCTGTCAGATGACACCTTCATCTCTGGCAGGCTTTTATTGACAGATTGCTTCAATATGAATGGATTTGTAATACATTAGGTAATCATTCAAATATTAACCATCTTAAAAAATGCTGTTTCAAGTAATTAAAATGTGGCTTCTATCTTTTTAAAAGCCTATTTATTGGCTGAAAACAGCCATTTTTTGATTCATAACCTGGCTTTATAATAATATGTTTCAATAAATTGTCAGAAGTTCTGCAATGAAACAATTCTAAAGAGAAGTCCTCTACATTAGCTCATGTTCAATATACTTCCAAAAACCATAGATTTCTTTTGATTGTGTACAACAAAAAAGCCACATTTTTCATCTTTAGGTATGTTACAAATTGGTAAAAGATATTTGTAACATGTTTTTTAATTTAGCACAGAGAGATATCAAATGTCTCATGTAATTTTATCTGAAACGTATTCAGTGGGATTTTCCCACTTTTGTACTATTAAGCATGAAAATGGGCATTGACAAAGGGCTTCTATAATTCATTGCAGCATAATAATCATATTGAATCATAGGCTGAAGTTTCTACGCTGAAAGGGCTTGCATTCCAAAGATAATTACAATGGTGGTAATACTGTTCATAAAAGGAGCATATCCTTACCGGAAAGGCAAGATCAGAGATCCCTTTGTTCAAACCATTTCCATTTAAGCTAATGATTTATCTGTTCCAAGGAGAACCTTTTTATGCCACTAGTTGTTGCAGTAAAAACAATTAGAAGTTTTGTGATGCAATTCTGTAGCCTCTTCCATTTTCATCTCTTCTATTCATTTTTTTTTGTACGTTTATCCTTTCATTTGTCATCTTGCAACACTTAAATGAGGCATTGTAAATGACCTCACCTGAAAACTATTTGCCAGTTGCCACACATGGTGCTGACCCTAATCTCTCCTTCAGCACCTCTTTGCTCAACTTCCCATGGCACCTAATTTTCTGACACTGTCAGAAATCCAGTTGAGGGTGCACAGAATTTTCCTTCAATAAACACTGGGATGACTGAAGGCTTGGCTCCATTAGAAACTCCATTCCTTATCCAATAAATCTCGCTCCCTCTTTGTCTGACTGAACCAAGCTGTTCTCAATCTCAGTATCCTATTGGAGCTTCTAACTCCATCACCAATATTGCCTTCTGCAAGACATTGCCTGACCCCACCTTTGTCTTAGTTCAGAGGCTGCTATAGTCATTATCAATTGCTTTGATACCTCTAATGTCAACTATTCCAACATTCTCCTATCCAGACTCCTACTTTCTGCTCTTGTAAACTTGAGCTTATCCAAAGCTCTGCTGCCCAACCCCACCACCCAATGCCCTAATTCAGTCCAGCAGAACCAAGATTTTAAATTTCTCACCCCAATATTCAAATCACCATATCTTCCACAGCTTCCCTTATTTTGTAACTACCTCCAGCCCTACTGTCATATAGCATGTCTGTACTTTTCTAGTCCGGCCTTTGTAGATCTACAATTTCCTTCCCTCCATTGTGGGCTGTCATGTCTTCATTTGTCTTGGTTCTAAACTGCAGAATTCCTTAAACCATTTGTGCAGCTGTACCCCTACTTTTAGATGATTTTTCAAACTTACCTCCAACATTTGGGTGACTAAAACCTTGGTAATGGGCCCAAACACAACTCTATATAAATGGATGGTTGTTGAGAGGAGATAAAATCTCAAAAATCTATTTAAGATGCTCAAATTTCTGTCTGGTTCACTCCTGTGAATGATTTGAGACCTTATGCTATGTCAAAGGAATGAAGCCATTGGCCAGTAGTTCAGGTGGAGGCAGTGGCCCCATCCCTTGGTTGAAATGTCACAGTTGAGCCTGGTCATTAATTTGTTCAGGGCAAAGCCTCAGCCCCATTTGAGAGTTGCTGACCACTTAAATGACCAGGATCTCTGCTGTCCCAGCTGAGAGACCAGGGACAGTAGCCACCACGAGGAATGTGCCAGAATTATTGCTGAAGCCAGATCCCAGGATGGGAGAGGGGGGATGTGGAGCTACACTGGGGCCAGTCTGGAGGGCTCAGTAAGTAGTTTGGAAGCCAGACCAAGAGGGGATTACAAGTGAGCGGGGATACCATGGTTATCTATGCATTGCGCAAATGTTTTGGGAACAGGAAGGACACCCACTCGGTCTACAAGGTCTCTAAGACACAGCTATGCTCCTCCTCACCAACTGGGTACGCAGAGCTGGGGTTGGTGGGAGATCTCCAGCCATTATGTATACTTTGACCTTTATAACGGCTAGGCTTTATTCTGTCATGGGGGTGATCGGTGAGTTCAGTTAGTTGGATGACTCGTTTGTGATGCAGAATGATGCCAAAGGTATGGATTCAATTCCTGCACTGGTTACCATGAGCTTACCATGATGGTCTCTCCTCAAGCTCTCCCCTCACCTGAGGCATGGTGACCCTCAGATTAAACCACCTCAAGTTGTCTCCCACTAATGAAACAACAGCTCTATGATCTGGTAAGACTGTGGTGTCTTTATGTCACTGCATCCAGGGAGTCAACGATAAGTGCAACATCAAGGCTAAAAGGTCAAGGGTAATTTGATCCTGAGGAAATACCTTAAATTGAGAAGGAGGGAAGGCAAAGAAGGGGAATAGCAAGAGGGCAATTGGAGAAAGCAGTAAATGACCTAAACTGGAGTTTGTTCTGCCA